>NW_015162484.1:752364-932098 GCF_001447785.1 Gekko japonicus | reverse complement strand
ACCTGGGAATATTTGTGGAAAAATTCTATTAAGTTATCGCCTTGTACCAATGTTAGAGAGAATTGTTATAAAATGATGTATAGGTGGTACATGACTCCGAAAAAAATTGCAAATATGAACCAGAACATGTCAAACAAATGTTGGAAATGTAAGAGTCACGAGGGCTCATTTTACCATATGTGGTGGACTTGCGAGAAAGCTGTAGACTTTTGGACAAAAGTCCAATTCTGCTTTTGGGACTGAAAATGGAAGAAGTCAATACGACTAAAAAGACATTCTGGTACTTAATTACAACAGCGAGAATGATTTATGCACAATTTTGGAAAACAGAGAAAGTGCCAGAAATCGAAGACTGGATACAAAAAGTTCTGTTCATGGCAGAAATGGACAAAATTACGAAAAAGTTGAACAACAAAGAGGATGACGTTTTTTTCAAGAATGGAGTGACTTTAAAACATATCTGGAAAAGAACTGGGATGTGAAACAAAACTTAATATGTTTAGATCAATATTAAGTCAAATGGTGTTATCTTGAGATTGTAATGATAAGAAAATGATATAATTGATGATGTAAAGTAACGTGGAGTAGGGGGGGAAGCATTGCGGGAAGCCACCGGAGGGAGGGGAGGAAATGGGAATGGGGTAGACAATGGAAAAGATGAAATGATTTAATTATAAATGTTGAATTCCTAAGAAAATAAAAATTTGTTTACCAAAAAAAACCACAATTCTATAGAAGGCTTCTCCAATTCTCCTCAGGAAATAAAAGGGCTGCCAGAGTTGTAACATCTCTTAGAAGGTGCCCGAGAATGTTCATATCTCTCCTTATATATAATTGAATAGTGGGTGCCAAAGTTCTAATTCTAAAATGCACTCCCTTAGTGTATGGCTGATGGCACTGCTCCTCAGCATATATCGCCGCCAATCAGAAGGCAAAGCCTGGGTCCCGTCCACACCACAACTGCTGCGACAACCTGGTCTTTTGCATATGGAAGCTGATTGGACTTCACTCCATTCCACACACCAAACTCCCCCCCCGCAAGGCAGTTGGAATGTCAGTTGCATATGGAATCTGCTGTATTCTGGTGGTGTGCAGGTCCCAGATTCATGTTTTAAAAGCAGACTGACACTGTTTGCCCAAAGCCAGAGCACTCTCCCAGAGCCTCTTTCTAGACCTCGTTGTATTTATTTCCACAACTGGCCTTATTTCTAGTTAATGCATATTTCCTTAATTAGAGTTCAGGGGGTTTTTTTCACACAAATGTGCTCTTGCTCTCTACCCAAACCATTCTTTCACTTGTTTTCCTTTTGAAGGGATTGCAATTCAAAGATTTAATGAGAAAGAGAAGGCTACTTCTACCTATATCCTCCTAGCTAAAATAGCCAAATAGAAATCAAGGAAGAGAAGGATATGCCCAGGGCCGGGGGGTGGGTGGGAATCTGACCTAGGGGGGGAAATGTTCAGCTGATTTTTCCCACCTGAATATGGCTTCTTCATTGACAGCACCAAAAAAGAGTGGGAAATCATTTGAATGTTTTAAATTTAACCAGTCTCTAAATTTTGAGAGTTTTCTTATTTAGTTTCCTGCCACTGGATAGTTTCCTGCCACTGTAACTATATTGCTTTTAAATCTTTTTCTTCAGTTTGCAGGTCCAGCTCGAGGTGTTTCTGTGCCCTAGGCGAGGCTGCCTTGTGGCACAGATGCCAACCTCCCAGTGGGGCCTGGAAATCTGGAGACCTCTGGAGCCAGCCACCCTTTTGCTGCTGCCACCACTGCCTCTTCCCCCCCACTGCCCCCAAAGGGGGGGAGGAGGGGGGAGGCACAGTTTGGCACCCCATCCAGGGCCCGGCACTCTAGGCGAATGCCTAGTTCGCCTAGTGGGTGAGCCGGCCCTGTCAGTTTGGTGTAGTGGTTAAAGAGTGGGAGACTCTATTCTGGAGAACTGGGTTTGATAGGGTTGCCAGGTCTGGGTTGGAAAATACCTAGAGACTTTGGGGGTGGATCCAGGAAAGGGTGGAATTTGGGGAGGGGAGAGGCCTCAACATGATATAATGCCATAGAATCCACCTTCAAAGCAGCCATTTTCTCCATGGGAGCTGATCTCTGTCAGCTGGGGATCAGTTGTAAAAGAGGGAGCTCCCCAGGCCCCACCTGGAGGGGTTTGATTCCCTACTCCTCCACATGAAGCCGGACGGGTTAGTCACAGTTCTCTCACAACTCTCTCAGTTCCACCTACCTCACAGGGTATCTGTTGTGGGGAGAGGAAAGGAAGACAATTGTAAGCTGCTCTGAGACTATTTGTGGTTGAGAAGAGTGGGGTATAAAAACTAACTCTTGTTCTTCTTCAACTTTATAAAATTCTCTTTTACTCTAAAATGCGTTGCTGTGAGTTGCCAGGCCAAACCAAGGGTATGTTATCATAGAGGGGCTTGTTCAGGGTCTCACGTCAGGGACAAGTGAACAGATCTCTCAGACCAAGGCAGGTCAGCCTTGACAGGTACCTTATCTTATTTCATGTCTTCATTTTTTTAATCTTTATTATGGCTAGGGCCTCAAAAAGCTGGAAGTGACCTGGGCTTCTCTGGACCACTGTTATGGAACCTTGCCAAGGACTCCATAGGTTCTCAGAAGTTCCCAAAGAAATGATACAAGAGATCTGGGTTTACTTACAAGGAGATCTTTAATAATGCATCAAAGTTACAGAAGATGCAGGCTGAGCTTCTATCCATTGGCCTCACACACATACACATCAAAACTTAGTCAGACCTTAAGACCACAGGCATGACTAAAACTACACATCTTATACCTTAAAATGTTGGCTACCAAATCAAAGAATGTTTAATTAAGCTATCCCAAACACTTGGATGAGCCAGGCCATCTTCCACCTGGCTTCCAGTGGGAGGAAGAAACAACCCAGGCCTTGAAGATAAGCACTGCTAACCAGGGCTTTTTTTGTAGAAGAAGCCCAGCAAGAACTCATTAGCATAATAGACCACACCCAACAGCAGAAACTCATAAGTCACACCCCTGACAGCACAGCTCATTAGCCTATTAGGCCACACCCCATGCCTTCCGTTGGCTTGCCTGGGCGTCCTGCAGGCAAGCCGGCCCTTGGACAGGCTGGGGGAGGCACGGGGAGGCATTTAAATGCCTCCCCGATCCTTCCAGGGGGCCCCCTGGCACACATACCTCGGAGTCGCCGGGGGGGTGCTCTCCAGGCCTTCCCTCTGTAGCCACACATACAGAGGTTTTGGCTGTAGTGGGCATGGCCAACTCTGAAGCCAGCCGGAATTCCGTTCCTGTGCGTTCCTGCCCAAAAATAGCCCTGCTGCTAACAAGCATGAGAATAAAGTTCCCCTGAGAGCAGCTAACACTGTCCTCTCCCAAAACTCAGGGCAACTAAGCACCACCATGTAGTAAAGATGGAGTCTTTGCTCCACCAAGAGGACCTGGATGAACTTTACCTTTCCATAACTATAGTCTTGTTAGTGTTTCTTAGGGTTCAGAGGGATTTACATGGGAATTATTCATGAAGATTTTTTTAAAAAATCTATTTATGGATAACTTTTATTCTCTGCCAAATTCTGGTTCATCTTTATACAATTGACGTGTTACATTCTCACTGGGAAATCCAGCCTAAATTGCACAAAATGAGTCGATTGAGGTATTTTACCAGCTTTGATTGCAGTCAGGTCATTTCTTGATCATTTACCTTCCAGGAAATCGGCTCTTTCCATTTGCTGCAGACAAATGTATTATTACTGAGGTAAATAAATACTAAGGACTTCTTTAATTGTATAATTGGTAATAAGTAAATGGCTTCATTTTAAAGGCAACATCATTATCTTTACCTGCACTCTTGTCATCTTAACTGTTGAAAACCTGCTCCTGATTGTGCGTGTGCACGTGCGTGAATCTCCATGTGGCTTGTACATTTTGTACGGGAGAGACAAAAAGACAGCAAACACATCAGCAGCGGCCCTGTATAACTGTCACATTTGGATGTTTGTCTCTAGAGAAGAGATCTTGGAGAGAGATATTGAGGAACACTAAAACTAAAAAATAAGTCCTAATGATAGTGCCTGGCACTGTTACAGCTGATTGCAAGCTTAACTGATAGATCCTGCTTTCTCAGTGAGAGATTTAATTTTCTTTCAGATAGTTATATGTGCCTGATGTCAATATATATAGTCGTTTGTCAGTACTTGGCTGCACAGAGTGAGAGGGAAGCACTGAAGTATCCCATGAGAAGCCAGCTATTTCTCACCAGTTCCTCAATACTCTTAAGTAGGAGCTTGTCATGCTGCCAGAAATTGACAGAGCTAAAGTTCTTCCTTATTTGAAGATGCAAGCTGAATATGGCCAAGGATTTCACCAGCTCTGTCTCCACCAATAAGCACAGGGATATTCCAAACTATATTGCTCCTAAGTGTGCTTCCAAAGTGAATGTTTTGTTTTGGTTCAGTGGACTTCCAAGCATGATGCTCCCATTGCTTTTCTAGGAATTCCATTGATTTTCCATGGAAATGTAACTGGGATCTGAATTGTACTGCAACCCAAAAGTAAGTGTTGGAACTCTTCAAAATATATGTCTATGCAACTGGGAGCATGCACCCTACCAGTATGTCTAAATCAACGTTTTGTTCTGTTGATGAATACTCTCAGGTATAGTACCCCCAAAATCCTATTGATTTACTTCCAAATAAGAAACTGTAAACTGATAGTTCTGCATATCAAAGTAAACATTGGAACAACCCAATGTACATCCGTGAAACCCAGAAAGGCCTATGAAGAAATAAATAAATCATCCAATAGCATTTAATTGCAAGTACTAATAAAAGGTTATTCAAATAAAAGCAGGAACCAAAACTAGATATGTTCCTCTTTTCTTTCTTATGGGTGGTGAGAAATTGTTGTGCATTAGGCTTTCTGAATTAGAAAATTGCCTTGTCCTGGCACAGAAGAATATGATGGATTGGATCCTAGACCTTTTCTCTGCATGTGTTTCTCTTTGGGTGCTGCAGAGGTGGTCCTCTGCTGAGGGGCACCTCCTCTCATGCTACACACTTCAGGGATCCTTGAAAAATATTGGTGTACTTCAAATAGAAGAGCTTAGCACCAAAGGAAGTGAATTCCACAGTGGAGGACCACCTCTGTAGCATCCAGAGAGAACTATGCATGAGCGAGGGTATACGATCCACACTATAATCCCCCCCCCAAAAAAAAAACTTAGTATAATTCCAACTCCTTCCTTGATTCATGAACAGCAGAACAGATTTGGCATTCCTTATTCCTGCAAAGAATTTGTTACAAAAATTGTGTAAAATTGATATGCATAAAGGTGTTTGATTTTTAAAATCAGATCTTCACATACAACTAGTATGTCAATCTTATCTTCTTTTTGGGCCTCTTTGATCCTTTTTAATGTTCTCCTAGAAGACAGAAGTAATGCCGTCAACAGGGCCTCTAAAGAGATGTATCCCAACAGCTCTGGGGTGGGGTGACATCCAAGAATACCCTGATGCTTAGTACATATCATCTCTCTATGATAAAATCTGAACCGGCAGATTTCAGTGAAATGGACAGTATGCATGGAAGCGAGTGTTCCCTTAAGTACTCAGGTCCCAAGACTGAGTTTTTAAAAAATAATTTTAAAACAACTAAAACAATGCTCCTCCGCATTGGAGCCCAGCCTACAAATGCCTAATCACACTCAGACAAAAACCGGAAGTTCCAAGCCTGAGTATAATTACAAAGATTTAAAAAATAACAGAGGGTAAAATGTATTAGCAAAGAAAAGAAAAGCCAGAGCTGAACAATTAATTTTCATTGGCAATATGGAACATCTACTTTCCTCTGCCAGTAATGAGCAAGCCTCAAATGACATGGAAAAAATATCATTCAAGACACTGCATAAGGTTTCAACCTTTAATGAAGCACAAGTGATATAAATGCCATAAGAATTACTATGTGCTCCTAAACAATGAGCCAAAGTAACTATATTCTATGAGTTGTCTTACACATACATTTCTCATGCAACTCTGCTGGCAGTCTAGCATCTATGATTTTTAATTGATTTTTTTCTTACCTTTTAAAGATGATTGATGTATTATTATTATTTTTTTTTAAAAAAACCTGTCCAAAGGAAACATAAATTTTACATCTATACTCACAAAATACTTTTAGAAATTTTTGGTACTTGCAAAAATATAGGCAGGGTCATATCAAGGACAGATTGTGAGTACCTGTACAGGTATTTGCCCACCCAAGCCAGTCCAGGGATGGGAGGGAACCCTGTACTTTTACAGTACATTAAACAACAACCCAAGAGGTAGTCTATACCCTCTCTGGTGTTCAGAACAACTTGCCACCAGAACCTCTACAGTAGTTCCCCCCAACCTGAGATTAGAGGTTCAAACTCTCAGTTGGCATCTGGAACTTAACACATTAGCAATTCATTCCCAGAGATGCACACTTAATCTTACAAAGGTAGCTTATATGGTGAGCAGAAGGCACAAGATTTAGACTTGGAACTCAGGTACAACATCAGAGACCATTTAGAAATAAGAATAATTTTCAGTACAGAGCATAACACAGACTATCAGAGATTACCAAAATAACAAGCCTAAGGCGATTTGCCTTAACTACACAGTAAAAGATACATATTTACCAAGTTCAGGAACATCCAAACAGTCCAAGGGATTTTGAAGGAAAATTCCATCTTTGCCCAACCATGTGGTCCAATTCACAAAGCAGTTCTTTGTCTCCCAAGAGACAGCATTTCCAGGTGCAATAAACAGACACTGACAAGAAGAGAGAGCTAAGAGAGAGCAAGAGAGCTCATTCCCATCGGGATCAATCAATTAAACTCCAATCTAGTCATGATTAGCTGTGGCCATCCAGCCAATCACGAGCAGCAGGGGTGTGTGGCCAATTGTTGGTTGCCATAGCTGCGTGTGGGGATAGGCTAGACGTTTGGAGACCACGCCTGCAGTCAGGTGACCCAACTTCCAGCTTCTCCATGATGTACGTGACATGGCCCATGTAGCCTTAAAGCAGGTGCCTTGAAGTCTGGCTCTTCCACTTAGAGGTGTTAAAGAATGTGTGGTTATATGGCATGGCTATTGAGGCCATTTGGCTTCACCATTTGGCTTGCAACAGGAAACAAGACACAGCATGTTATCAGAAAGACATCACAGGAGAAGGCATGAGACTTTTAGAAATCAATATTTCTATACAGCACCTCACTAGCTTTGTGAAATATAAATATGAATCAATCCTTATTGGTTTCTGTTAGGTTGTGTTGTTGGCTTTGCCATTTTACTGTCCACCACTATGGGAATTTTATATTAAAAATGCACTTAATTCAAGCCTATGACATTTCCCTAAGTTCACTCTCAAGAACACCAAAGAGACTTAGGACCTTATCAGCAGTATTGCACTCTTCTAAACCCTTTCTAAAATCACATGCAAGTGTATCTTAGCCATTAGTCTTGCAGATGAAACATGTGAATGGCAATACAATCTGTTTCATTACTGAAATAATACCAGTTTTCTTTGGAGAGGAAACTAGTAGTCTCAGAGAGCAATTCTAAACAGGTCTATTCAGAATCTTGCTTTGGTCTACCCAGTGGGGCTTCATCCTAGTAAGGCATTCAAAGGATTGCACCATCAGTATATAAAGATATAATCAGCATGCACTTTTGTTTCCATGATGCATTGCAATGGCATAGTTAATGGGCCAGGGTTTTAGAACTGCATTGTATTGAGGAGAGCCTTTGAATTATTCAATCTGATTGATACATTTACTGTTGAGTGGATGGGAGACAGCTGTCTAGTGTGAAACTAAGGGCCAAATGAGATGGGATGAAGATTACAGATCTCGGTCTGCAGAGGGCAAATTGTAACTGCACACAGTTCTGATTTAGATCATGGCCATGTAGGGAGGAAACATAGATTATGATATTGGAACTTTAAAGGGGGGGGGGCTTTGTCAAATGGATAGTGATTTTTAACCAACATTGGAATGTTTGTGACAATATTTTTTAATGGGTACACTTTACTATGCCAGAAACTGGGAAACTCTAGCTCCATCTTCAGATCAATCAAATCCATTATCTTCAGCCCATGGATGTATTACCATGGCTGTTATAGATATATCGTTGTTTGCCTGATCCTCAAATCAGCACAGTGGCTTTTTTCAAGTGCCACAGTAATTTTTCTTAAATATGTAATGCCATAAATCCAGAAGTTCTTGCCCTTCCCCCATTTAATTCCTAGTAAGGAATTGGTCTTCATTACATTGAGAAATGAGAGGTGGAGGGAAACATATAGTACTCCAACATATAAATGTATTTTATAGTTTTAGTAATATTCTTCAAGTGATTAGGCCTTCAGCGCTCAGTGAGTCAGCTCCTATTACTGACTTCTATTATTTCATAATGGTTATCACTTCATTATTAAACATCTTTATTAATATTAATCTGAAGAGTATTGCTCAGTAGTAACATTCATAAAATTTTAACTGCTGAAGAGGTTACAATACTACTTCTAAAAACTCTTATGGAATCTGAAAGCAGTATTAATATTTAGGACTTGATTAAATGACATCTGAGCCAGTGGTCGGTTTGCAATGAATGGAGACTGGCATTGTCTCCAGTCTGAGATGTGGCTCCACGTGTATATGGGTAGGTCAATGTGCACACAACTGACCCAGCTTGTGTCTAACAGGGTGTGCAAGCCTATGCAGTGTTACTCCAGTCTAAATGCATTGAAATCAATAGGCTTAGACTGGGATAATTGCATACAATTTCACTGCAAGGGATCCAGCACATGAATTACAACAGTCTGATGAGAGAAGTTACAAAACAATACAGCAGGGCAGTCCGTAACAAGTCAAGTGGACAGAACAACACAGGTGTAGAGAATGCTCTCAAGACAAAAGCACCAATCTGTACCTCCATAGCTATACCTCTTCAGAAAAACCATGAACATTGTATTACAATCAGAATAGTACAGGAAGGACATGTTATCAAGTGATATATTCCAGATTATCCAATAGTGAAAAAATATTCTGTAGCAAAAGGTTACTTGGAAGTAAACAATAATTAAATAATTAAAATTAGCTCTCTGCCCCTTCTTCAAGATTGCTATAATCACTTTATTATCCTTCCCTTGAAATTTACCACAGCAGACTCTCCCCTTTTTCTCTGTTGACTGAAGGAGCCCAGGGGGGTGCGCGTGCACACACACACACACACACATCTGGGTGGGTAAGAAACATGCTGTTGACCCTTTTGCCCTACAATTCAGAGCTGCTTTTTGCCTCTTTCTGGGACAACACAGAGGTCACTGTATACTTCCCCATTGCAGGGAAAGTTACAATTTGGGATGGTGGTAGACTGCTTTGGGAAAACAGCAAACAAAAAGTTTCCCCACTTGAGCACTGCAGACTTTCTCTGGAACACTGTCATTTTTGTCCAAGTTGTGACTGGTAGTTTCCAAGGCTCCCACTCCTCCACATGAAGTCAGCTGGGTGACCTTGGGTCAGTCACAGCTCTCTCAGAGCTCTCTCAGCCCCACCTACCTTACAGGGTGACTGTTGTGGGGAGAGGAAGGTGATTGTAAGCTGCTTTGAGACCAAGTCTTCTTCTTCTCTTCCATCAACCTGGAAATGGTCCATGAGAAAGAATGAATATGCACTGGAACTACAAGTGAATGCCAATTCAAAGAGCTTCAAATAAAAAAACAGGTCATAAGATTTGTAACTAGTAAGTGAGGAAATCTCTCTAATCTGAAATCAGTTGTAATCCTGAGAGAACTCCAGGCTGCAACTGGAAGTTGACAACTCTAAAATATCACAGCAGATGCAATGGATCAGCGGAAGCCATCCTGACTAACAGCTTGTTTGTGGCTTGTACAAAGGACCATAGATCAGAACTTGACATTTTAAACGTAACGTATGTAAAAACACTTGCAAGACCCCTGAATTGAATCAGGCCATAATGCCCAGAGAGGGGGGAGCTAACCTTTTCCTCTGCACCCTTTTCCAGATCTACTTTGTAGGCATAAATCTTATATTTGCCCTGGAAGGGGGAAATTTACAGGCACTCATATCAATTTCCTGGTGGAATGAATAACAGTTAGATAGGAGGGGTTGACAGTGCAGTCCTAAGCAGACTTATACCCTTTTGAGTCCACTGATTTCAATTGATTTAGAAAGGTGTAACTCTGTTTAGGATTATTTATGTATTTATTTATTATTTGTATTTATACCCCGCCCTCCCTGCAGGAAGGCTCAGGGCAGCTTACAGAGGTCAGTACAATGTACCTAGACAACATAAAACTTCAAAACATTTTAAAACAGCTTAAAACATTTTTACATTTAAAGTGCTCACACTATTAACAATTCCTTAAAATTAGATGGCGTGCTCTAAGATATACCATCTGAGTTCTCAATTCAGCGGTCTACCCGTCTGTTAGGGCCAGCTCAGTGCTACAGATGTTCATGTAGCATAGTTGGTGGTCATGGTGGCGGCTCCTAATTGAAAGCCTGGTGGAACAGCTCCATTTTACAGGCCCTGCGGAACTGCAAGAGGTCCCGCAGGGCCCTGATCTCTTCCGGGAGCTCATTCCACTAGTAAGGAGCTGCCACAGAAAAGTCCCTGGCCCTGGTAGCAGTGATCCTGGCATCTTTGGGGCCCGGAATGATTAATCGATGTTGCGACCCCGACTGTAGTGCTCTCTGGGGTATATATGGGGAAAGGCGGTCCCTCAGATATGCCGGACCCTGGCCATATAGGGCTTTAAAGGCAAGTACCAGCACCTTGAAGCAAATTTGGTATGCTATTGGCAGCCAGTGCAGGGACCTAAACTGGATGTGCTCCCAACGCAGGAGGCCCATCAACAGCCTGGCTGAGGCATTCTGCACTAGCTGCAGCTTCCGGATTTGTGACAAAGGCAGCCCCATGTAGAGAGCATTACAGTAGTCTAACCTCGAGGTGACTGTCGGTATGGATCACTGTAGCCAGGTTGCCACAGTCGAGGAAGGGAAGTTGTGAAGTGAGTAAAACTTTGAAACCTGTTTTCATTTCAAACAGTAGTCCCTACAGTGAAGAGTTTAGGAACAATCAAGGGGGGGGGGACACAAACTGAAGCAAATAAAATCTAATCATTGCACAAAGCCATGGTGCATTGATGCCCTGCACTCAAACTGTGCTTTACCCTCCGATAGGGACTTTCAGTGGACTTTCAGAGTGGCAGAGAAACACATTGGTATCAAAGCCCCATGATTATTACCAATTGTTTATTCAAGGATTCCTGTAACAAAAGAAATTAAGTGAACAACAAGTGATCCTACAACTAAGTCCACAGAGACTGAGATTCAAGCCAATATTGATTCTGAGCTGGCTTCAATTATGCTGTGTGCCGCTCCTGGGTAAAGCTTGTGAGTTAGCAAGGGACGGCGACTGCAAGGTTTTAATGTGGTGCATTTTCCTGCTGGTCTCGGTCTCCCAAGATAGCTCTGCATGCAGAAACTGAATGCACAAACCTGAGGCAGTCGGTAAGTTAGCAGAGGTTCTCTACTGTTGGGAATTCCCCATACTTACAGAAAAGTAGTGGAGGTCAGAATGATACTTCTCATTCCTCAAGAGCCATCCTAAAGTAACACAGGCAGGAGAGGTACTGCAAGGCCCCAACACTTCCTGTCCCCCTCAGTTCTCACTTTCCATCAAGTGCTATTTCATTTGATTTGCCATTGTCTCATCCCTTTGATATCCTGACTAGCCTACTCTTGTCAGATCTAAAAACCTAAGTGGGTTCAGCCCTGGTTAGTACTTGGATGGGAGACCACCAAGGAATGCCAGAGTTGCTATGCAGAGAGGCAGCTGATGACAAACTACGGATAAGATGAAGTACTTCTTCACCCAAAGAGTGATTAACACTTGGGATTCACTGCCACAGGAAGTGGTGGCGGCTACAAGCATGGACGGCTTCAAAAGGGAATTAGATAAGCATATGGAGCAGAGGTCCATCACACATAGAGGTCCATCACACATAGCCACAAGGTATAGATAGGGACTCTGGGGCAAGTGATGCTCTGGCATCTTGGTGCTTGGGGGGGGGGTCAACAGTGGGAGGGCTTCTAATGTCCTGGCCCCACTGGTGGACCTCCTGATGGCACCTGGTTTTCTGGCCACTGTGTGACACAGAGTGTTGGACTGGATGGGCCTTTGGCCTGATCCAACATTGGCATCTCTTATGTTCTTATGTACCTCTGTTGGTCTCCTGCCTTGAAAACCCTGCAAGGTGGCCATGCCAGCTGCGACTTGGTGGCACTCTTCCCTGATGCTTATTAGGTTGCATATGTCTGTTATGTTTTTCACTTAATGTTCTTACAATGGCACTGTTAATTAGTAATGATTTCTTAGACACCCTGGAGATTCCTTGGTTGTAAAGTGGAATAAAGTTATATTGAAGAAATAGAATTTAACATGGCCAGCCCATTTCCATAGCAGTGAAAAGAGATGCACTCCAAGGAAAGCATCTTGTTTGGCCCCGGTCTCTCCATCCAGTGACAGGCTTTGGGATGAAGACCGTCTGAACAGGATCAGCTGACCTAAAGTACAGGGCGGGCTAAACCCACTTTGTCCATGATGTAATTGCTGATATAGAAGAACATCCTTTAAGCCCAGGCCCCTCTTTTAGCAAGTATTTTAGCTGCAAGGGTTGAGTCTGAGCCCACTAAATCAATTTTGTTACAATGACTATTTGAAAAAGGACAGTCTAGGGTTGCCAACCTCCAGGTGGTTCCAGCCAGCAGATGCCGAGAAAATGCAAGACTAATTCTGAGTAGGAGATGTAGATCATGGGCTCCAACTATAAAGCGACCTGAGGGAAACAGATTGTTTACTTGGGAAATCTTTAGTCGCATGGCAATTGTTGGAAGCAGCAGCAGCACTGCATGACGTAAAATAAGAAACAAAAAAAGAAGAAGCAAATTTGTGGACAGTAATTGGACTAGAATCATTTTTGCACAGTGAACATTGGTGGGGTGCAACCTCCAGGTGGTGGCTGGAGATCTGCTATTACAACTGATCTCCAGGCAACAGAGATCAGTTCACCTGGAGAAAATGACTGCTTTGAAAGGTGGACTTTATGGCATTATACCCTGCTGAGGTCCCTCCCCTCCCTAAACCCTGCCCTCCTCAGGCTTCACCCCCAAAATCTCCAGGTATTTCCCAACCCTGAGCTGACTACCCTAGACCAGACACAGCCTTCTAGTAAGAACCAAGTTTAATAATGTTTTAACCCTGCCCCCAACAGTCTGATACCACAGGCAACTGGGCAGGAACAATAGAATATGGACTCAAACTAGTATGCATTATCTAAAAGGTGGGATACTATTTGCAAACCATATTGTACCTCTATCGTAATTTTCACATATGAAAAATCCATTATGTTATGTCACCTTACTGTTTTTTCTTACTGTGTCGGTACCACTCCCCATTCTGCCTTCAGTAGTATCAAGTCCAGGGGTAGCCTTACTAGATTACTTGCTTTGGGACAAGAGAGCACTTCAGAGACTCATATTATCTTTTCTATCCAAGCCGTTTGGAGGCCAGCAGACTCCTTAAAATGGGTAGCATAATCACTAATCTTGCATCATGCTCCCTGACAGCATCTATAGTCCAAGGTGCTTCACTATCAAACAATTCACAGAGTTCAAGCTCCGTCTTCTCCCATATTCAAAAACTGTGCCGTCCCACAGCTGAAGGGTGTCACCTTCCAAAGAAAGGAGTAAGAACTGTACAGCTATCAAGAAACATTAATGCTCCTCTGTAAAAGACCATGACCACCTATCAGTTGCCCAGTGACAGAGTCCATTCACAGTAATCAAGGCACCAATACTCATTACATATCTTTTGTTATTCCCATCAATCTATCCATTCCTCCTCCTCTTTATTCCCACAGATAACAGAATCCTGTCTAACTTACTCTCCCATATGTCTTAGCCATAAAAAAAATAAATTGGCACCATCTATTAGAAAAACAACAAGGTAATTAAATCCATTACTAAAAAGTAGCATGATGAATGAAATCAGATTTTACTAGCCTCTTCTTCAATATGGAGATTGTACAGACACTCCATTGACAAATTAGCACCATTGCTCAGACTAAGGGCAAACAAGGGATGCTAAATAAGGTTGAAATGATTAGGGAGGAAAAACCTGGGAAGTATCATGTGCAACTAGGTTGTTTTACCCCCTCCTGTAGTTGCAAATAACAAATGGCATTAATCATGCTAATGTAGTACAATATTTGTTCCTGCCTTGACATAGTCCATTTAAATATTCATATTCCTGCACTCAATACACATTGAGTTATATTAGTTCTATTCAATTAAACAGTGGGTTGTCAGATGCACTCAGAACAAAACAGGCTCCTTCATCACTCGGGGACCTATCCTGATTATGCCAAAAAAAAAGAGAGAGATACTGGTTTGTCTAAGCATTTTTTAAAATAAGAACTTTTAGTGTCATTCTTTGTCTTACACCCCAGGCAAAGAGACTGTTGAAGCTATCCTAAGCCAGTCAGTCAGAAATCAAGCCCATGTTACTCAGTGGGACTTACTCCCAGGGAAGTGCCCTTAGGATTGCAGTCAAATTTGTTTTCCTGAAGTTGCCAGGCTAGCTACTCTTACTTGGTTCCCTGGGTATTAATATCTGAAGAAGGATCACTTATGATCAGCCGCGTCCGCACTGGGCTGCCTAGAACGCCAATTTGACTTTGCACTGGGCTTGCAGTGGTGATGTCACTTTGCTTATCTGCCCAACATCTAATCTATAAACTTCTGGGAAAGGCAGAAACACAGACAGTGCTGCATTTTCAGTGGAAGATTAGCTGAACTGAAATATCTGACAGTGTGGTGTCAGCTTTTCACGTTGCAAAATGAAACATTATTCCACTCTCTTCAGTCTCTGAAGGAAATGAAAGAGATGTTAAACTGCCAGACACTTAAGTCATAGCTATTCATTAGGAGTGGGGGGGGGGGAGAGAAAATCAGTAACTTTGCTTTCCCGAGACAACCTGCAATGTTAGCTATTACCTAAATACATGTCATCCATAAGCTTTTGCGCTAGAAGGTCAAGCTCAATCATTATTGTTTCATTATCTCTACACATTTTGGTGTCGGTTTTGTTCTCTTATTACCTCGTCTAACAATTCACATTCTAGTTTCACTCAAAAAACAGAGTGGGGGGGGGGTTGACTGAACTGGAGGTCAGAAATAGATTGGCTGATCGAGATAACATTTTGTATAGCCTCTGTCCACCAAAAAAAAATACTTTGGTATTCCCCGTGAAGTCACACATCTACTTGCTCATATACTCTGTTGGAAAATGTAACTGGTTGTTTGGGAACATGAGGTGAAGAAACGACAGAGCTGGGAGCAAAGGAAAAATCAGGGATGACAAGCTGCCCAAACATGAGTATATTCTATCCCCTGCCCAAACTGACTGCATAGAAATAGGCACACTAACTTTGTGCAGTGCCAAAGATTATTCCATCACTGGTTGGTGCTGAGAAAGCGAAGGGAGGAAAGCTAAACAGAATCAATAGAACAAAGTTCGAGTTCAGTGGCACTTTTAAGACTAACAAAGTTTTATTCAAGGTATGAGCTTCCGTATGCATGCACACTTTATCAGATATTCTCCTCAGATATCTTCCTCAGATAAATTTTGTGCATGCACATGAAAGCCCATACCTTGAATAAAACTAGGTTGTTCTTAAAGATGCCACTGAACTCAAACTCTGTTCTACTGCTTCAGACCACCACAGCTGCCCACCTAGATCTATCAACAGAATCAAGTTCTTGGCATGTCAAGAGTCTGGAAAAGTTACCTTTGGAGTGTCAATTTCTTTGCATCTGTCCTTCTTTGCCATTCCCAACCCCCCTCCCATTTTTGAGTGAAACTAGAATTTGAATCATTAGACAGAAATATGTGTTTTTATATACCATCTCTGTATGCTTATCTCTGCATTCACACAATTTAAAAAATCCTTTACATTGTTTCTACTTCAGTCCTTACATTTACTTGGTAGATGGGACTTACTTCCAAGAAAACATGCTACTATGCTTATGAAACTAGGTATGGATATAGGGTGGCAACGAGGGGTGTATGTTATGAAAAATTATACTAGTTACATGGACAAAAAAAATTGCTGTGAAGAGTACTCCAGCTCTTCCCTCTCCTGCATATGCCCCAGTTCCTTCCCTGTTTATTTCTTATGTATTTAAAACACATTTATGCCAATGTGAAAGAGTGGGTGCCACTATTGTTTTCCAATGAGTGGCAATAACAGTCTTAGCTGCAAAAAGCATTAAGAATACCCGTTCAATAGTTGTTGAAGCAGAGCAATGAACCGCCCATCCATTCAAAAATCAGTGTTCTGGTAGGGGCAGGATTTCTATGTTGTGGAAAGATTTGATTTGATTTAAAACCACTTCCCAAAAGGTGTAGATAGTTGCCCAGGCCCCCACATTTTTTCCAACAGCTTGGATTGTAAAATGGAGTCATGTATCCTAATTTGTGAGGTGTGAGATGCCACTGTGCTAGGACCTTAAAGGACTGGAGTTTCATTGAGGTGATTTTAGAACGAACATGAGGAGAGGACCATATTTTGTTCCATTCTGCAGCTGATAGATTGATTTTACATTCCTTATGCCACAAAGCTTGGTAGGAGTGTCTCGCTGTCCATAGAGGTTATTACTTTGTATAATTTGGAGATTAACCCTTTTTGTGATATACGGATTCTAAAGCTGTGAGGGGTTGTTTCATTATTGAATGGAGTTTGATGTGGGAGCACATATTGGATATTTGGAAGTATTGTATCCATGGGATTTCCTGTTTTATTTTAGCTTCTAGGGCAGTTTTAGGTAAAAGCATTTGCTTCAGTGTAAGATCCTGAAGTGTGGTGATTTTGGCTGCCCTCCACTTATCAAAATTTGGGTTTTTGAGGCCAGGTAGAAACCAAAATTGGTTTAGGTAGAATTAGTGTCTCAAAATTGGTGGTAAAAGTTTGGGTCTTAGGCGGTCCCAAGTACTCAGCAGTGTAGAAAGTATAGGGTTAGCTTTGATCAGTTTCATTCTACTAGAAGGTGGTTGCCATATGCTCTCTTGTATCTCGAAGGGAGCAGAGTAATAATTTGCTAGCTGAACTTGATCGGAAGTAGGATCTGAGTGCAGTAGTTTAATAGTCTGTGCAAGGTGAATCCCTTCCCTATTCCTGATCCAACTGTGCCCGTTCAATAAAATCAACCTTTTTGTTTTAACTTTATTTTGTGTCAAGTGCCATTTCCAAATGGTTTTATAAGAGGACTCCTGCTGAGTTACAATAAATCTTTGGCCTGGGCAAAAGCCAAATAACCTCTATTACAGGGTGGGACACACAGAAAGTTATAGGTCTATCATTCAAATATGCTACTAAGAGGCTGCTCAGTCAGAGAGGGGAACAGTGTTTCAGCGGGAAAATCTGCCTCAGGGATAATAAGAAGTAAGGGGTCCATCATAGATGGTATCTCTTCCTGTGAGGCTCCACCCTCTTACCCCAGGTGGGCTAAAGTCTGCCATCTTGTCCACTGTCCAATGGGAGGTACCCACTAGCCTCAGAATGGGAGGTGAGCAGAGGCCGGTATGCTGGTAGAGACGGCTTGCGAGGTGCCCTCAGGGATATTATCAACAAGTCCTTCACTGAGGGGCTGTTCCCAGGGGCACTCAAGGAAGCGATGGTCTGCCCTCTTCTGAAAAAAACATCCTTGGACCTGGCCGAATTGGCCAATCATTGGCCGGTCTCCAATTTGCCCTATTTGGGCAAATTACTTGAGAGAGCAGTGGCGATTCAGTTGCAGAGCTTTATGGATGACACTTCCACACTAGACCCATTCCAGTCCAGCTTCCAGCCAGGCCATGGGATGGAGACAGCACTAGTTGTCCTCACAGATGACCTCCAGAGGCATCTGGATCGAGGCGGCATGGCAGTACTGTTGTTGTTGGACCTGTCGGCAGCATTCGACACAGTCGATCATCAGTTGCTGATCCACCGCCTCGCAGATATAGGGGCCCAGGTAGCAGCCACTGCCAGGTCAGCCTTTTACCATCTACGGCTGGTTCCCTTCTTCGAACGCAATGACCTGGCAACAGTGATTCATGCTATGGTCACCTTGAGATTAGACTACTGCAACGCTCTCTACATGGGGCTGCCTTTGTCCCAAATCCAGAAGCTGCAGCTAGTGCAAAATGCGGCAGCCAGGCTGCTGATGGGTCTCTCCATACGAGATCACATCCAGCCTGAGCTGAAGGCACTGCACTGGCTGCCAATAGCATACCAGATTCATTTCAAGATGCTGGTTTTGACCTTTAAAGCCCTGTAAGGTCGGGGGCCTGCCTACCTGAGGGACCGCCTTTCCCCATATGTGCCCCAGAGAGCACTGAGGTCAGGGTTGCAAAATCGCCTGACTCTCCCTGACCCAAAAGACACCAGATTGGCCATCATGAGGGCTAGGGCCTTCTCAGTAGTGGCTCCACACTGGTGGAATGAGCTCCCAGAGGACATCAGGGCCCTACAGGACCTTCTACAGTTCCTCAGGGCCTGTAAAATGGAGCTCTTCCACCAGGCCTTTGACTAGGAGTTGCTACTGGAGCCATAGGAAACTGAACATATTACGACCCTATATCACAATGTTGGTGCATGGCCTTCTTGCTTCAGACCATAAATACTAACAACCGCCATATGTATTTATTAACATATATGTAAATTGCTGGTTTTGTGAATTTTGACAATTTTAATGTATTTATTGTTTTATCTGTTTTATCGTGTACGCCGCCTTGAGCCAGTTTGCCCCGGCTAGGCGGGATACAAATCTAAAGTAATAAATAAATAAATAAATAATTCTGCCTTCTCCTAGCTGGATCTGGCCCTCTCGCATCCTTGGGTCATCCAATGCTGCCTCCTCTCTGGCCACCTCAATAGAATATCTTTTTATTCCCCCTTGGGCTCCTCCCTCCCCCAGTCCACCTATCCCCACCTTATTCCTTCTCCTTTGACAGACTGCTACTGGGCTGCCCCTGTGCCACACTCTGAGGCAGCCCTCCAGTTGGTCCTTTGGCCCCCATGCTCCTCCCATCCACCTACCCCTCCCTTTCATCTCCTTTGCCTGGCTCATGGCCATCCATGCTGCCTTCTGGTCCTCATTTGGAGAGGCAGTTGTTATCCCTCAGTGGGAGCCCAGGCATTCACCTGAACAGCTTGGACTCCAGGGCCCTTCATGTCAGTGTCATGGCAGCCACAACACTGGAGGATGTCTTTTTCTGACCCTCCAAGCCCAGCCACCATGGCAATGGCTCCCAGCTCAGTGCTCCAGGCTCCATGGCCATGGTACTCTTCACCCTGGCACTCTTCCTGACTGTTGCAGGCTGCAGGTGAGTCACGGCTGGCTTTGGGGCTTCCTGGGGGGTCAAGGCACATCCTGGCACCCCCATGCAGTTCAGGCTTTGGGGGGGTCCATGGGGGTTTGGTGCTTTTCGCCAACCCTGGACATTTCCCAATACTTTTCATGGCTGCTGTAATCATTATTATTCTCACATAACATGGGGGCTATGCACATAAGAGTTGCTTTGCAGAACCGAAGGATCCACAATTTTTTGAAAGCTCAATGAAAACTGGGGTAGTATGGCACTGTATCTCCCCAATAAAGTCCAACCTACCTACTCCGAAGTAGCCCCCCTTCAGCAAAGCCCCTATGTCTCCCACTTTTTTCTTTTTTTTCCTTATGTTTTCAACCTAATTAATTACTTACTGTTTCCCCCTCTCATTACACTCATGAAATAAAAGACTAATTAGCACCTGGGGGGCAGGCTAAGTACACATTTTTTTATTTGTGGCAAAAAAATAATAATAATGGTTCTTTCTTATCCTATTGTCTACTATTATAATAGTACACTTACAAATCAAGATTGTTCAAAAATAAGCTCTCTCCCTCCACCAACAAAAGCTCATAATTTATAATTGATTTCAGACAGCTAGCCAACTGCAGAAGAGAAAAAGGAACAATTAATTAATCTAGAAGGAGAAGGAAAGAATAAATGTCTCAGGGGATGTTGCACCAGAAAGCCTCAGTAATGATTTTACTATCCAGATGCAACAGTCTGGCACTTGTGTGCATTTTAAGCTGAACAAAAACAGCAACAAGTCAGGTGCAAATGGATGGAAAAACAACATAGAAATGCTAGAGGTTATGATGGCACCTAGATCACAGGCAAGCAAGTAACTCTCCATCCTTCCTCCAGTGCTGCAGTAATTATTGTTATCCATCCTTTTAAGGCTACCACAGGACCTTCTCTCCTCTTTCTCTTTTGCGTGAAGGAGGAGGAACACTCATGCACACATCTTTGCTCTGGATGAGAAAGGAACATGTTCTTTCCCCTTTCCCCCCTGCATCAAATCTCCTATTTTCTTCTTCCAGGGAAAACATAGAAGTAACTTGCATTTTCTTGCACACATTTTCCCTCCATAGGGCAAGTTGCAATTTGGATGTGATATTGCTTTAGAAAAACAACAGTGAAAAAGTTTCTCCACTCAAGCACGGCAAACCTGCTCTGAAATGCTAAAAGTTTTGTACAAGACACCACTTTTGTGACTGGCTCCGCTCACTAAGCCACCACTTTGTCACTGGTGCCATCCAAGGCTCTTGAAAAAATGAAATAGCTCCCATAAACATAGTCTGCCATCCCCTCATCTAGATTGTGGAATAGCTGACAATAGAGAATTATTCCAGTTTAAACTCACTGAACTAGACTATAGATTTATTTGTTCAGGCGTTGGGTCAGAGTTATGGCACATGCAGGCTGCATCTGGCAGCCCTATGATGCAGCAAATAATATCCTCCAAGGACATTGAGGAACAGGAAATGACAAGGGGGGAGGACCTCCCATATGCTGTGGTCCAGTTGAATTGGGTCCTGTGGTGCTTGGGGAAAGAATTTCCCTGCACCTGCTATTTGTTTTCAGGGAAGTGAGTCATGTCAGTTGAACCTTCTTAATCATGAACAAACATATCATCTAGGTTGGCCCATACTGTTTGGATTTATAGGACAATTACCCCAGCCATGTGTTCAGCTTGTTTGCTCAGGCCTTGCAAGGTAAAGCAAAGCCCCATATCCCTGGACCTAAATTCTCTAGGTAATGACCCTTCACCTCACGACACTAGTTTAGATCAGCTAAAAACCCTGAGTTTTCATACTATCCTGGAATTAATAACATTGAAGAATAACAATGGTGGAACCTCACTATCAGGCACTCGGGTCCAAGTGCAGGGGTAGCTTGGAGTCCTCACTCATCTGCCCAAAATACAGCATCAAGTACTGCAGCAGCTCTGGAATCTTTATAGTAGGCATTGATATAGAACTAGCTCTCTGGGAGAGAATTATGGACACTGGTCCTCGTGTCACCTAGCTGCCTTCAGTTTCGTCCTCTGAGCAATGGCCCAGGTGGTCCAGGAAGTTGAGAAGTTACTGACCCATGGATTTCCTGATTCCAACCAGCAGTGCTGATATTTTCTTTCCCTCTGAAACTGGTCTCTTTTTAGCCCATGTGGGCACTTGTGAAGGCATTGGTCAGTGCAGAGTGGCTAATCCAAGAACACGTGTGAAAAACACATGGGTTATTCTCTGAGGATTGCAGAAATTGTTCGCAATCCTCCACCAAGTTATACACAAGACCACAGCATTAGGAGGAACTGGGCAGTTTGTGTCTCTCTAAGACAGGGATCCCCAACCTTTGTTGTGGACATGAAAAGTAGTGGAGTTCCAGGCATAGCATAGTGAAATCAGCTCTCATTTATTAATTACATCGGAATTACCTCCAGTCACTCAGTGAACATCCTTGTGCTGAGGTAACAGCTGCTATTAACACAATGTTTTTTTAAAAATCTGTTCAGCCAATCAGAAGCCCTCCTGGGCAAAACCCAATTTGGCCCTGCCCACTTTCTAAGAACACTTAGCTCCTCCTGCCTCCCTGTTCTCTGGCTGAGTTCAAATACACTCAAGAGTTTGACAAGCACTGAAGCCCAGATTAAATTTTACTTTATAATTCTATATTAAATTTTTGAATATAACTATATTAGATGACTTGTAATTAGGATATTACTTTTTATTTTCTTATGATGCTCTCCGTAGTGTATTCCTAAACCAGAATCACCATACCCTTTTTCCCCCTTTTTAATCTCATTGTAATGTATCCATTTCTGGCTACCTGATTTAAGAGTGCCTCTTAAATCAATGATAAAATACCAGAAATACAGGACGGGGGGAGAGAGTAGTGCAACTCGTCTTTCTCTTCATTTCTTCAACAAGTGACTTCTGTGTCAAGCAGCAGATCCACTTTGCAGCTCTCAGATCCACTTTGCAGTTCTCACAGCCTGACAATGTAGAGAGTCTCACACTCTTGATGTGCCAATTGAAGTGAAAGTTCAACCACTGCTTCAGAGGCATAGAAGAGCTTTGGAATCCTACAAAGGCTTTAACACAATCCAAACCAAAACATAAGCTGAAGATGCGCATTCCTGTTTACTCAAAACACTGACTTTGTGCATAACTGTATAGGAAGAAGCCAGTGTTGATTCAGATAGCAGTATTATTTTTATTACATAAGTATTAACTGTCCAACCACAGTAATTGTTCTTATTGACACAAGGCACTGTCTACCCGTCTGTTTCCAGGCACAATTCAAAGTGCTGTTTGTGATTTCCATCAGGGCTTTTTTGAGAGAGAGAGAGAGAGAGAGAGAGAGAGAGAGAGAGAGAGGGAGATGACATCCACAAGAGCTTTTTTGAGAGAGAGAGAGAGAGAGAGAGAGAGAGAGAGAGAGAGAGAGAGAGGTCAGAACTCTCAAGATGGAAATGGAAGTTTTCAGTCTATAGACTGAAAACTCGTGAACTTTTAAACATTTTTTTAAATTGTCAGAGAGGTTCCAGAACTCCATTCCAGTTTGTTCCCCCAGAAAAAAAGCCCTGGTTTCCATCATCCAGAATTACAACTGATCTCCACACACTAGTGATTAGTTGCCATGAAGCAAATGGCTGCTTTGTATGGTGGACTCTGTGGCCTTATGACCTACTGAGGTCCCTCCTCTTCCAAACCACGTCCTTCCCAGGCTCCACCCTCAAATATCCAGGAATTTCCCAGCCCACAGTTAACAACTTCAGTGTCATACTCTGGACTTTAGCAACCTTATTTCCCTTTGATTTCCTAGCTCCAGTCCCAGTACTCGAACTCTTCCCACCGTATCTTTTAATTTCCTTCCAGTCGCTCTTCTCGCAAAACCCTTGAATCTTCATCTATCACAAAACCCAGTTTCAAAAACTGTCCAGTGGTGTAGCTGCAATTGGCTAACACAAATGTCATAAGGTTGTATTGAACTGGACTGTGGGTGGTGAGAGATTGTGAAAGGGACTTGTTTGCTGCCTCTGTCTTCTCACTGAATTCATCCTTGAGACAGTATAGTAGCGGAGAAATTGCAGTGGGTAGTGTTGGGAAATTCCTGGAGATTTGGGGGCAGAGTCTGGGGGAGATGGAGTTTGGAGGGGAAGGAAGCTCAGCAGGGATGTGATGCCGTAGTGTCCAAAGCAAACATTTTCTCAAAAGGAATTGCTCTCTGTAGTCTGGAGATCAGTTGTAATTCTGGGAACTCTCCAGGCCCCACCTGGAGGCTGTCAACCCTATTGTGTAATAAAATTGTTATTTTATGTAACAATAACTGCAGGGAAGAAGATAAACTAGAGAGTGAAACTCACAAGACACTGGAGAACATTAGGGTACGGGGAACTGCTGATCATTGATCTATGCTAAGTTACAGACCCATTTCAGTCCCTTGTACCAGCTTTGGAGGGATCTCTCTCTCAGAAGGATCCATCAAATATAGTGTGAAGCAAGTTCCTGTATTCCTAAAGAAATCTTTTCACTGAGGCTGCCGCTGGTAAGGAAAGACCTAGTTCATTTTTTAAAAATAACATATTCTAAAATACTATACCACTAACTATTGGAGGGATTTTTTATTTGTTTGTTTGTTTGTTTGTTTTGCAGTGGCAACTATTCCTCAAAGTTTTCATGAGAACTTGGCCATACTGTAGCTAACAGAAATGGAACACGATTTTCAACTTTTCTGTTTTAGGCTTACAATTCCTTATGTAACTAAGCCTTTGCCCAGTTCATGCCGTGGTATCTATCAGTCTGGCAGTCTGAAAGCCCCATTTGCACTCACAAGAGTCTTTATGCCATGTAAGCAAATAATTCAAGGTACTGGACATACCTCTCATTCAACTTCCATCTTTTTAAATTATCGCCATCATGGGAGAAGCAATATGAAAGCACCTGGTTGCTGTCAGAAATAAATCTGAATTTATTTCTACAATAATTCTAAGAAACCAACTTTGTTTTAAGCAAAGCTCCTGAATAAACTCTCAAAAGGCAGAGAAGGGAACTCAGCTGTAACAATACAGGCAGTCTCTGTTTAGTAGAAATGGCTGACTGTAATGATGAATTCCTTTTAGATTTATCTCTCTGCTGAGTTTTAAAAAATCTAGATTCAGATGTTTTTCAGGTAAATGGAATACCCCCCAAGCATCAGACAAAACTAACTACTGGCAGTGTACCAAGGACAAAAGGGTTTTTCTCTTATCAGTGTTTCCTTTCAGACACGCTATTTTCTGTGGTGTCAAGGGAATTTCCATACAATTCAAATCTGCTGTTCTCCACTATTAACTTCTTTACCTTGAGCAATCTCAACAAAGTGCTCCTGGTGCATTTCTTATATCTGGGTCTCTAATCTGGATCTCTTTGTGTACCGTCCTTGACAGAATTCTCAGAGCTAAACTAGATGTGATGGCATCCCCAAGTCCACTACAGGGGTGCCTCTGCCAATTTAGGGATGAAATACCCTGCTAACCAAAGCCACAGGGTTTCAATCCTGATTGGGAATGTGGTGTGAGGGGAGGAAAGGCAAGGCATCTGTTCTCTCCCCCCCTCTCCCATGCATGGGCAGGGGCAACAGGTCCCCCTTCCCCCATGCCATGGTCTTGATTGGGATCAGGCCCCCACAGCTTTTGTAAAGAGAGGTAAACTTTTCCACAGCTAGTACAAGATTGAGAGGCAATTTTATCTGGCTCCTTTGCTGGAGTGCTCCTGGAGTTACAGTTCCTCTCCAGACGACAAAGATAAGTTCCACTGGAGAAAATGGCAGCTTCAAAGAGTGGACTATGTTGCATCATATTCCTCCTGAGCACCCTATCCTCCCCAAATTCTATGCTCTCCAGATTCTGCTCCCAAATCGTCAGGAATTTCCTCCCCACTACACTATCTCAAGGATGGATTCAGTAAGAAGACAGAGGGTAAAGGTAAAGGTTTCTCTTGCTCGAAAGTCAGTCGAATCTGACTCTAGGGTTGCGGTGCTCATCTCCGTTTCCAAGCCAAAGAGCCAGCGCTGTCCGAAGACATTTCCATGGTCATGTGGCCGGCATGACTAAACGCCAAGGCGCACGGAACGCTGTTACTTTCCCACCGAAGTGGTACCTACTTGCAATCTCTTGCTTTCGAACTGCTAGGTTGGCAGGAACTGGAACCAGAGACAGGAGCTCACTCCGTCATGCGGCACTCGGGTCTCGAACTGCTAAACTACCAACCTTCCAGCCTGCAGTTCAGCATCTTAACCACTTGAGCCACTGCAGCTCCAAGAGGGCCGCCTGTTTCTACCCCGGAGCCATTTCTTGTCCCTGGGCGGAGCATGGTTTTTGAAGCAGCAAACAAATCCCTTTCACAATACCTCTCCATCAGTGGTACTGTTCAATCCAGCCTTACATTTGGGTTAATCAGTTGCAAGCTACACCACTGGACCGTTTTTGAAATGCCACATCATATTTTAACATCGGTCCCATCAGCTATTTGCCCCTCTGTCTTTGCTTATCCATGTAGGGATTTTACTGAATTTCATGCAAATGGTGGTTCTATCCCCATTTCTCCTAGTTTGGGACCAACAGAAGTAGGGATGCCAGCTTCCAGATGGGACCTGGGGATCCCCTGGAATTACAGCTCATCTCCCGACTACAGAGATCAGTTCCCCTGGAGAAAATGGATGCTTTGGAGGGTGGACTCTATGGCATTGTACCGCACTGAGGTCCCTGTCCTCCCCAGGCTCCAACTCCAAATCTCCAGGAGTTTCCCAACCTGTAGCGGGCAATCCTACCCCCCACCCCCACCAGAGGCCAGGGAACCCTAAACAGAAGTCATATTGTTTTCTAACAAAACTCAATAGGGATGCCAGTCCCCATTCGGGGGTGGGGGATCCCCCAATTTTGGGGGTTCTCCTAGATGCTGGCCAACTGGCCAGCAGGGGGGAAGCCCCGCCCCCAACAGTCCTACACGCCACCATGCATGCCTGACCGTGTCATCATGTTGGGAATGGTCCCACCCCTTCCCAGAATGACCCCCAAATCCCCCTGCCAGGGAGAAGATACAACCTGGGAACCCTAAAACAGTTCGAAGTGCATTGAAAGTGGATTATTTAATGTGTGTGATCACTACTACACCACAGTGAATCCATACAGGGAATATACATTTTTATGCCTGAGGGCCCAGAACTCAGGACTTAGCTAGAGGAGCGTGGCAGCTTGAAGCCCAGGGTTGCCAACCATCAGGTGGCACCTGGAGATCTTCCACTATTACAATTGATCTCCAGGAAACTGAAATCAGATCCCCTGGAGAAAATGGCTGCTTTGGAGGGTGGGCTCTATGGCATTGTACCCTGCTAAGGTCCCACCCATCCCCCAACCCCACCCTCTTCAGGCTCTACCCCCCAAATCTCCAGGTATTTCTCAACCCAGAGCTGGCAACTCTAATGAAGTCTGGTTTATTTGTCGAATGCTTCTAACAGAAACTCTTGCAATGACCTTCAGAACTTCTTGCACTGGATCCAACCAGCTTATCTGATTAAAAAAAAAAAAGAATGAGGGGTCCCCTATGACTACCACAAAAGGGAAACTGAAGGACCTGCATAAACAAACTTTATGTGGGGTGGGGGATGTCATAAGAAAGGGAATTAGGCAAAACTAAATGAAAAAGTTGCTGGATCCAATCCCATTTTTCAAAGACAAATGCCCTAAACATCTATTGGTGCAATCCTAATGTAACCAATGTCATTTTCTCTCTGGCATATTATTTTATTTCTGTTAAATGTTTAGCATTTAGGTCCCCAAGCAGGGGCAGTTAATAAAGCTGATCCACTGCAACAGCCCCACCTGCTAAGTTAGTATGGCCAACAGCAGGAGAAAGAAGAGCCAGAGTTTGACTGAGGGAACTGCTAATTACATTGCAGGCCCAAGACAGAAAACTAAAGCACCAAGAGCAGCAGTGGGAGCCACTGAAGAGCACACAGGGGAAGTAGTAGCCCTGCACTTCGTGAAGTCAACGTTTTGTACTTGCTGTTTTCTTTGTATTACTGGGCTCCTCTGAAGAAAGGTGCATGCACGAATAACACTTTTTGGTCTTAAAGGTCCCACTGGACTCAAACTTTGTTCTGTAGCTTCAAGTTCAGACCAATGCGGCTACTCACCTGAATCTGGGCTCCATTGGTTAGGACTTGTGTTTGTTCAGAGTGTCCTTTCTGAATGGCACTCTCTACAGATGTTGCAATGTTCATAGCCATTACGATTCAGTTTTACCTGTAGTTGTAAAGTTGTTGGGTTAATGATAAATGTTTGTTACTGTACAGGATTAAGCCCCTCACGCCAGTCCAGGGATGAGAGGTAATCCTGTACTTTTACAGTACATTAAACAACAAACCCAGAGGTAGGCTATACCCTCTCAGGTTTTCAGAACAATATGCCACCAGAACCTCTTTTCACTAGAGTCCCCTCCAGCTCAGAGCAGAGATTCAAAACTCTCAGCTGGCATCTAGGGCTTAACACATTAGCAACTCATTCCCAGAGATGCACACTTTTTACTCTGAAATAGTAGTGTATATAGTGAGCGTTTAGGCCACAAGATTTAGCCTTGAAATTCAGGTACAACATCAAAGACAATTTTAACAATCAGAGGAATCTTTATTTAGTACAGAGCTTAGCACAGACTACCAGAGTTTACCAAAATAACAAGCCTAAGGCGATTTGCCTTAACTACACGGTAAGAGATACATAATTACCACTTCAGGAACATTCCAAAGTCCAAAACAGTCCAAAATAGTCCAAGGGATTTTGAAGGCAAAATCCATCTTTGTTCAACCATGTGGTCCAATTCATAAAACCAGTCCTTTGTCCCTCAAGGGCTGCATTTCAGGTGCTATAAAACAAGCAGAGAGAACAAGAGCAGAGAGCAAGAGAAGAGAGTCTCTCTCATTGGGATCAAACAATTATAGTCCAATTCCAGTCATGATCAGCCATGGCCATTCAGCCAATCATGAGTGGACATAGGTGTGTCCAATTGTTGGTTGCCATAGCTGCAACACAGGAATGGCTAGGAGTTTGGAGACTCCTCCTGCAGTCAGGTGACCCAGCTTCTAGCTACTTCATTTAGTACGTGACTGGTCGCATGTGGGACCAGAAAGTGTAGCCATGAGGTCTGGCGTTTGGCATGGAAGTGTGAAAGAATGTGGGTTTATGGCATTTGGCCTTACCATGTGGCTAGCAAGAGGAAACAAGGCACAGCATGTTATCAGAATGTAATCACAGGAGAAGGCACGGATTATAGAAAGCAGAAAGCAAAATTTCTATACAGTTACTTTGAAAACTGTAATACTTTGAATGTTATCCTTTTGACGCAATTTCATAATTGCTTGCCAAGCCACAAAGGTGCTGCCATTAATTGACTTGAATCTCCCCCCCCCCCCATTTCTCCAACTGGAAAAGATCATTTAGGAGAGCAATCTATGTACCCAGGGTTCTGCTAGGCTACACTAACACACGATACAATTATTTGTAAGGCAATGAAATAAATTCATGTAACAGCTAATTGTGTAACAGCAGTCTTCCACCTTGGAATGTTTCATACATAAGGCTTATTTTTACCCAAGCCTTTTTTTGTACCACTGTATAATTAAAAGGGGGGAAATTATTCTTCTTGGTTAAGAAAGAAACAAAACTATTTTGGAAAAGCAATTTGCCAGGAGTTATTAAAATAATCAAAATGCTGCAATCATTTGTATTATTCTACTCTTTCCAGAAATAGAAGGGGGGGGAGCTTACTTGTAAGTTGACTTTAATGAAGGTGCACCCAGGGTGAAATCCATTATATGTGAAGAAGCTGAAAATAATCAAGTTCCTATGCAGGAACACAGAGAACTATTGATACAGTTTTGTGAGTTTCACAAGGTCACACAATGTGATTAGTAGCACTGCAGGCCTGTTCAAGAAACATTCCAGTAATTATGAACTGCTATACTGTTACCCACAAAAAGGTTACCAACTTCCAGTTGGTGCCTGGAGATCTCCTAGAATTACAGCTGATTCCCAGACTAGACATTTTGGAGAAAATGGCATACCCCACTGAGGTCCCTCCCCATCTAAAGTCCTGCCTTCCCCAAGCTCTAACCACAGACCTCCAGGAAAATAAGCCTTCTTCAGTTATCTGTGGTTCCTCATTACTATATTCCTGAAGACAACTTCCAAAAGAACAGTCATATTAGTCTGGGTTGTAATTACATGAGCTTTTGTAAACAAGAACATTTGGTGTAGTGGTTAAGTGCACGGACTCTAATCTGGGAGAGTCAGGTTTGATTCCCCACTCCTCCACTCACACCTGCTGGATGACCTTGGGCAAGGCATAGTTCTGATAAGAGGTGTTCTTGAAAAAGAGCAGTTTCTGTCAGAGCTCTCTCAGCCCCACCTACCTCACAGGGTGTCTGTTGTGGGGAGGGCAAGGGAAAGGAGATTGTAAGCCGCTCTGAGACATCTTTGGGTAGTGAAGGGTGGGGTATAAATCCAATCTCTTCTTCTTCATCCAATGTGTCTAATAAAATACATTATTGCTTTTTAAAATTCATGCCACAACAAACCTGCTAAGATAGGATTTACAGAACAAACAATTAGTTCAGTATTACCAAGGAGGTTGGAACTGCAGTTTCCTGTACCTCACAGCAAAGCCCCTTTGAAACTAAGTCTCAAAATAAAGTTGTGGCCACCTCTCATGCACTTCCAACTAATGAAAGACTTCTTGCCTGCCCGAGAGATACTCGGCCCAAGAGATATTCAGCTGTCCTCAACCAGAGCCAGAGCATTTTCTGCCCTGGCTCCAGCATGGTGGAACTCTCTGCCAAATAACATTCATGCCTTGCGGGACCTGTTACAGTTCCACAGGCCTGCAAGGTAGAGATCTTCTGCCAGGCATTTGGTTGAGGACAGAGATGGCCCCATCTGTCCGGAACTCACACCCCCTGCCTCTCCATGAGGCTAGTGGCACTATTAGGAAAATTTAATGCCATCTTAGGATACTGCTGTGTTTTTATCTGTTTTAATTTGTTTTAAAAATGTTGTATTTGTTATCCTATTGTACAATGCCCTGATCCTTGTTTTTCCAGGGGAGGGAAGTTTAAAATAGAATTGTTGTTGTTGTTGTTGTAGGTCTTCTTGCTTTCAATTAAGTTGTGATGGTGTTCTGTCCTAAATAACAAGAAGTCCTTACAATCCTACTTGTCTCTCCTGATTGCTACTTTAAGAACAGAATTTAACAGGGTTTGGGTGCCTAACTGAGTACTCCCTGGAACACCACATACAAAAAGAAAATAATGCCAAAGTTTATTGATGTTGAGGCAAAACATGGTAGTTATATTTGACTGGCATCAGTCTATTCTTTAAAACCCTAGAGTACTGAAACCTACTGAAAGAAAAGAAGTAGTATGACTTAACAGAAAGTGAAAAACCCAGCAACCACCAATACCCATCCAGAAACCAGAATCCAGTATCTCTGTTTCCAAATTCTGAGAACAAATTGAGATAACGACAATCACATCTGGTTAGTTTTCCATCATGACTTAACTGAAGGACTGCTGCTCCCCATACAGACTCACTTGCAATCTTAGGTCAGCCCATGGCTCCTTTTAAAAGTATCTGCTAAACTTCCATAAGACTCTTTAGTATTGTAATCAATTATAGTGCAATCGTAAGCAGTGTCAGTGGACTTAGAAGGGTGTAACTCTGCTGAACTCTCACTGTTCTTGTACTAGTTAAGCACATTCACATCCTATTAATTTAAACAAGATAGTGAATTATCTCCAAGGGCATCCATAGAACTTAAAAACAATTACCTTTGACTAGATTGAACCTTAAATATTCCGGCACATTTTGTGGGCTCCTCTCACCAGTTGTTGGAGAATAGTAGTACTGAAATTGCTGAAACATTCTAGAAAAGCAAATGGCTGTCTCAGACTGTAAAATCACCACACAAGTAGTTTCAGATTTTTTTGTCCTATATATGTCATTCATTTTGAGATACTATACATAGCCTTCTCAGAATGTTTTGCTTACCCTTAATACAGGATCCATTTAGAGAAATGCTAAACGTTGCAGCACTATCAAGAATGTTAATTTTATTTAAAACTACATCAATTGATATTACTATGCCCTGCCACTACCAGACTTTAGAGATTAATTAATTCCCAATGGCACTACTTATATAAAGTGACCTATCTGAAACATTGTTTTCACCAGGTGAGAAGCTCTGTATTCTGTGCAGTGGGATGCAAAGTCTGTTTATAACCTTTTCTTGCCAAAAGGTTCCAAAGAAGTGTGGCATTCCTCATGCAGGGTTGCTCAGTCAGTCCTTATCACTGTAATGATGTTTATCTTGCTAAGGAATAATTGAGCACACTGCAAAATGACAAAATGAGCTAGTTTTATCAAACAGTTGTAAGGATTAATTTTGAGACTTTTAGCTCTGTCTAATTTTTATTTGAGCCTGACAGAAAAGAAAGATGCATTTCTTTATGATCTAGCCATTGTAACCTCATGAATTATTGACCTCCAAAATGTCCTATCATTAACAGTCTTGTTCAGGTCTTCCAAACTAAGGGCCGTGGCTTCCTTTATTGAGTCAATTCATCTCGTGTTGGGTCTTCCTCTTTTCCTGCTGCCTTCCAGATATTACAACTGATCTCCAGATGACACAGATCAGTTCCCCTGGAGAAAATGGCAATATGAGAGGGCAGATTCTCTGGCACCACAGCCTTGCTGAGCTCCCTCGCCCTCTCCACTGTCCCCAGGCAGGACTCTCAAATCTCCAGGAATTTTTCCTGCCAGAGTTGGCAACCCTAGAGCATCATCTCCTTCCCACCATCTGTCCCTAGTTACAGCTGCTAGAAAGTAAATTTTGAAGAAGGAGAAAGTGAAGAGTGTTACAGAAATTTGGGCTAAGCCACATTTATTTATAAGCAGAGCAAGAATGCAAGGTCACGGATCATAAAAAGGTAATTTCAAAAGGTGACTCAAGTGGTTAAGACACTGAACTGCAGGCTGTGGAAGGTCGGTAGTTCAGCAGTTCGAGACCCGAGTGTGCCGCATGACGGAGTGAGCTCCCGTCTCTAGTTCCAGCTCCTGCCAACCTAGCAGTTCGAAAGCAAGAAATTGCAAGTAGATAAATAGGTACCACTTCAGTGGGAAGGTAAAAGCGTTCCGTGCACCTTGGTGTTTAGTCATGCTGGCCACATGACCATGGAAACGTCTTCGGACAGCGCTGGCTCTTCGGCTTTGAAACGGAGATGAGCACCGCAACCCTAGAGTCGGATTCGACTGGCTTTCGAGCAAGGGAACCTTTACCTTTTTACAAGATTAGGGGCAGTGTTTTCAAATCCCCCCCCCCAATTTGGAAACTTGGCAACATAACTGATGCAGATCCACCCTGAGCAGAAAGTCATTCAGGCTTGGGAGGTTGTACCCTCCCCCCCTCATTTTATGGGGAATACCATAAACAGTGATCATAACTCTGAACATGTAAAGTAGTTCTGAAACATAAAAATCAGTGAGACCCCACATGGAATGTTTACAAAAGATTTCAATAAAGCAGTAACACTGAGGTGTAACGAATAGATGAAGATGAAGTACTTGCTATTAACAGCAACACATTCAGAAAAATGGCAAAGAAATTATGCTTTTCTTCTGCTGGCAAGACAAAGAACGCAAACTTATCTGATCTCTACGCTTGTTTTGGGAAAATAATAGGATATGTCAATAGGATTGTTCCTGAGCAGCGCTGTTCCTGACAGTGGCCAACACCTATTGGCTAAATGTCTTTGGGGAAATGAGGTGTATTCTTTCCAGGATGCTTCCTGAGTTTATTCTGAGAAGACAGCTATAGAGTTCTGTTGATATTTTTGGACCACAAGAAGAGCAATATGGGCAAAACAAAGGTGAAAAGCACTGTAACTGCTCTTCTGACACATAGTCATCCCCAAATCAGAGCTTTCGTCATCTTCTGCTGTGACTGAGTTATATCTCCTAATAAAAGTGCTTGTAAGAAAATAGAAAGTTGAGCTAATGATTTTGGAGAACTGATCCTCCCAACGAGTTCATTCAGAATCTGATCTAAACACCAATTGTGATGCAACATAATCACAGGAGATGGTAATAATCATAGCAGTAATCAGTGCTCAGTGCAGCACAGAAATATAGAGGACTAGGGGCAAGGCCCATTGCAGGTAGAGGCAACGGGCCCTAGAGAGAGTCCTCACTGTGGGCCAAGGTGGCTGGGCTCCCCCCCCCCCGGAGCAGGGCTAGGAGGCGGGGGGCGAGGGAAGCACGGCCATGCGGGGCAAGGGATGCGCAGTGCGGCTGCCTCCTGTGCCCCCAAGGCCAGCTGGGGCCTGCGCAGCCCCCTTCCCACAAAGAAGGGCCCACAGCCTCCCTGGTCGAGGCCGCGGCGGGTGAGAGGTGCTGGAGCAAAAGGCCATCTTTCAAAGGTGGACGGCCTCATGCATCACCCCACTGGCTGCTTACAGCCAGTTCTAGGTGCGCGCGGGCCGAGGCGGCAAGGCTCGCTCCCCCCAGCCAATGGCACGCCCATAGCCTTGACTAGCAGCTGGCGGGCCAATGGCTGAGGGAGCGCATTTAGTGTCGGCACCCCATAGGACACGGGCCACCCCAAAATGCTTTTATATAATAGAATAGCCATTTTTCTCCCCCTCCCATTGGGTGATGGTATCTCTTTCCTTTTTCTCCAGTACTGATTGTGGTTCCTTAGAAATAAAAAAGTACTACATAATGTGAGGACTATGTGCATGAGGGCTGTTTTGCATTGTTCCACAATTTTCTGAAAGGTCAGCTGGAACTGGGATTTCAGTGGCTACTAGTGTAACACTGCATCTTCCATCCTTCTATGTTTTTACTCAGTACTTCCCAGCAAAGGACCCACTTCTCATAATTTCCCTTCTATCCTATTGCTTTCCAGCTAATCAGCTCGTTAATTTTCTGTTGGAGTTTGCTGGTTTTCTCTTGGCACTCATGGTTATGTCCAGGGTTGGCGCCTCCACCCCTGCACTTTCCTCAGGGGACTGCAAACCCCACCAAAGGTGTGCTGCACCACTTGTCTGCCAGGTTGCAGCAGTGGGTAGCCTGGATTTAGGAGTCAGCCAGCTTGAAGTAACCTAGACAGCTTTCAGCGGCATGCTCAGCTGCAGATGCCAGCCCAACCAAGTTTCTACCAGAGGGGACCCTGGCACTGAGACCCAGGGGAGCTCTGATGGGGGGGGACAGCAGGCAGCACTGACCTTCTTAGAGGAGGTTGGGTGGGGTAGCCAGCCCTTTGAAGAAGTTCAGGAGGAAGGGCAAGACCCATTCCCTGGCAGAGCAGTGTGGGGAAATTGGGTGAAAAGAAACCCTCTCCTCTTGCTCTATTCTGATGCTCTAGCTTGGGACATTTGCCTAACAAAGAGCAACCACCCAACTCCAGTGGATCCTGACAGATTTACCAATTTTAGGGGCTTATTTATTTACTTCACACGATGCCACAGTCATTCAAGCTGAACCAGCATGTTTGGAAAATTCAGTCTCACACCTACAATGCCCCCAGCCTGAATGCCATAATTGTGATTGTGGCTGCTGTACTTGTTCCTGCAATAAAAATGCATGGAACATGTGATTATTAACAGAAGTGGTGGGGGAAAGTGCTGTCAAGTCACAGTTGACTTATGGCAAACTGTACAGGTTTCAAGGCAATAAATGTTCAGAGGTGGTTTGCCATTGCCTTCTTCCACATCATGACCCTGGTATTCCTTCGAGGTCTCCCATCATCATCATGTAAGTAGAAATAAGCCTGGTTCAAAACTTGAGAAAATTGAAAAAATACCATGGACTGTTAAATTTCCTTTATCTCTGCCACCTAAGCCTTTTAAACAGAATTTTCTGGGCAGCTTATTAGCAGTGTTCCCTCTAAGATGAGCTCCACCCTAACCCTACTGCCTTGTACCTCATCTCTGGTAATCTGTGCTTGCTCCTGAAGCCTGGGACCCAGACCCTGTGTCCTGCACCTTTTCCCAAGCCTTGGAGTAGGACCCTAAACCCTCCTTACCCTGACCTTCAGATCACTTACTCTGGACTGGTTTGTAGACCTTGCTCCCATATCTTGCTGTACTGGTTGTCATTGTAGTCGTGTATCCCAGAAACCACAGGCAGATCAATAGTACCAGGCTTAGCCCTGAATGTGACATCAGCTTTAGTCCATTTACTTCATTAAGAATAATGTTACTTCTACTTATCCTCAGCTCTTCCCTAGTAGCTGATTGAGTGCCATCTGAGCTGGAGGTTTCATCTTCCAGTAGTATACCTTTTTTCATTTTGGATTGTCTCATAGGATTTTTTAGGTAAGAGTTGGTCAGAAGTAGTTTACCATTGCCTTATTCTGCACAGTACTAATCAGGGTTAGCTGAAGTGGCATAATGGAACCCAATACTACCAAACCCCCCCCATAATGAACAATCATAAGGACACAGATACCAGAAAAACCATCTCTCCCTGTATGTTCCTGTGCAACACCTATGGTCTTTAGCTTACCACTTTCTGGTTGTTCCTTCATTAAGGGTGTCCCACATGACAACGACAAGGACCCATGCTTTTTGGAAATTGCTCTCACTTTATTGAGGCACTGGTGTGTGCATTCCCCCTCCCCCCTCAAGATTTCAGTGAAATGTAGGTTGCAGAGATTTTGTTGCATTTTTATTAAATGTATTAGATTTTATTTATTTAATTAATTAATTAATTTCTACACTGCCCTCCATAAGAACATAAGAGAAGCCAGTAGCTACTCTTCAAGCATCTCTCTGCCTCCATCACCATTGGAACTGCCTGTTCCCTTCTGCTGCTGTGGCTGTTGATCTGATAAAGGGGGAGGATATGTCTTAGTCTAATGTCTCTGCTGTGACCATTCTGCCTTCAGTGACTCTGCCAGAAGTTTAGACCCCTTATGGTATTGCTCTTAGTTTTGCTGACATACACAAACTTCCACAGCACATTAAAGTGTGCATCCAAGAGGGGGTTAGAATTCTAACTGGGGATGGTAACTTGAGGACAGTGTAGATTAAAAGAGTTACCACTTTATGTTTCTAGATCAGACATGAGTATCATTTTACAAAGCTGTTTCAAAACAGAAAGTGGACATCTCAAGTTCCCTACTCCTGTGCTACCTCACCAGGTGCAATGGGAAGCAGCTTGACACCTGTGTTGGGTAGCAGAAGCATCAGTGTGGGGAGGGATGTATCTTTACCAATGCCCCCTTGCCAGTTTGGCATCCCAAGTGGCTGCTTGCTTTGCTTGGGAATCAAATTGGTCTTGGTTTCAAATCATACTCTAGTCAAAAGGATATGAGTAAAACTTTGAGCTTGATATTGTACTCATTTGAGTACCTAGAGTAGTATTTGCATTTAAGAGAACATAAGAAAAGCCAATGTTGGATCAGGCCAGCAGCCCATCTAGTTCAATACTCAGTGGCCAAAAATACCAGGTGTCATCAGGAGGTCCAGCAGTGGGGCCAGGACAGTAAAAGCTCTTTCACTGTTGCCTCCCCCCCCCGCACCAAGAATACAGAGCATCACTCGCCCCAGACTGAGAGTTCCTATCTATACCTTGTGGCTAATAGCCACTGATGGACTTCTGCTCCATATGCTTATCTAATTCCCTCCTGCAGCTGTCCATGCAGCTGTCCTGCAGCTGCTCCATATGCTTATCTAATTCCCTCCTGCAGCTGTCCATGCTTGTAGCCGCCACCACCTCCTGTGGCAGTGAATTCCATGTGTTAATCACTCTTTGGGTGAAGAAGTACTTCCTTTTATCTGTTTGAACCCGACTGTTCAGTGATTTCATTGAATGCCCACGAGTTCTTGTATTGTGAGAAAGGGAGAAAAGTACTTCTTTCTCGACCTGCTCTATCCCATGCATAATCTTATAAGCCTTGATCATGTCACCCCTCAGCCATCGTTTCTCCAAACTAAAGAGCCCCAAGCGTTTTAACCTTTCTTTATAGGGAAAGTGTTCCAACCCTTTTATCATTCTAGTTGCCCTTTTCTGCACTTTTTCCAATGCTATAATATCCTTTTTGAGGTGTGGTGACCAGAACTGTACATGGTACTCCAAATGAGGTTGCACCATTGATTTATACAGGGGCATTATGATACTGGCTGATTTGTTTTCAGTTCCCTTCCTAATAATCCCCAGCATAACGTTGGCCTTTTTTATTCCAGTTGCACACTGTCTAGACATTTTCATTGCGTTATCTACTACGGCTCCAAGATGTCTCTCTTGGTCAGTTTCTGCCAGTTCGGACCCCTTGGTAGCCTCTGCCAGTTTGGACCCCTTGGCAGGCTCAGGGCGGCTTACATGGAATTTTACACAATTAAAACAAATATAGGCAAAACCATAAATAATATAAATATAAAACATCACAAAGTGCTACTGCTAGGTAGGCAGCATCCAACAAAACAAACAATCAGCTACCATCATAGTCTGGGTTATGCAGGCTGTTAAATGATGTTAATATTGATGTTAGCATTGGGGCCAGGGCCTCAGTTTGTATGATGCGGCTCCCTAGTCGAAGGCCTGGTGGAAGAGCTCCGTCTTACAGGCCCTGTGGAATTGTAAAAGGTCCCGCAGACTTTATTAGGTCTGCAGGCTTTATTAGGCTTTACTGCCCTGACCTGGATAGCCCAAGTTAGCCTGAACTTGTCAGATCTCGAAAGCTAAGCAAAGTCAGCCTTTGTTTGTATTTGGATGGGAGGCCACCAAGAAATACCAGAGACAGGCAATGGCAAACCATGTCTGATTGTCTCTTGCCTTGAAAATCGTATGAGGTTGCCATAAGTCATCTGTGACTTGATAGCACTTTCTACTACCACAGGTTTTATTAGGTTTGGGGTAACATGGGGTTATATTATTTGTGATGTTTTAAATATGTAGTGTTTAATTATGTAGCCTTGAGCCATGGGGGAAAGGCAGAATATAAATGTTTAAATAAATAAATTCATACAATGTACTAGTGAGGCCAATCCCAAGTATTCACTGGTCTAGCCAATCCCAAGTATTCACTATGTGCCTTAGAACATGTTTCACTATTTATCTGTTTACTAAAACATATATATCCTGACTTTCCTCATGGTTCAAGGCAGCTTAAAATAATAGGTAAAAACATTTGCCGTTCAAAACCCCAAATCTCTCACCCTTTTTCTGTTACCCAAAGAGGCAGTCTCCTAAATAATTGGGGGAAATTAGCTAAAGGAGACAAGCAAGAGGGGGTAACACGGGATCACCAATGTATATCAGGATCTTTCCCTTAGAGAAGTCTCAAAAAACCCAGGCAGATCTCCAATGGAAGTTGTTTTATTGAAAAATAATAACAGGGCAAAAGCATACAAACAGAACACACTTGCCCAAAATAGCTAAGAGGAAATTAAAGGGAGGAGTGGGGAGGTGATATTTATGAATCTAGACAAAGAGGACCATGGAAGGCAGCTGCAAAATGGCCAGCATTTCAAAGAGAGAAGAGAGGAAACCCACACACAAGTGGGGTGTGTGTGGTTTGATGTCAAGAGCACACACAGACTGCTGGCTGGGTGCACTTTATATAGGAAAATTGTTCCCTGGGGCTCTGCTAACACAGTCACCCCAAAAACAACACCTGGATGGCTTTGTCCAGAGATAAAAGAATTGGGAGAAACTTGATGAGATTTCCTGAGGTGGATGGAAATTATAAATATTTCTGGGTGACAGTACCTGGGGTCTTAATAACTGCTTGATGACCCTGTCGTTGCTGGATGGGAAACTACAAGATTCTTACTAGTGTCAAATGGCTACAAACTAGGGTACAAGGGTGGAGAGAAATGTCAATTCAGAGTTTTCCTGGGAACCCCTTTTATTTCTTAATTATGCATCTCCTTAATGGTGGGGAGATGACGATAGTCAGTCAACCCACTGTCTTCACCTTCCAAAAACAGAAATATCTTCCCAGGCCTCTCTCTGGTTACACTCTTGCTGGCATCCATTTTGTGTGACAGTGCAGGCCAAGCAGTGTCTTATCATTATTATTTTTGGAGGTGATATTAATATGAAGGGTGTTCTCCTTTCTCTATGTGCACAAACTGCTCCTTCTGCAGGAGGAGGGGTCTGACTTCTAACATCTCCCCTTAAAAGATGCCTGCTATTCAGGCCCCCTCAAAAGCCCTTTCAAAAAAGCCAGCCTTGCAGTGCCTCCTGAAGATCTCCAAGGAGTGTCCCCCTCACCTCTTCAACTGAGCTGGAGCATCAGTGGAAAAGGCCTGGGTTCTGGCTGAGGCCAGACAGGCCACCTTGCTACTTCCAAGCTACTTCAGGTTTCATGTTCTAATGTCTGAGGAGAAAGAGTTTTTTTAAAAAGCAAACACTTCTGAGAAGCAGCACAAAACGTCTGGATCATAATTAAGCACAGAGAAAATGAAAAGTAACACTAGGCTTAATTTCAACACCGCTGTCAGTCAGAACCTTCCACTAGGAAATCCAATGAATATCTGTAACCACCCTGAGAAGTAGCAGGCTAGAACATACATAATCTGGTTGTTTGGTGTGCCACACACCATGAAAGAATTGGAAAGGCTGAGTTCATACATGCTTGCTTCTGCTGTGTTATTCAGAGAACCACTGAGTTGGTGATTGTAGTAAATTAGTCAGCTCTGGTGCTCTGATGATTGCAGATTGGATAGCAATGATAACATTCCTATGTGGGGCTGCCAGGTGTCCAATGAAACTATTCACAGCATCTAAAATAGTTTTTTTAATAGGTAGGCAAAGTAGTCAGCACTGTGTAGTGCTCCTGGGTGGAAGTCTTTGGATACTGCAGGAAGCAGCTTTCTATAGCCTCAGCAAGTGGCTCTTCTCTTGCCTTCATATTCTATGGCTTTATTTTATCATTTGGGATCCCTATTCATATGGAACCTGTTTGTTTGTTCTTGAATGGCATTGTTTCTTTGTCAATCACAGCCTGTGTCCAGACACAAGAGAAGCTGAAGGCTGCTCCATGGCTTTGTGCAGATTGTTTTAGGGATTTGCCTGTTTATATGACTACGAAACAGAGTTATATTATATTGAACAAAGCTCAGGGTTGGCATCCCTTATTTGGCAAGCCACTGCTTCCAGATTCAGGTAGAAAGAAAGAACGATCTTCTGTTTTATGATAGGAGTAAGTCTCAGTTTCCAAAATACAGGATTCAATGGGCTGGATCCAGCCAGCCTTCGCCCTGCTGAATATGAGAGGACCGCCTTGCGTTTGACTGCAAAAACAACAACTATGTTTGGGATCATGGGACCTGACTTAGTACAGGGGCTATACTAAGCAGAGGAATTAGGTGAAACTGAGTGAAATAGCTGGCTGGATCCAAGCCTTTATCATTCTGCACCAGTCGATAGAGGTGAGTGGCTTAGTCCATATGGGACTGTATTTTGACCAGGCATGTTCTCATGCCATTTAACTTAGATTATCTGCAAAGAGAGACCTTGTTTTAAAATGATAGAGTAGATTTATATAAAACAACAGATGTCAGTTTTGATCCTAATCAGACTTAAAGCAAAAGCCTCTGATTTCAAAAGAACATTTTGATGTGGAGGTGTTGTTAGCATTGTGAGAGAAATTCATTCTGATTGTGAAAGAAATACAGTTAGCAGTAGTGGCTGCTAACTGCTGTAATTTCTAAATGAAATATTAGGGAAATGACTAAGCTCATTTAACACAATTTGGTCATTTGTTATTGCTAAGTAAGAGCAAAGGAGCCGGAACAAATAATAAGCCATGCAATCCACACACACCCAAACCATTTAGAGTTGTCTTTGATTACTGTTAGGAACATTGAGACATCTTTGTTTGTATTCCAACTGAAATGATACATTTCTGATGGCCCATCACAGCCACTACACCATCTGCTTTCTCCAGGCTATTTATTCCAGCTTTCTCTATTTTTTTTTTATTCCATCTTTTAATATTAGTGTTTCTTTCATGGATTTGATCGTTATGCTGATCCCCCCCCCGCCCCATCTGCTCTTCAGGACCATACAGTTATCTTGATCTAGACTAGGCTTCAACAGCCTTTGACCCATTTTGCCAAATGAATCTAAAATGCCACTTAGGGCCTGTTAATTTTTAGAAACTCCCTTACCCCAGTCTTTGGAGTACCATACAGGCAGCAAAACAAGAGATGATTGGCCCCCTGAAGATCACAATGCATGGGCATGGCTGGTTTCAGACTCTTGAACAAAACTCACTCTCAACACTCTCTCATAGGCTGATTTCGCACTAGAGCTGCCTCGATGTTGTGCGGCCGTTTGCCCCGATACTATTGGTCAATTTCACAGCCGAAGCCGCGGGGCTGCATTTGACCCGCGGCTTCACCCAATTTCCTCCGCAGTTTCATGATCCTCAAAAAACAGGATCACGAAACTGCGGGGGAAATCGGGCGAAGTCGCGAATCAAAATGCAGCCCCACAGCTTCGGGTATGAAATTGACCAATAGTATCGGGGCAAATGGCGGCGCAACATCGAGGCAGCTCTAGTGCGAAATCAGCCAGAGTGATTTGTTTATTGAGATATGAGGATGTGTCAAGCTAAGCACTTCTGTGTCAGAACTAACAAGGTTGGTGCCAGTTCTGATTTTATACCTAATTCAAACAACCCCCCCAGTACTCATCCAATCAATCCATCCATTCAGCCCGCCTAAAGCAAGCACATGCTTGTACTCCCCCCCCACCTATAGCTCCATTATCTGGGACAGGCTGGCTAGCAAAGACAGGCATCCAAGGTCATTCACATTCTTCCCAGGAGGCCTCTTGGGAAAAGTAGTTATGAAGCAGCTAAGGGAAGTGTTTCCCAGACACTCACCCACACGGCCCCTATGCCCCACCAGTGTCCCAACACATGAGAGGGAAGAAAGAGAACAACAGAAATACATGGCAAATGAGGACTCAGGTTTGACAGTGAGCTGTGTTCAGTCTGAAGAGCTGCAAGTTGTATAAGGCCAAGAACAATGAATCAAGGTACAAACCTGAATATGAGTAAATATTATATTTTCCCATACCACTGACTGCAAACCTGAATAGCATTTCAAAGTGAGCACATATGGAAGCCCCTGAAGCTGACTGGATAATGAACATATTAAGCTGCATTATACCAAGCCAGGTCATTGGTCCATCTCATACAATATTGTTTACTGTGACTGGCTGAATATTCTGAGCAGTCCCTTGATCACTCAATCCAAAGGTACCAATTATTCAACACATGGCAGTTAATGAAAAATTTGCCAACATAAAAGTCTCAAAATATAGCTTGTTTCCTGCAGTGTTCTTCTACAACATAGATACTAAAAAATTGTAATGAAAATTTTTAAATTCCTCTTTCCTACTTTTAAAAAAACTTAACTCTACATCTATTTGTACGGAGGGGGGAATCAGTTCAAGTACAACTGGAGAGGGCTTTTCCACAGTCATTTATGGTCTGGTAACTCTAATGGCTGAAAGTGAAGAGGACTAAAGAGCCTCTTGCTCAGAGTAAAAGAGGAGAGCGCAAAAGTGGGCTTGAAGCTCAACATCAAAAAAACTAAGATCATGGCATCCGTCCCCATCACTCCTTGGCAAATAGAAGGGGAAGTCGTGGAAGTAGTGACAGACTTCACGTTCCTGGGATCCCAGATCACCGCAGACTGTGACTGCAGCCATGAAATTAAAAGACGCCTGCTCCTTGGGAGGAAAGCGATGGCGAACCTAAACAGCATGATAAAAAGTAGAGACATCACCCTGCCAACAGAAGTCCGCATGGTCAAAGCAATGGTATTCCCAGTAGTCATGTATGGCTGCGAGAGTTGGACTATAACGAAGGTCGAGCGCCAAAGAATAGATTCTTTTGAACTATGGTGCTGGAGAAGACTCTTGAGAGTCCCTTGGACTGCAAAAAGATCAAATCAGTCAATCCTAAAAGAAATCAACCCTGACTGTTCCCTGGAAGGCCAGATAATGAAACTGAAGCTCAAATACTTTGGCCACCAAATGAGAAGGGAGCACTCCCTGGAGAAGACCCTGATGCTGGGAAAGATTGAAGGTCAAAGAAGACGGGGACGGCAAAGGATGAGATGGCTAGACAGTGTCATCGATGCAACGAACATGAAATTGAGCCAACTTCAGAGGACGGCGGAAGACAGGAAGGCCTGGCGGGAGATGATCCATGGGGTCGCGAAGAGTCGGACTCGACTGTGCAACTGAACAACAAAAAACATTTGTGTTACATTACTATTTTATATTGAAGGTCAAAGAAGACGGGGATGGCAAAGGATGAGATGGCTAGACAGTGTCATAGATGCAATGAACATGAAATTGAGCAAACTTCAGAGGACGGCGGAAGACAGGAAGGCCTGGCGGGAGATGATCCATGGGGTCGCGAAGAGTCGGACTCGACTGTGTGACTGAACAACCACTATTTTATATGGAGTTGACTGTGAAGATTGTTTGGAACCTTTAATTCACCCAGAATTCAGCAGATTGTTAACTGGTAGTGGACAACTGAATCAATATGTCAGTAGTGAAAGATCTTCCTTGACTTTCATTTCATTAATTTCATTAAAATGTTGGTTATGATCTATTTAGCTTTGGGCACTGGAATTTCTTGGGGTAATTATTCCATAAGGCGTGGGTTTTGGTTTTACCTGCTATTGCTATTTATTGTTTTATTCTTTTTACTGTTTGTTGGTTTTATGTTGTGAGCTGCCCTGAGCTCATTTTTTGGGGTAGGGTGAGGCATAAATTAAATAAATAAGTAAATGGCTTGGAACCATGGAAAGACCTACTCGCATATGAACCTGCCACACCTTCTAAGATCAAGTGTCAAATGGAAACTGGGAATGTTCAGCAATAGCACACTAATGATGGAATTCCCTTCCTGGAGAAATTAGAATGGCACCAGTGTCACTAACTTTTAGGCATTGTACAGGCATTTTTATTCTCCCAGGTATTTGATAGCTAAGTTCTTTCAATTGTAACTACAGTCTTTTCCCCCTTTGAAAATTGTTTTATGCTGTTTGCAGTGTTTTATTTATTTATTTGCAACATTTATATCCTGCCTTTCGGCCCAATCATGGTCAAGGCTGCTAATAAAAAAATACACCATAAAACCAAATAAAAAACCAGATCTAATATACATATAAAACACAAGACAGCAGATTAAAACATCAGACAGGAAGGTGGGATCATTGAGAGAATGGCAAACAAAAGGAATAGGTCTTCACCCACTGACATTGATAGCAGGGCACAGACAAATATTCTCCAGGGAGGGTATTCTATAATTTTGGCACCCCAACCTCTTGGGTTGTCACCCATGTAGCCTCAGAAAACAGGGGCACCCACAGCAGGGCCTCAGAAGATGACCACAGCAGCTGGGTAGGTTTGTACAGGAGTAGGTGGTCCTTCAGCGTTCCATGCACCTTGGTGTTTAGTCATGCCAGCCACATGACCACAGAAACGTCTTCGGACAGCGCTGGCTCTTCGGCTTTGAAATGGAGATGAGCACCACAACCCTAGAGTCAGATTCGACTGGCTTTCGAGCAAGGGAAACGTTTACCTTTACTTTAGGTGGTCCTTAAGGTATGCTGATCTGAAACCATATATTAGCATCTTGAATTGGGCCTGGAAACAAACTGGGAGCCAGTGTAGATGGACTAGGACTAGACTGCTATGGTCCTTACAAAATCCTGGCTGCAGCATCATGTACCAGCTGAAGTTTCTGAACAGTTTTCAAGTAGACCCAGGAAAAGACTGCAAAAAGATCAACTCTGGCCCCTGCCACATGGCAGGGAAAACACCCGGCAAAGCGCGGCTAAATAGAGCCGCACCAAAAAAGAGACGCGCGGGCGGGATCCCACGGATCTCGTGCACCGCGCGCCGTTGCTCCCCAGCACGATCAGATGCCAGGGAGGTAGGGACGCTCAGGAGGGGGAGGCTGCCGAACTGCGCATGCTCACTGCGTTTGCTGCGCTTCCAATCCGGCCCACTCCCGGCCCAAAACGCCTCGTGGTCTCTGAAGCGCTATAAAACCCTGTCAGGGCTTTACTCAGATGGACTCAATAGACATCTCTTCTCAATTAAGGTAGGAATCTGACTGAATCTCCTCAGCATCCATCTCTCTCAATACTTTTCTGCTCAGCTGATGCCAACCAATCAGATTGTTTAGAACAGCCTGGCACTCAAGGCTCTCTGGCTCTGTGAAGAATTAGCCCTTCATACTCTTTCAGATGTTGGTACAACACTTCTAAGCCTCTTAAAAAGTGCAGTCTGTGACACCAAACTTCACACTCAACAGGCCAGCATATTTTAAGGTTTGTATTTGGTACAAAAGTAGAAAATATAATGTGGCTAACATATCTAGATATAGAGATATAGATATAGATATCCCCATAGGGTTTTCAAGGCAAGAGATATTCAAAGGTAGTTTGGCATTGCCTGCCCCCCGCATCACAACCCTGGTATTCCTCGGAGGTTTCCCATCCAAGTACTTGCCAGGGCTGATCCTGTTTTGCTTCTGAGATCTGATGAGATTGGACTAGCCTGGACTAGCCAGGTCAGGTGTGTGTGTGTGTGTGTGTGTGTGTGTGTATAAAGATTAAAATAAGAAGTTATCTATCTAATCTTATTTTCTTTCTTCTGCTCCCAATATGATTCCCTGAGATTCTTGCATGATATGACAGATGGGAACCTTATTTAAATTTAGAAAGCGTGAATACCACATGCTGAGCTAGACAGAACAATTGAGCTTGGTTTCCTTTGCATGAATTTTATTTAATGCTAGATTCAGGTTAGAAACTTGAAGATGGTGTAAATGCTGGAGAGGAAATTGTCAGAAATACCCACATTTCTCAGAATGCATGATGCTTTGCTTGTAGAGGTGTGTAAAAAGCGACCTAAAGGGATCACATTTCCCAACTTGCTGTCCAAAAAGATGTTAACATTCTGTTATTTATTGGTGCCCATTATGAAAGTCCTGCACCATCCCAAAAGGAGTAAAACAAAAGTCATGGTTGCCAGAGGGGAAGAAGGGAGGGGGGAGATTATCCTTGAAAGCAATCAAAGGCTAGAATAGTTTCTACCAACTTGTCACTGAAGTTGCCATGGGCACCGTCTAAGAGTCTGGGTTTAAATGTCAAATTTCCCCTGCTTTACTGTCCTTTTTAACTATTCATCAGTCCTGTATCATTAAATTATTTACTTCTCCTTTTTTGTTATTGTTTAGATAGTATCTAAATCCTGCCTCTTTTCATTTCTGCCTCATTTCAGTTCCCGTTAATGTTTGTTTCTGGATACTGAAGGGGAAGAAATCAGCTTTTTAGCAAATATGCTTCAATCATCATATTTTCCTCTTGTAAAAAGAGAGAGAGAAGCATATCGGTATACTCCTTTTGAAATCATTGGTATATTAATATTTAGCTAGAGGGGGGAAAACCCTCTCATTAAAGATTGCACAGTTAAAAGCAAAACATATTAAGCGCTAAACAAAAGCAGACATAATGGTGAGTCCTATTCTGCCTTCTTGTTTCAGGGCATATGGTACATTTTGCTATTGACTTGCTAAAATGCATTTTCTGCAGGGAAGAAGAAAAAGAGAAAGGCCACCGCATCTGTGGCGAGATCTTGGCAGGGGGTGGGAAGCCAAATCCCATCATTTATGGAATGCGTACATTTGATGTCAGGGAGCTAAACTGCCCATCAATTGAATTAATGTATCAGTAAAATTGAAATAAAGGGCTAGAAGAAGCAGTTTAGAGAAAATGCTTCTTTTCACTTGCTATTCTTCCCCTCTCCTCCTCCCCCCATTAGCTCCACTAAGCTGGCACAGGACATCTGGGACCCCTTTGGGTTTTGTCAGATTGATTTGGGTGGAGAGGAAACCCACACAGAGCTCAGCTGTCTTAAAAGAAAGACGAAGGGGGAAGGGAAGTTTTGCATTTGCGTTTTCCTTTGCTGGTTAATACTGTTGCCATGTAAATGAACAGTAATAGCCTATAAAGTGAGCAACCTATGAATGGGTGAGAAGTTCGCATCTCTTTTGCTACTGTTGTTTCAGTCTGTCCGGCTTCATGCTCAGTGGCACAACAGAGCATTCATTTCTCCACTGAATGCAATCTTCATGTGAGAACAGATAGTTTGAACAACATTTTAGCATCACATAGTTCTGGCCTCAGATCTATGCACATAACTCCCATATGGCTGCCAGTTTGGTGTAGTGTTTAAGTGTGCAGACTCTAATCTGGGAGAACCGGGTTTGATTCCCCACTCCTCCACTTACACCTGGCTGGATGACCTTGGGCAAGCTATAGTTCTGATAAGAGGTGTTCTTGAAAAAGAGCAGTTTCTGTCAGAGCTATCTCAGCCCCACCTACCTCACAGGGTATCTGTTGTGGGGAGGGGAAGGGAAAGGAGTTTGTAAGCCGCTCTGAGACACCTTTGGGTAGTGAAGGGCGGGGTATAAATCCAATCTCTTCTTCTTCTTCTTCTCTAAGGCAGCACCAAAAAATCAAGAGTACCTGGAGAATTTTTCCAAATAAAATACAAACACCAGTTAATTCCACTTTTGAGTAGCCATGTGTATAGAAATATTGCTTCTATATTCACATGCCTTCTCCTGCGATGTCCTTTGATAACATGCTGTGTCTTGTTTCCTGTTGCAAGCCAATTGGTGAGGCCACATGGCCTCAATAGCCATGCCATAAACGCACATTCTTTCACACTTTCATGCCAAATGCCAGACCTCATGGCTACACTTTCTGGCCCACATGCGACTACTCACGTAGACCATGAAGTAGCTGGAGTTTGGGGTCAGATGACTGCAAGCGGGGTCCCAAACATATAGCCTTTCCCCACATGCAGCTATGGCAACCAATAATTGGGCACACCCATGCCCACTCGCAATTGGCTGATGGTCACATCTAATTTGTGGCTGGAATTGGGGTATAATTGTTTGATTCCCTAGGGGAGTGAGTTCTCTTGCTCTTGCTTTTTGCTCTCCATTCCTCCTCTTGTCATTATCTGGTTTATTGCACCTGAAATGCTGCCTATTGGAAGACAAAGAGTTGCTTTGTGACTTAGAGCACATGGTGTGCAAAAATGGGATTTCCCTTCAAAATCCCTTGGACTATCTTGGACTGATGAATACTCCTGACGTGGTAACTATGAATCGTTAATGTTTAGTTAAGGCAAACAGCCCTAGCCCTTGTTATTTTTGTAACCTCTGGTAGTCTATGCTAAGTTCTGTACTGAATAAAGATCCTTCTTATTGCTAAATTGTTTTTGATATTGTAACTGAATTCCAAGTCTAAGCCTGGTGCCTAACCCTGACCACATATGCTACCTTGGTAAGAGTGTGCACCTCTGGATAGAGTTGCTATTGTGTTAAATCCCAGATGCAGGGCCGGCCCCAGCTTATTTTGCACCCTAGGTGAGGATCCCTTCTGGCGCCCCCCGTGCCTCCCTGGTCAGAGCCAGCGGGGGGGCTTTTGGCAGGGAGGGAGTGCAGTTTGGCGCCCCTCGTCAGGGCACCTGGAGAAGAGGCTGACCGGCGGGGCACTCACAAGCCATTGCTCCCCCAGCCCTGCTGCTGCTGCCGCCAGTCCCCGGCCGCGAGGAAGAGAAGGAGAAGCACTTCACTGGGAAGCCGAGGGGGCAGGCATGGAGCTAGCCAAAGAGGCGGCGGGCAGCGGTGAAGGCCACACGGCTTTGGAAATGCAGGGCTTTTGGCAGGGGGTCTTTTGGTGATGGGGCGGGTGCAGTTTGGTGCCCCTAAGGGCCGGTGCCCTCTAGGTGAATGCCTAGTTTGCCTAGTGAGTGAGCCGGCCCTGCCCAGATGCTAACTAAGGGTTGGAATCTCTCCCTTAGGAAAGGCAGGAACTAGTAAAAAGAGGTTCTGGTGGCAAATTGTTGTGAAGACCAGAGATGGTGCAGACTGTCTCATGGCTTGTTGTTTAATGTACTGAAAAGTACTGGATTCCCTCCCATCCCTGGCCTGGCCTGGGTGGGTAAGCCCTGTACACCATGTTGGATCAGGTCAGTGGCCCATCCAGTCCAACATTCTGTGTCACACAGTGGCCAAAACCTATATGTCATCAGGAGGTCCACCAGCAGGGCCAGAACTCCAGAAGACCTCCCACTGTTGCCCCCCAAGCATTGAGAATACAGAGTATCACTGTCCCAGACATAGAGTTCCATCTATACCTTGAGGATCATAGCCACTCATGGACCTCTGATCCATATGTTTATCCAATCCCCTCTTGACACTTTCTATGCTTGTAGCTGCCACCACTTCCTGCAGCAGTGAATTCACTTCTTTGGGTGAAGAAGTACTTCTTTTTATCTGTTCTAAACCTACTGCTCATGAATTTCATTGAGTGCCCACAAGTTCTTGTATTGTGAGAAAGGGAGAAAAGTACTTCTTTCTCTACCTTCTCTATCCCATACATAATTTTGTAAACTTCTATCATGTCACCCATCAATAGTCATTTCTCCAGGCTAAAAAAGCCCAATCTCTTTAACCTTTCTTCACAGGGAAGGTGTTTTATCTCCTTAATAATTTCAGTTGCCGTTTTCTGCACCTTTTCCAATACTATAATTTTTTTTGAGGTATGGTGACCAGAACTGTAAACAATATTCCAAATGAGGCCACACCATAGATTTGTTGTTGTTGTTGTTCAGTTGTACAGTCGAGTCCGGCTCTTTGTGACCCCATGGACCACATCACGCCAGGCCCTTCTTTATACAGGGGCATTATGATACTGGCTGATTTGTTTTCAGTCCCCTTCCTACTAATCCCCAGCATAGCATTTGCCTTTTTTATCACAACCACACACTGAATCAACATCTTCAATGAGTTTTCTAACATGACTCCAATATCTCTCTCCTGGTCAGTTATGGCCAGTTTGGACCCCATCAATGTATATTTATAGTTATGATTTTTGGCTCCAATGTGCATTACTTTGCACTTGCCCATGTTGACCCTCATTTGCCACACTGATGCCCACTTGCCCAGCATCAACATATTCCTCTGGAGCACCTCACTCTTCTCTCTGGTTTTCACTGCCCTGAACAACTTAGTGTCATTCACGAACTTTCCTATGCACCAGACCTAGTACCAAGCCCTGTGGTATCCCTCTGCTTACCGCCTTCCACTGTGAAAACTGCCCATTTGTACTACTCTCTGTTTCCTGTTAATTAACCAGTATATAGTCATCAAAAGTACTTGTCCCCTTATCCCATGACTGCTGAGTTTACTTAGGAGCCTTTGATGAGGAACTTTATCAAAAGCTTTCTGGAAGTCTAGGTAAACAACATGTATTGGGTCACCCTTGTTCACTCCATCAACTCTAAAAGCTCAGTGAGACAAGATCTTCCCTTACAGAATCTAGGCTGATTCTTCCTCAATATCTTTAATAATGGATTCCACCAATTTACCCTGTATCAACATTAGACTGATTGGCCCATAATTTCCTGGATCTCCTCTGGAACCTTTTTTAAAGATGGGGGTTCCATTAGCTACCTTTCAGTCCTCAGGAATGGAGGCAGATTTTAGTGATAGATTGCATATTTTTGTCAGGAGATCCTCAAGTTCACATCTGAGTTCTTTCAGAACTTTTGTATGTATGCCATCTAAGCCTGGTGATTTATCAGTTTTTAATTTGTCCATCAGTTGTAGGTCCTCCTTGCTCATTACCTCAATCTGACTCAGGTCTTTCAACACCCCTACTAAAATTGGTGGTTCTGGAGTGAAGAGAGAGGTTAAAAAAATGCATTCAGCTTCTCTGCCATCTCCCTATCATTCTTTAGTAATCCTTTCACTCCTTGGTCATCCGAGGGCCCCACTGCCTCCCTGGATGGTTTTCTGCTTCTAATATATTTGAAGAAAAATTTATTGTTGGTCTTATGTTTTTGCAATATGTTCCTCATGGTCCCTTTTTGCCTATCTTGCATTTTATTTGCCAGAGCCTGTGCTCCCTTTTATTTTACCTCACTCGGACTAGCCTTCTACCACTTAAAGGAATTCTTCTTAGTTTTTACTGCTTCCATTACTTTGTTAACCATGCAGGCCTTTGTAAATACCTCTTTGTACCTTTTCTAACCAGAAGTATACATTTTATCTGAGTTTCCAATATTGTAGTTTTAAATAGTCTCCAAGCTTCCCAAAGGGATTTGACTCTCCTTACCTTACCTTTCAGTTTCTTATTCACAAGCCCCCCTCATTTGAGAAAAGTTACTCATTTTAAAGTTAAATGTGGTTGTGTTGGTCTTTTTGGGCAACTCCCTATTTATATAAATGCTAAACTTAATAGCATTATGGTCACTGCTCCCAACTGGTGGTATCACATTTACATCTCTCACCAGGTCTTGAGCATTACTTAGGACCAAGTCTAGGATCACATCCCCTTGGTAGGTTCTGTGACCATCTGCTCCATGGCACAGTCATTGAGAGTATCTAGAAACCCACCCTCTTTCTCCAGACTTGAACACATATTGACCCAATCAACTTGTGAGTAGTTAAAATCACCTATTATAACAGTTGTTTTATCTAGCTGCTTTCCTTAATTCTTTTGTTGTTTTTAAGTCATCCTCTAATCTTTGATCTGGTGGGCAATAACAAACTCCCAGAGTTAAGCTTCCTTTTGGGCCCACTGTTTCCACCCATAGTGTTTCTGTAAGTGAATCTGTTTCTCTTAGATTCTCAGTTTTACTGGACTGTATATCCTCCCTGACATACAGAGCCACTCCACCTCCGACCCTTCCCTCCCTATCCTTCTGATATAATTTATATCCAAGAATCTCTGTATCCCACTGATTATCCTCATCCCATCAAGTTTCTGAAATGCCTACAGTGTCTATGTTCTCCTCTTACACTAAGCACTCCAGCTCTCCCCCATTTTACCTCGGACACTTCTAGTATTTGCATATAAACATCTATAATTTCCCAGAACCGTTTGGCCTGCAACCTTCCTCCTGTGGCCTCTAGACCTTATCCGACAGTCAATATTGTTCATCACCCTCTCATTGGCCAGGCCTAATCCATTTCCCTCTAGAACAGTAACATCTTAGAGACGAGCCATCCCGAATCAGAGACATTTCACCTTCTGTCGGCTTTTCCCTTTTAGCTCAGTTCTCATGTTATTATCACTAAGGGCCAAGATTACAAAATCTTTGAGTCTCTTGGGGGGTGACGTGGACTTTTTATTGGATGTGTGATGGGAGTTTTGTGGTTCTCAGATGCATCCTAGCCCATGTCTACTTGCAAAAACAGCACCCAGGGAGAAGCAGCTTCACCCCCCTTCCCAGTACCATTTTCCTGTCCTCAGACTAACTCATGAAGCCACTATTGGCTCTGTTGTAAAAATGACACACAGCCACATAAGTAATATGATTTCATAACAGATCCAATTATCTGTTTTCTAACAACATAGAAAAATAGTGGGGAAAGGCCCATATACACATGGGAAGGTTTTGTGTTTGTTGGTGGGTGACATGAGACATTTGGATCAGACTTATAACAGGAATGTTGTGCCTCCCAGATGCATGCCAGTCCTTTTCTGCCCAGAACTATGGCATGTGGAAAGAAGCAGCTTCAGACTTCCACCCCATGCTCTCTTTGACTCTTCCAACCACCTTGTGGAGCTGCTGTTAGCTTCACTGAGGAAAACTGCAGTAATCTGATTTCAGCCCTGACCTGGATAGCCCAGGCAAGTCCTGTCTCCTCAGATCTTGGAAGCTGAGTAGGGGCAGCTCTGGCTCATATTTGGATGGGATATCTCCAAGGAATACCAGGGTCATGACACAGAGGGGTGATGGCAAGCCACCTCTGAACATCCCTTGGCTTCAAGCCCTACTAGGGGTCACCAGAAGTCAGCTTGACTTGATGGTAAAAGGGAAAAAAATTGATTAAAGAAATAATTTGATTTCCCAACAGAGACAGTAGTGGTTCCACAAGACCAACGATAAGAAAATATGAGGGTGGGTGAGGGGCTGAAGCTGCTTCTCCCCATGTGCAGTAGTTACAAGGAGAAAAGGGCCACCGTGTATCTGGAAGGGACAAAACTCTCATTGTACATTAGATGCAAGCTCCTCAGGTTAGATCACCTTCAAGTACCAAAAAGGCTATGCTGGGGATCATGGGACCTACATGCACAAAAGCCATGTGTAATGAGAGCTGTAGCAGGGAAAGGAAGTGGGCAAGATTGCATGGGGAAAACCCTGGCTGGATCCAACTCTTCATGTCATCCCCCAACAAACACAAGGACTTCATAAAGTGAAAATAGTGTGAACACAGTTTGTTACAACATACAACTACTCATGTAATTGAGCAAACTCCGGAGGACAACAGAAGACAGGAGGGCCTGGCGTGATGTGGTCCATGGGGTCATGAAGAGCTGGACTCGACTGTCTGACTGAACAACAACAACACAACTACTCAACAATAATTGTCAATGGACTGACCAAAATATACCCTTAGGGGAAAGGAATAGATGAAAGTTTTCTACTCCCAAACAAATCAACTTAAACACAAGATGTATGTCACACATGTTAACCGTGACCTAATGTATCTATCACTGTGGGGAAATGTGCACAAATAAGGCAGGATAAAGCTGCACTGATGGGATCATGGATAAACCCATTAGATCTAGTCTTGCCTCCTGGAGGAGTGGAGGACATTGCCAGAGATTGGCCTAACAATTGGGTACTCAGTTCTGTCAGAAGCAGAGCCAAACCACTCTGACAAACCACCAAGCAGAGCTACCCTTCACTCTGTCTGCTCTTTTCCTGAGCCAGACCTGAGTTATCATCGCTCTCTCCCAGAGGCAGAACTGAACTGCTGCTGTTTCCCTTCAACATTCCAACTCCTTTCTCAAAGGTGATTGGATGCTGGAGCAGCACTTCCATAGGCTCAAGTGAGTGGCTCCTTCCCTTTCAGGGGCAGGATAGCCTTCTGTCAATCACAGTGTCCTTATAGAGCCATGCATAAACCACAGTTCTGCATGTGTGTCACTTACTAGATTGGGAAACAGGAGCATAAATCATATCTGTAGAACTGGACCTCTGTCAGTTTGAGGCTTTAGTGGCAGTCATGACCATCTTGCATATCTCTGGAGCACACAGGAACTTGCTTCTCCCCTGTTTACTCCCATTTTACAGTTCAACATACCCATATGTGACTTTACTAATCTGAGTAGTGATGGGATCCTGAAAATTGATCTGAATCTTAATGTTAGCACAGTGAGCTACTTCAAAACATACAATCACATAAAATCCTGAAATTTGCTAGGCCATTTGAGCCAAACTCTACCTGTACTTTAACACAAGGAAACAGGAAATCTAGGTGTTGTTCCTGCCTTTCCTTGCCCCTCTCTCTCCCCGTAGCTTCCCTTTGAGACCTTGTGCAAGCTGTTAATATGCCTCATTCTTTTGCAGCCCATCTGTTAAGGGGGAATAATAATAATCCCTTTTTCACATGCTGTATGTTCTTTCACAGGGAAAATTTATTACTGTGCAGCAGGTTGTGCACTGGTCTTTGACAGAGTGACTACATTATTAGAAGTACTTCTGAATGCAGATCTTGTATGTAAACCTGTCATTCAATGCAAAATGCATGCATTACTATTCATGCAGTAAGATTAGTGTTAAAGTCTCCATACAAACAAAGCCAAGGTGTATATATACTTACTCTGGTAAAAGAGGGCCATATGAAATGTTGGTGTTCAGTTGCAGGATTACATTCCATTATTTTAAGGCTTTACAATTTATTATGACTGGAGAAGGTAAATAATCACAGGACAACGCGGAGGGGAGACTGGGAATGTCTGAATTAAGCACTTGTTTTTGCTTCCTGTTTCCAGGTATAACACTTGGGTGTGGTCAGATGAACACGCTAAAGGGCTCTGGTTCATGCCCTGTCACCTTGGGTGAGTGGCTTCATGGAATCCAGCACCTGCCCAAGATAGAGCCGGTTCTTTTGTTTATTTTATTTAAATTGTAATGTTCTGTTGTTGTAAGCAACTTTGGTCTCTTTGGAGAAAAATCAAGGAATAGGGGAGTGTCTGTGGCTCAGTGAGTGAGCATCTGCTTGGCACGCAGAAGGTCCCCAGTTCAATCCCCAGCATCTCCAGTTAAAAGGACCAGGCAATTGGTGATGTGAAAGACTTTAGCCTGATACTCTGGAGAGCCACTGCCAGTCTGAGTAGATAATACTGATATTGGTGGACCAATGGTCTTATTCAGCATACGGTAGCTTTATGTGTTCATGTATAGCTAAGTAAACATTCTTAGATGTATAATTCTGTTTTGGAACCCACTGATATAAATGTTATTGGTCATAACTTTGTTTAAGGGCAGTGGCAATTCCTCTTTCAATTCTCTACCTGACCTCATAGCCTAAAGTACCTGATTATCAGGATACTGCTCTTCACACATCTGTCATGTAAGATCTACTGTGTCTCTGTTTGAGTTCAGTGACACTGTGAATGATTAACTGTGGGTAAATTCCAGCTCCACAGAAATACAGAGGAAAAATTCCCGTTAGTTCAGTCTTTTCAGATTTCTCTTGAGGTCTAGTCTTTTAATACACACAGATTTTTGATCCTGCAATTTGAATAGTAGTCTTTCTACTTGCTATTTATTTTAATTTAAATTTTAATTCATATTCTTGGTTTGGTCTGGGCACTTATAGCAAGCTATAAGATAGGTTACTCATTTTATAGTAGAGATGAAGGGCTGAAGCATGAGAACGGAAAGTCTGTGGCTATGGAGCTACGAAGGAGGGAACAGAACTGAAATGCAAGCCAAGTTTCCATCTGCTAAACCACAGGTTCCCATTTTGGCAGGCAACCAATGAAATTAGTATCTTAGATCACATGAATAAGCAGCTGCCATCTTCAATCCTGATCATGTTATACTAATATAACAGGCATAAATGTAGAAGAACAAGGACAAAAGAAAGGTAACCTAAACCAAAGGGAATAACACACTGAAAGATTTGTCTCTTCTATTCAGAACTGCTTGATTGCTTTTCACATCTGTATTTTTTTTCCTGCTGACAAGCAAAGCTTGAAAGTAATAAGTGCTGCATGAATTAAATGCATCACACTTGACTGCCTGGGTACTGGTGAAGCTTCAAACCAATCTGGGTTCTATCAATGTGCTGCTATTGATTTTGGTGCTTTGACAGAAAATGTCTGAAAAACAAATTATGAAGAAAAAAATGAATAAAAGTTAATTTTCCTGTTATGTTTCCTTGTCATCCATCTAAATTAGTGCTGAACTTGTAAACAAGGTTGTGTACGTGTACCTATCAATAAAGTTAAAACATTTATCCTCCTTTTAACACAGAAAGCTGCACATGGACTTCTATCTCATAAGAGATTCCTGACATTGAACTCACTTGCTAATTTTAAGAGTCTCCTTCTTACAGAATTTATCTCTTCTCTTCCGTACAAATGGCACTAGAGAGGGAAAAGATGTTTGGTGTTTAGTGTTGTTATATTTTCATACTGAATCTTTCTGCTGGCCTCTTAGAGCCTTTACTGTTGGAGCTACTGTAGGTTCAGTGGTTTTCAAGCTGTGTTCCTAGGAAACAAGGATTTCCTCAATAACAAAAAAATATTAATGGTGGGCAAGTTTCCCTCACAGTTTCTTCCTACATGTTTAGCCATGGGAGAGTGTCAGGCAATAGGGGAGTGCACTGGGGAAAAATTAATTACAACTTCAGATTCAGGCTTTGGAAGGAAATTTTTTACTGTGATTACTTATTTTGGGGTTGGACATTCAGATTCATGTAGTTTCAGAGTATGGGACCTTTATTTCCAATGGGGAATGTATATGAGGGTCTGGAACAGCTGTTAATAAATCATAATGCCACCAAATTTGCACAGAATATACTCCTCCTTCTAATCTATACATACACACCTCAAGTTTCAAGTCCATTAGACCAAGGGGGTAAATTTAACATATCCCCAAAGTAGATGCATCTAGGTACAATCTCATATCTCTCCACTAATTCCTAAAATGGGAGTCAGGCAGTTGCCTAGCGGGAAAGCTTTGGTCAGCCATGGCATTAAAAAAACAAAAACAAAAAAACCTGTCGGCATTTTACCTACTCTTAAAACATCTTAACTCTTAAAATAAAAAATTCTTACCTTTCCACTGAAAACTCTACATTTACCATCCTTCCTTGTTGTAGCCTGTTAGTTTCCTTTAAACAAGGTAGAAGTGGCTGCTTTTGCACATCCACTCCCATCACTTTCTGTCAGTCCGCCATTCTGAAGATCTACTGAAACAAATGACAGGAATGCTTTTTTTTAATGCCTATTGGGAACAATGAGGGACCCCTGTTGCTTGTTTTACTGTGGGGCAGATTTTCCCAACAAAATGCTGCTCAGCACTCTAAGCCTCTTAGTGTCATATTTTAATAACAGAATTATAACTTTCTGCATGTCCCACCCTGTGATAGAGAAGTTATTTGGCTTTTGCCCAGGCCGGAGATTTATTGTAACTCAGCAGGAGCCCTCTTATAAATCCCTTTGGAAATGGCACTTGACACAAAGTAAAGTTCAAACAAGAAGGTTGATTTTATTGAACAGGCACAATTGTAACAGGAATAGGGCAGGGGACGAGAAGTTGAGGTAACTGTTGTTGTTTATACAAATTATAATGATATTTTAAACAGGCAATAGAGTACAGTTACAGTTTATTTTCTTAGAGACTGGAGAATCATGGTAATGACCTGAAACAGTAGTCTGGAAATCAGTTGTAATTGCAGGAGATCTTCAGGTCACACCTGGAGGTTGGCAACCCAACCTTGCATAGCTCAACCTTCTGCATGTTTACTCAGCAATAAACCCCAATGCATTCAGTAGGAGTGGAGTGCAGTGTTACAATGTAGTCCTAAACAGAGATCCGCCTTTCTAAATTCCATGAAATTAATGAGTTAGAAGGGTGTAAGTGTAGGATTGCACTATTGGTCTGTCTTCTAATATATCACTTCTAAACATTGGCCTTTAAGGTGCCATGAGACTCCTATTTATTTTTTGCTGCAACTGATCTCTCAATATCCCTGTCTCACTACGAGCTGGAGACCAGAAGCTAATCTTCAGGGCCCTTTCAGTTTCTGATTCCTTTACTATAGTAATAGAACTTTATTAAATTCTTCTTTCATCAGATGATACTTCCCATGGTAGAACAGTTAAGTCTTTCGAATCAAGCACTCTTCTGAAGAAAAGACTGCCAATTTTAATACATTATTTAGTTATTAGCAGAGAATTATGTGGCTTAAATATTGCACACATACTGCGTTCTTAGCTGTAAAGTGCTCTACCAAAAATTAAACAGCTAATCTTCCCCATGAGGTCGATTACACCATAGTTAAAAATTAAAGTTGCTTTATTCTGAAGGGTTTGCAAGCTGTAAATTGAAGGGAAACCTTTGTTTGCCCTAGTTTTTAAGTGGCAAAATCAAGCAGTTTGCAACTTGTCCTCAGGGTCATAAACTGGAGAGCAATCCCAAGCAGGTCTAGTACTCAGAATCCTTCTCAGGTTCAGGGGTCATTTCGTAGAAAAAGAGCTAGGGGAACTCATTAGCATAACTCATTAGCATATGCCACACCCCCTGACATCATAAGGCCCGGAGGTGGACCTGCAAGGCCGGCGGGAGTGCGAGGAAGCCCCACCAAGGCCCTCCCTGGTCCCAGGCAGGCAGGGGTGGGGAGACGCAGGGAGGAAGCAACTTACCCTCCTTCTTCTCCTGCCTCCTCCTGGCTGAATGAGGGCTGGAAGCTGGGTGGCCGGAAGCAGGGGGTGTGGCTTCGTCATGTGCCCCGCCCCCCACACCTCACCCGGGGGAACTGCGTTCCCCCGCGTTCCCCCCCCCGAAATGACCTCTGCTCAGGTTTATTCAGCGGAACTTTCTTAGGGTAGAATTGTTGGTCTCCTAAGCACAGGTTTACAGTTTGTTCCATACCCAATTCATGTTGAACTTGCAAAACCTTTTAAATAGCAAGTTGGAAACTGAACTATTTCAAAATATACTCATGATTTTACACATGGATGCCACAGACAGCAAGAGAACAGCAGCACCAGTTTCAAATTTGAGGAGATGCATTACTGGCAGTTTGGGGTTCAGAACTCCTAAGTGTTGTTTTTCTTTCATTGTAAACAGCCATTTGGCAGGCCTACAATTTGTATTGAGGGTGAACTTTCCACTGCCACTGTCCTGACTTGAAAGGGCCTCGATGGAGCTGCAGTTAGCCCTATGAGGGAAAACTGTCCAGTAGAGTGGCTGCTCCATAGTACCATTTCACGTTGGGAAACCAAAGTTGGGGGAATGCTTAAACCCTTGTCCTGACTAGGGTTGCCAATCCCCATTTGGGGGCAGGGGATCCCCTAGTTTGGAGGCCCTCCCCCACTTCAGAGTTATTAGAAAGGGGGGTGGGAATGTTCGCTGGATGCTCCATTATACCCTATGGAGACCAGTCCCTATACAGTATAATGGAGAATTGATCTGTGGGTATCTGGGGCTCAGGGTGGGGTGTTTTTTGAGGTAGAGGCACCAAAAATTTCAACATAATATCTGGTGCCTCTTCTCAAAAAACTCCCCAAGTTTCAAAACTATTTAAAAAGAACATGATCCCTTTAAATGTGACAACCAGAACTCCCTTTGGAGTTCAATCATGCTTCTTCCCTCCCCTCTCCTGCAAGCTCCTGGAAAGTCTCCTGCTGGCTTTTCAGCCTTACCTGGCAATTCTAAATGGTGTGTGTGACTTGGGTGAAGAATGAGCAACCACTGTGTTAGAAGCACAAGCTCCTACCATAGAATCAGAGGGTGTGGGTGTGTGGGTGGGTGGGTGAGCAGGTTAGAGGTAGCAGTGCTTCTGGACCATAGTCAGATGTGGTCTAAGGATCAAGCTAGATCAAATATTCCGTGTTTGATGTTTCAAAACATTTTGAATTTGTAAACAATAGCCATGCAGGGGCATGATTCAAATTAAGAACCATTGTGAGGGTCAGGCCTAGGGTTGCCAGGTCTGACTCAGGAAATATCTGGGGACTTTGGGGGTGGAGCCCGGAGACTTTGAGGGTAGAGCCAGGACCTGGCCACCATGATCCATGCGATGGTCACCTCAAGGCTAGACTACTGCAACGCTCTCTACATGGAGCTGCCTTTGTCGCAGATCCAGAAGCTGCAGCTGGTGCAGAATGCTGCAGCCAGGCTGTTGATGGGGCTCTCTAGAAGGGACCACATTCGGCCTGTGCTGAAAGCGATGCACTGGCTACCGATAGCGTACCGGATCCACTTCAAAGTGCTGGTTCTTACCTATAAAGCCCTATATGGCCAGGGTCCAGCCTACATGAGGGACCGCCTTTCCCCATATGTTCCCCCAAGAGCATTACGGTCAGGGGCCCAAAATTTGTTGGTCATCCCGGGCCCTAAAGACACCAAACTAGCTGCGACCAGGGCCAGGGCTTTTTCGGTGGCGGCTCCTACTTGGTGGAATGAGCTCCCGGGGGAGATCCGGGCCCTGCGGGACCTTATGCAGTTCTGCAGGGCCTGCAAGACGGAGCTCTTCTGCCAGGCCTTTGAGTAGGAGCCCCAGCCCCTACTATACCATCACTGTCATGGTTTGACGAGGCCCTGAGGAAGTACCTGGAAATTGCAAAGAAGATCGTGTAAGCCGTTCTCCAGTGGGCGCGAACAGCATGGGAAGTACCACCTGGAACTGTGTTGATTCCATCTTTGGACTTACCGTATTTTTTGGACCATAAGACGCACTTTTTCTTCCAAAAAAAGTGAGGGGAAAAGTGTGTGCGTCTTATGGACCGAATACTGAGCCCCAGGGTTCAGAATATTTTTTTCCCTGTTTTCCTCCTCTAAAAACTAGGTGCGTCTTATGGTCAGGTGCGTCTTATGGTCCGAAAAATACGGTATATCAGATGTATTGAGCACCGTTGTTTTTAAATATTGATGTTTTATTATGTATGATATGTTTTAAGTTATTATGTATATTATTTATTCATTAATTAACTAATTAATTTATGTCTTCGATTTATTATACTGCCCTAACCCTTTTGGGGGTCTCTGGGTGGTTTACAGAGGAGGTGCTAGTCACATTTATGCTCCCTAACTAAGGCCACATTTGTTGAATGGGGGATGGGGCTGCCTACCGACACCCAGTGGTGGTTGATGTTCTTTCCATTCGCTCGGCTCGGCTCTTCTTCTGGCGCTCGGCGGATGGCATACGGCACACGCCCGACGTCCTCCTCCGGCCCCGGTTGCGTCCTTTCGGCTCCGCCGCACCTCCAGATGACATCATCGAGCGCCTCTGCCTCCACCAGTGACGGCCGCCTGATGTTCCACTGCCGGCCACCAGGGATCTCTCCTCGGGCTCCGTTGCTGCTTGCCGCCGCGTCGCCACGCCGTTTTTGTCGCCGGTACTTTGCTGCCGCCGGTGTCTTTCGCTGTCAATTGCCATCGCCGTCATTCTCACCTATTATGTTTTAATTATGGCATGGTTATTACCTTGCCCTTGTTAGCCGCCCTGAACCCATTGGGGAGGGCGGGATTTATTTAATAACCTGAGACCTTTTGCATACAAAGCCTTTACTAGCTACTTCTACAAGCGAGACAGAAACTATAGTAACATTCCATCACAAGAACCGTCAGAAAGGAGTTAAAATAAAGTGTTATATTAAAAGATATTTTAAAGACTCGAACTGAAGGGGAAGATATCTAGAGGCTCTAATCTTGACCTCTAGAAACCTTGGCCCGCAATGCTGTGTCTCCCCCTTCACTTCATTTCCTCTGTCAGTGCTTCTCTCTTCTCTAGTTAGGATAAGATACAATAATGTTTGACACCATATAATTAAATCGATATTTGTTTGTTTGTTGAGTTCTTCCCCAAGAAATGATTAAATCCCTCTGCCATTGTGTTATTGAACATTCACAAGGAAGTATCAGCATGGAGGGTGGGGACTGAAAGATCAAAAGTTGTGATATTTCTTCATCACGGCTTTGAAAATTAAACCTTCATACTTTTCTCTCTTGTCCTGTTAACTCTGAAGTCTTTTTGTTCTTTCTGTCTGTTCCATTGCTGTTGCCCCAGGTCAAGATGCCAGACCAACCTTATCTCCTTTTTTGACAGAGTTACCAAAATGGTTGACTCTGGCAATGCTGTGGACATAGTGTATCTAGATTTCAGTAAAGCATTCAACAAAGTTTCTCATGATATCCTTGAGGATAAGCTGGTTAAGTGTGGGCTGGATGGTGCAACTGTTGGATGGATTCATGGTTGGCTGAAAAACTGTACCCAACGAGTGCTCATAAATGGCTCTGCATCTACATGGACGGAAGTCTCGAGTGGAGTGCCACAGGGCTCAGTCCTCGGCCCGGTGTTGTTCAATGTTTTTATAAATTACCTGGAGGAAGACATACTGGGGATGCTTATCAAATTTGCAGATGAGATGAAGCTGGGTGGGATTGCTAATTCTGAAGAAGACCGAGTCAGGATTCAAAATGATCTAGATAGGCTGGAACAGTGGGCTGAGACAAATAAAATTAATTTCAATAGAGAGAAGTGCAAAGTCCTGCACTTAGGTACAAAAAAATCAAAGGCACAGATATAGAATGGGAGGGACTTGGCTTGACAGCAGCATTTGTGAAAGGGATCTAGGTGTTCTGGTTGATCACAAGCTAAACATGAGCCTGCAGTGCGATGTGGCTGTGAAGAAAGCTAATGCAATCTTAGGATGCATTAACAGAAGCATAGTGTCCAGATCATGGGAGGTGGTAGTTCCGCTTTATTCTTCTATGGTCAGGCCTCACCTGGAGTACTGTGTCCAGTTTTGGGCACCACATTTTAGGAAGGATGTTGACAAGCTCGAGCGTGTCCAGAAGAGGGCTACCAGGATGGTGAGAGGGTTGGAATCCAAGTCTTATGAGGAAAGGCTGAAAGAGTTGGGTATCTTTAGCCTGAGAAAGAGAAGGCTTTGAGGGAACATGATTGCAGTCTTCAAGTATTTGAAGAGCTGTCATGTAGAAGATGGGGCAGATCTATTCTCTCTTGCTCCGGATTGCAATACAAGATCTAATGGGTGGAATTTACAAGGGAGTCATTACCGGCTAAATATCAGGCGAAACTTCCTAACTGTAAGAGTGGTTGAGCAGTGGAACAGTCTGCCTCGGGAGGAGGTGGATGCTCCTTCGCTGGACATTTTCAAGCGGGGGCTGGACGACCATCTTTCGGGTATGTTGCAGGTATGTAGGGCTATCTTTCAGCTTTACTCCTGCAGAGTGCAGGGGGTTGGACTAGATGACCTGCAAAATCCCTTCCAACTCTAACATTCTATGATTCTATAATAAGATTCTCAGACTTTGTTTGTAGAGCCTGATTAGAAGTTCAAACCGTCTATAAGCAACAATCCTGCCAAGAGGATGAAACCTGTGACTATTTCTGGTGGACAACTGGCCAACAGGGTTGCCAATCCCCACTTGGGGGCAACGAATCCCCTGGTTTGGACCCCCTCCTCTCACTTCAGGGCTGTCAGAAAGCAGGGGGGGGAATGGCCACTGGGCCTCCATTATACTCTGTGGAGACTGGTCCCAATAGGGTATAATGAAGAATTAATTCATGGGGCTCTGGGGGAGGGCTGGTTTTTGAGGTAGATGCACCAAATTTTCCACATAGCTGGTAGTAACTCTCCTGGGGGGAAAGACCAAGTTTCAAAAAGATTGTACCAGAGGGTCAAATTCTATGAGCCCAAAAAGAAAGTGCCCCCTCCTCCATTATTTTCACAATGTCACTGTCTGCTCCATCCACAGTCTTTCACTATATCCAGAAGAAGCACATCTCTCCATCCTCTAAGTAGCACAGCCAATAACATGATGGGATTCTGCGCTGCACTGTATAGGCATCAAGAAGTAAGTAAGTATAGGCATCAACCCCCTCCAACCATGGGAAGAAAATTACTATGCAGATAAGATATAAGAAAGGGTATCCATTTTCTGAAATGCTTTTTTCTAAAACACCAAGGATTGCAAAAACGCTTCTTCTGTAACATATGTCACTTGGAATGTAAGGACTGGGGGTCTTTAACAAGAGAAATGCTGGACATTTTCCCAAACACAGCTGCTGAAGTCCAATCTGTATAGCAGAGAGGACTTGTAATGAGACATAATGTAGTTGTGAGACAAGACATCACGGACAATTTCCTGACAGGAAGAGTGAGATTTAATCACTCCGAGCTGCTTCTGCAACTACTGCTGAGGCGTGTTAGCTTCCCCATCAGGGAAGGAGATGCCTGTCAAGATTGTAAGCAGGCTGAATTGCTGCCAAGCTGCTGCCTACAGACAACAGATGATTCTCATACACCATTTATTTTATTCCTGCACATTCTGATCAAGTGTTGTGTTGTCTTTGTGAACTGCGGAGCTTTTCCATTACAACAAAAGGACATCTGAAAATTGTAATTAAAATGCCATATATATGTGCACAGTCCCCCCTTACACACAAAAGCTTTTGCTCCCACCAAAGTAATCCTTCCTCCTCCAAATTTATTGCAGCTATTGTTCAGTTTAATGACAACAAAAACAGCCAGCCATTATTTTCTGGAGTACTAAAAGTTTCTCCAAGAGAAAATGAGAAGAGCTTTGTTTAGAAAAAAAATTAAATAAAATATTTAGTAACTTAAAATCAAGAGCAATTGTATCTCCTGGGTAATGGTCATTCTGAGTTTAATAAAGCTTATCCTGAGGAGTGCTTAGAAGGAACAGGAATATTGAAGCAAGCCATTCACAGCCACTGCAGAGAATTACCCCTTGTCCACTAATTATCTGTGTCTCAGCCTCTGCATTTCTTCAGATGTTCAAAAAAAAAGTTTTCACACTCTTGTCAGCCATTTCACAGATACTTTTGTTTTGCCATCATCACAGCTGATTTATGACAACTCTATGGGGTTTTCAAGGCAAGAGACTAAAGGAGGTGGTTTGCTATTGCCTGACTCTGCATTAAGACCCAGGACTTCCTAGGTGGTCTCCCATCCAAATACTAACCAGAGCTAGCCCTGCTTAGTTCCCAAGGTCTGACAAGATCAGGCTAGCCTGGGTATCCAAGTCAGGGCATCACATAGCCTAGTACCTTGCAATATAAGACCTGTCAAGTTCTCAGTTTGGATGTGGATAATCCATAGAATTTGTAGCTATATGTCATTATAAAATATGTAAATATGATACTTGACTCCATTAATTTTATTTTGGTTCCCTACATTTTGCATTGAATGTAAGCTAGTGCTGCTAAAACAGCAACTAAGCCCACTGATTTGTGAAGGCACGGCTAAAATAAAAATCCATGTCTTTTAGGTAGTCAGGAAAGTGATAAAATATAAACTACTATCTCCCATCCACATTTATATACTTGTTATTAGAATATTTATACTCCATGTTTCCATTCAGAGAACTTCAAGGGTGCCTATCAGATAAAAACAAAAAAATCACCCATAAAGCATAAAAACGAACAATAAAACCAAAGTACTAAACAGCAATGAAAACATCAACCTCTTTATTTTTACTTATTTAAAACAGTTATTAGCTGCTCAGCTCCTTTGCAGCACTCAAGGAGGCTTACAATATAACTTTTATTAAAAAATTAAATTATAAAAAACACATTAAACACATCTTATAAAGAAGCAATGGTAACCTAAAAGCAGGTCATCTAAAAGCTTGGATGACTAAGATGGTGATCACATGGTGCCCATAGAGAAGGCAACAAATGTGTATCTCCATGGAAGATAGGGTTGCCAACCCCCCATTGGAAGCGGGTTTCCCCCCACTTTCTGGCCCCCCAATTTGCTGCAGGCCACCTGGCTGGTGGGGAGAGCCCTGCCCCTGAAGAGCCTCGTTGCACCTGACATGATGACATCACCTGGAGGTGACATCATCACACGGGGCGCGTCGTGCAGAGTATGCTCTAGTGTTTGGGTTAAAACTCTATGATGACCATAGAGGGTTTTCTTACCCAAATGCTAGACCACCCCTGCACGGTGTGCCCAGTGTGATGATGTCACTTCTGGGTGACATCAACACGCTGGGCACATCAGGCATGCACCAGAAGACTCCAGTAGCTGGGCTAGACCTCCCCGCTGGGACCCAGGTAACACCTGGCCACCCTAATAGAAGAAGTTCAATATGAAGAGTAGCTCTGCCAGAACCCTCTAGGGGTCCCAAAAATATACAAATTCCACTAGTAGAAAACACCATCAAAGATTGCCAAAAGAATATATTAAACAATTATAAAGTTGGTGGTGTCACAACAACATATTTGGGACTCCTGTGACACTAGTCTTTTCCCCTTGTTGTTTAGAACCCTTTAGGGAGCAGACTAGCAGTGCCTTGATTAGATTAGCAGCCAGCGGCTGCAGTGCTGGCAGCCCTTAGGGTTGGACTGCCCATACCTTTACATAGAGTGCCTGAGTCACATGCACTTAAACACATGTGGCACCCCCACACACATATCCACTCACACAACACGTACAGGCAATTATAATCAGTTGAATATGTGATCCAGTTCATTCAGGGCATTTTATGAATATCTCTCATTATTTAAAAGGTAGTTGTCAGCGATGCTGTAGGCTGATCCTGCACTGAGCAGGGGGTTGGACTAGATGGCCTGTATGGCCCCTTCCAACTCTGTGGTTCTATGATTCTAAGTCAGATAAGCAGAACGATGGTTTCGGTGTTGACATGGCCGTTCAACTATTTTAAATTGGCTTCTATGCAGTACTGGTTACTGCCTACCAGAGCAAAAGACAACCCTACAGAAGTTTTCAGTCTGGGGAAAAGGAGAACCTGCTGAATGACAGGGTGAAGTTTTTGCTACTCATCTTCTGTTCTGAGGTAGGAACAAAACTTCCACTGTTGTTCAAAGAGATGTAGGGTGCTTTGGTTGTTTCCTCATTGCAAATGATATAAAAGCGCTAAGGATTTTTAGCAGGTTTTAGACAATCCGTAAAGTTTTCAATTGTGTACTGTTTCAGGGAAGTAATGGGACTAGGTTCCCTCTTAGAGAAGAAATTTTTCACTTCACTTCATCAGTCGTAAGAGTAAGGTTCTCTGTTGTACTGAGGGAATAAAAATGTAGAGGGTACAGGAAGTGACTAATAGTCAGCATAAATCTGTCATTGTCAACTAAAACAGGTTACTCTCCACAAATATGCTTCTAACCATGTAACACACACTCTTTTTTATAGTTATATTTCAGTTCAACACCCAGTGAAACATTGCTTGGTGTCACACAACAGAGTGTAAACTGGCCCATTAATTGTGCCTCCAACTTACAACAATTTACAACAGACTGTTGTGAGTTTTCACATCTATTGTTGCCACTGACTTAACTCTCCCATAAGTCACTGCAAAGACTGTGGGAAATCATCTGTGTAAGCAGCCTGACTCTTTAATGTTTGTCACATCAAAGTTTCTTTCTGGATTACAAAGACTAAAATGGACCTGGATTTTAATAGATGACTGTGACTGCCAGGGAATATATTAGCTCTAATTCTGGTAAACCAGTATGCCATGGTCACAATCAACGTTGCAGAATTCATCCCCCACCTGCCTTTTTATAGTAATGTGTTGAATGATAGGTATTGGCAATCATACCTTTTAAAAAAAACTCATGAGAGGAACACATTTCATTGTCTTTAAATAATGGGGCACAACATGCTTGGGGGGGTCAACAGTGGGAGGGCTTCTAATGTCCTGGCCCCACTGGTGGACCTCCTGATGGCACCTGGTATTTTTGGCCACTGTGTGACAGAGTGTTGGACTGGATGGGCCTTTGGCCTGATCCAACATTGGCGTCTCTTATGTTCTTATGTTACCATGTGCACAATACATGACCCTCAAGACAAATTTGCATGGCCAAAGGCTCTGTTTGATTGCTCTGAGGGTGGGAAACCTTTTTAAAAACCCTTATGGCTGTAGAGGTACATATAAAATGCAATTACAAAGTAAACTAATAGATCAGAATTGAGGAGGCAAGCACAAAATCATGACAAGTTTCTACTTTTGTTAGACCATGCACTGAGCTCTCCAAGAACAGCTGAGACAGTTTGAATGAATTAAATGAAAATATTAGGGTGCCACCCTTTTATCCATGAAGAACCATTCTTTCAAAGTCCTCATGAAGTCCTCTTCATGAACCAACTAATACTACAGCTATACTTTGCAAAGAGAAAGACCTATAGACCAAATTGGCTGAAACTCTCTGGAAAAATCATAGAATTTTTAGTGATTTCTAGAAAAAACTTCCTAGAGTTGTTTTCCCCTGAAGTAATGCCAGTCCTCTATAGGAATCAGCAGTTCACCTCGAGGAATAACAATTCCTAGTGAGGTGTAATGTCACTTCTGGGCTTCCTTGGAAGTGATGTCATGCCATTACCCAGTGTCTCTCTGGTCTTCAGTCTCAGTGCATCTCAAAAGATCACAAATGTCCAGTGTAATATGTAGTTTGGGTCTTAAGGGGTCCTGTTTCCTTCTTTTTCTGCAAAACAATAACACTCCATGCTATGAGACATTGGTATTTATCCAGCAAAAGCTACTACTGTACATTTGATAAGAGCACCCCAAAAAAACAATTGTCCACTCTATTTATGTTTATCCACTTTGATCTTACAAAACAAAAATATACATGAGACTGCCTTGCTTTAAAAGAGCAGACTAGAAAAAAAACATATTGGCAAACTCAATGGAATGGATAACCATGATCAATTACCAATACTCCATTTGGTCCACACAGGGAGCAAAAAAATCTGACTTTTGATTTGTCCTGCTGATTTCTAGACCTACATCTTCTTCTTCTACATCTTCTACATCTTCTTCTTCAAGGATACTTCATTTACTGATTTACTGATAATGATATTAGTACACTGGTACATGATGCTGTGGAACTAGGTTCCAGTGCCCTATTAGACACAGTGATAAAGTCACTGTTCCAGATTCTCTTCAGATGAGAAAACATTCAGTACTAATGTTTAGAATGTAATGTAACATTCTTAATGTTTTGAATGACAACTTTTCCATCTCACAATTTATACTTGAATTGTACGCTTGGCCTGTTCCTTCAATGATGTGGTGCTATTTAATTGGGGCCATACTGATTCCCTGGGGACAATTTATAAATATTGGGGTACATTCAGAACTTTGAGGGACAGATGGGGGGCATTTGGGCTTTTATACATTTCCTTCTCTGCATTTGCATTGGCTTTTGATAGCCAACAAAGCAGAGTTGATATATATTGACCCTTATCCTGAAAATAAGTTCTCAGATCCTAGATTTCTCCACCAGGCCCTGAAAGAAACTTGCACACAGCAAGTAGGGATCAGAATTAAGGAGCAGGATGGTGGCCACCAGGCAGAAGGGTCTCATTGAATGTATGGCTGCGGTCTAGGTGTCATGTGCAAATATTTTGTTTTGTTACAACATTTATACCCCACCCTTCTGCCCTCATCAAGGCCACAAAGTCAGCTAACAGATTAAAAACATACAGAATAGAAATGTGGTTTAAAAAACCATTAAAACCAAAGAAAAACACATTAGTAAAACAATTAGAATCAAAGATAAAAGACACATTATAAACAACAATTACGCCCTGACCTGGATAGCCCAGGCAAGCCTGATCTCATCAGATCTTCAAAGCTCAGCAGGGTGGACCTGCTGTTGACCCCCCCCCCCCAAGCACCAAGATGACAGAGCATCACTTGCCCCAGAGCCCCTATCTATACCTTGTGGCTAATAGCCACTGATGGACCTCTGCTCCATATGCCTATCTAATTCCCTTTTGAAGCCGTCCATGCTTGTAGCTTGTAGCCACCACCACCTCCTGTGGCAGTGAATTCCATGTGTTAATCACTCTTTGGGTGAAGAAGTACTTCCTTTTATCCGTTCTAACCCGACCGCTCAGCAATTTCATGGAGTGCCCACGAGTTCTTGTATTGTGAGAAAGGGAGAAAAGTACCTCTTTCTCTATCTGTTCTTTCCCATGCATAATCTTGTAAACCTCAATCATGTCACCCCTCAGTCGTCTTTTCTCCAAGCTAAAGAGCCCTAAGCGCTTTAACCTTTCCTCATAGGGAAAGTGTTCCAACCCTTTTATCATTCGAGTTGCCCTTTTCTGCACTTTTTCCAAAGCTATAATATCCTTTTTAAGGTGTGGTGACCAGAACTGCACACAGTATTCCAAATGAGGTCTCACCATTGATTTATATAGGGGCATTAAGATATTGGCTGATCTGTCTACAATACCCTTCCTAATAATCCCTGTCTTGACATTTTCAGTGAGTTATCTACTACGACTCCAAGATCTCTCTCTTGGTTAGTCTCTGCCAGTTCAGACCCCATCAATGTGTATTTATATTTAGGATTTTTGGCTCCAATGTGCATCACCTTGCACTTGGCCACATTGAACCCCATTTGCCATGTTGACGCCCACTTGCCCATCTTTGACAGATCCCTTTGGAGTGCCTCACAATCCTCACTGGTTTTCACCACCCTGAACAACTTCGTATCATCTGCAAATTTAGCCACTTCACTGCTTACTCCCAACTCCAAATCATTAATGAACAAGTTAAAAAGCTGTGGACCAAGTACTGATCCCTGCGGTACCCCACTGCTTACGTCCCTCCACTGAGAGAACTGCCCATTTATACTCACTCTCTGTTTTCTATTAATTAGCCAGTTTTTGATCCACAAGAGGACTTGTCCTTTTATCCCTTGACTATTGAGCTTATTTAGGAGCCTTTGATGAGGAACTTTATCAAAAGCTTTCTGGAAGTCAAGGTAAACAACATCTATTGGGTCCCCCTTGTCCACATGTTTGTTCACCCCCTCAAAGAACACAAACAGGTTAGTGAGACAAGATCTTGCCTTATAGAACCCATGCTGAGTCTGCCTCAATAGTTTTTGTTCGTCAATGTGCTTACTAATTCTTTCCTTAATAACACTTTCCACCAATTTACCCGGTATCGATGTCAGACTGACTGGCCTGTAATTTCCCGGATCTCCTCTGGAACCCTTTTTAAAGATGGGAGATACATTAGCTACCTTCCAGTCTTCAGGAATGGAGGCAGATTTTAATGAAAGATGACATATTTTTGTCAGGAGATCCACAAGTTCACTAGAGGTCGCCATGACTTCCAGCTTCTCTCTCTCTCTCTCTCTCTCTCTCTCTCTCTCTCTCTCTCTCTCTCTCTCTCACACACACACACACACACACACACACACACACACACACACAAAACACAAAAAATACCAACCTCCCCCAACAATTAAAATATAGGGAACTCCAAACAAAACAAAAGACTTCACCCACTGGCAAAAGATGGCAACAGAATCGGACAGACGAGTTGGCCTGGGAAGAGAGTTCCAGGGTTATATAGATTTCATCTAGATACACCAATATAAATTAAGTTGCCTTCTCTGGAGAAGTGTTTCTATGTCCTAATTTTTTACTTGTGGCTGGGGGGGGAATTAATAGTAATGTATAATAGGGGGTGGTAGTATAGTAAAGGTTAAGAACCACTGACCTGGTGGCATGAATGGAAAAGTGACTAGAAATTATTAAGAAACTTCTAGTAGCGCTATTTTGTTTTGTGGATACACATGAAGGGCGGGATAAAAATGTGAATAATAAATAAATAAATAAATAAATAAATAATGAAGTATTATTAGTCATTGGCTGGCAACTAGAATCTTACCTAGGTGTGGTTGCTCTCTGTGGCCTCACTGGTTAGTGACCCACAACTGAAATTGTAAGGTAACTCTACTGACATGGATTGTGCCAAGGTGAAGCCCTACAGTTATCAATTTGAACCTCTGTGCTACTCAGTTTGTGATGGCTTCTTCTTACATGCAAGTCATCACTTGATATTGCAGTTACTGGGTAATAAACATGAAATAGGTGATTTTTGTCAAAGGGGAAGGGAAGCTCTCCTAAAGATGCTTTGGTTTATACTTGTCCATCATCAGTCTAGTCTAGTCTAGTCTTACAGTCTGAGGAAGGTCCAGTTACATATCTGCTCTCTCAAAAGAGTGGGGGGAGGTGTTAACTGGGGTCTTCTTTTTTGTGTTTTAGATTGTAATTTGCAAGCTGCCTTGAGCAACAAGGAAAAGCAGGATATAAATATTTTAATAAATAAGAAGTCCCTGTGGATTCGTTGATATTCTGTATGAGGACACAGACTCACGTCGCTCATGATTGTATCTGTCTGCCATCACAAATAGGGATGGGCACGTACCGGCTCATGAACTAAAGTTCGTACTAAATTTTGGCTGGTTCGTGAACTGTAGTTCATGGCAGGTCAACTGGTACAAACGTTCCACAGACTTTCAAGCTGCTAATGGCAGTTCGTGGTAGTTCATGAATGGATAAGTTTCCAAACAGACTGTCTTCACTCAATCAAAAAATTTCCCAAACTTCAAAGCAACAGGTTCCCAAAGCAACAGGTTCCTTGTGCCTTTGGTGTGTGTAGCTTCCACTTTTGAACCTGTGCCTGACATTTTCCCCAAAAGCACTTTCTGGGGGGCATCTTCTTGGGGGGGGGGGGGCGTAACTCAGCCCCCCTAAATCCAATCTGCACATAACTTGGAGGACATGTAGAAGAGCATTAGGGTTTGAGTTTGATGTCTCTTGCTTTCACAAAGTCTGTTCTATACACTCCTGAAACTCCTGAACTTGTGCCTGTTATTTCCCCAGAAAGCACTTTCCTGGAGGCATCTTCTTTGGGGAGGCGTTACTTGGTCCCCATAAATCTCAATACAAAAACCTAATTAAACAGAAGAAAATGAACTATGCTAAACTACTCTGGAATGAGTTGGAATGGGCAGTCTTTGAAAAGAATTATTCCCGTTTCTGGGAATTAGTGTCTGACAAAAGAAGTGACCCTCTTTGCCAGTCTGATTCATGCATATCAGGCAAAGAATGGTTTACATACTTAGCTCTGCCTTTGGATACCAACCTACTTCTTCTATTGATGTAGCCAGTCTCCCCAAGTGGGACCCCGTCTCAGAAACTGAGATTAGAAACTTAATAGCCTCTTTTACCTCTGGAAAAACACCCGGGGAAGATTTGATTCCCCCAGATGCATATAAAGCTTTCCCTGACTGGTGCTCCCCTGTGCTGGCTAGAGTTTTCTCCCAAATCAATGACACAGGTTTGATACCTGCTGGATGGAAATTAAGTATTATCACCCCTATACATAAAAAAGGGACTAAATCTGCCCCACAAAATTACAGACCAATCAGTTTGCTTGATATAGCGGCTAAGCTATATGGCAAATAGCTTCTGACTAAACTTGATGACTGGATAGTTGAGAATCAAATTATCCACCCTGTCCAAGCAGGTTTTACGAAATGATTAAGCACTATTGATCACTCCACCAATTGGCTTTCTCAGGTATTCAAGGTTCATTGAAGGCTCTATATGTAGCCTTTGTTGACCTGGTCACTGCTTTTGATTCGATCAACAGGACCCGATTGTGGTCAAGGCTTATGGACCTGAACATTGATAATCATTTCTTATTCTTGCTTCAAGAGCTACATAAAGATACCCATGCACAAGTCAGAGTAGGAACCTCTGGCTCCCTAACTGACAGAATTCCAATTTGGAAAGGTGTGAAGCAGGGTTGCGTGTTGGCCCCCTTACTATTTAATCTTTACATCAACAACATAGTTGGGAAACTTTCAGGGCCTCACGTTACTCCCCCTTCATTGGGCCATCAAAAAAATTCAGTCCTGTTATATGATGATGACATGGTCTTAATTTCTCTCACGAAAATTAGTCTGAAGAGGCTACTGCACCAACCAGGGACCTATTGTAAAGAAGAAGCTCTCACTATTAATGTTGATAAGACTAAGGTCATAGTTTTTAGGAACAGGGCAAAGATTTCCTCTTGGCGTATTCTTGGAAATCCAGTTAAACAATGCAATTTATTTAAATACCTTGGCATTACTTTTAGAGAGACTGTAAACTGGTCCGCCCATGTTGCAGCAGTCAAATCATCAGCACTAAGACTGGTTGGGTCTATTCTGAGCTTTTACTACTCCAAAGAAGGTCGCTTTATAGACCCTGTTCTGAAACTATACAAGTTTAAGGTTATACCCCATCTCTTGTATGGAGTCAAAGTATGGGGATGGAATGACACCATCTTGGCCAGCCTTGAAGTAGTCCAGAATATTTTTTGTGCATTTTAGCTCTCCCTAAGGGGTCTCCAGCTGTTCTGATGAGAGCTGAAACTGGTATCCCTTCTCTTAATGCTCAGACACACCTTATAATGATTAGATACAGGAAAAGAATGGAAAACTCACAAAATAAATCCCTCAGTCGCCAATAACCTGCTGTTAGCCAAAGATTCGAAGCACCATGATTTTCTTAACAACATTTGTTCATGATATTCCATCTCCAATGATCCTTTGGGAACATCAACTGATAAATGCCAACTTAGAAACTGGATTTATGACTTTGACGCCCGACTAGACCGTTCTTTGATATTAAAATCAAAAGCAGCACCATGGTACAACAAACTAATTAAATTGGACCATACTAGAGCTTCATATCTAGTCAACATCTCCAAATACGTACTTAGAGCATCCTTTACTCCCCTATGATTTCAATCAATGCCAACGACAATTTTGGAGGGCCACTTTAATCAAACTCCATTGGCCCACTGTCTCTGTATTTGCGGCACCCATGTAATCGAGGACTTACCTCATTATATCCTCTTTTGCCCATTGTACTCCAGTTCAAGGGCTAAATTTTTAGCAGGTATTTTATCTGGTCTTAGTGTATACCCAGTCGAGGACCAAATCTCATTTATGTTATCTGACACTGATGCACCTTTCTTTTCTTGCTTCATACCCTCTCCTCCCACCATCTCAAGGACAGAGGAAAAGTCAGTGGGACAAAAGTAGACTGGGACTAATTATTACATAAAACTAATGAAAAACCACACATACATTAGCACTCGAGCTACAGTTGAAGACTTCAGTTTTATTCAGAATGACTGATGGAAAGTAAGATGGATTTCTTACAATGAGGTAGGCAGGAGTGAGTTTCCTAATTATTGCTTTGAGTTCACACATTGTGCTTTTTTTTAACATGAAGAGAGACATAGTTAAGAATAATAGTGACCTGAAGCACAGTATTGCTTATAAATGTATTCATTTCATACTGCCAGTTTAGAGATGAGCAATGGTTTCTTTTTTCCTACTCTGATGAAGCCTCTCTCCCTTTGCTATGTATAGAAATGATTTTTTAAAAAACACCCTGATAATCTAGAAGTCATCTCTGCATTAATGTAAAACAGTTGCAGATATTATCACACAGCAGGGTCCACACCAGAATAGGCACATGTTAGAGAAAGCAAAATGGATTGCCTGTGCAAGAAATTCAGGATCTGTCCTTTCATACCAACTTGATCTGCCTTGAAAAACAAACTGAACTAAAAGGTGATTTGAAGGTGCATTCAAAATGCCATTGCTTTTTCTTTAATCTTAGAAAATGTTCTGGTGACTCCATTTCATAATACTAACAATATGGGCTAGACTGTGGATTGTTTTTTTGTTGATAAGGCTGCATTTGATTGACTTTTTAAGGCATAAAGAATATTGGTTAAAAAGGTTGTTGTTCATCCTGATGAAGAGCATACTGCTTAATTGTTGATACAGCAGCCACCAATATGGCTTCACTTGCGCTCTTTGTCTTGCCCAACATATCTATGTCACCCAAGGGAATTACTCAAGGTGGGAGCAAAAAGACTTTTTATGTATCATGATTTCTCAAACATTACAGGTGTTAACTAACTCAGCAAAAACGAAGAAGATTGCCAATTACTACTATTATGAATGGTCCTCCTTGATTAGAACTGCATTATGCAATTATATCTCACCCTATATAGCCCTATTTACATTTTTTTCTTCATAAACTCTGACGGAAATATATGTCTGCTGCCTAGTGTGGGCCCCCTGCATCTGGTGAAGTGTATAAAAGCTTATAGAATAAAAACACATTAGTCTTTAAGGTGCCACAAGACTGCTGTTTATTTAACCCACTCAGGAGTTTCTCAGCTGCTGCTAATGTGTTACATGGAGGATATATCACACTTGGAATGGAAACCCACTATTTTCTCTGAATGGGGAAAAACCAGTCAATGAGGTCAAGTCGCCTAATAAAATGGCCAGTGACCAGACAGAACTGTGTATCCCTAATATAAATCAGTATGATTGCACTTTACCATAGAAAATCCTTCCAAGCACTGTTCTGCCAAGCCTAGTACCAAATCATTTTTTTGTTCTCTCCTCTCTCCAATTAAAGGTACCAAATATTCATCCAAATGTATCGGGCTGATAAGATTTCTTTTCCCTAAGGTAAATCAAGGAAGGCACACAAGATGATTAACAAATCTGCCATCCTAACCTTGCTGACTCACTGATATCAATGGACTTTGAAGGGTACAAGTCTGCTTAGGATGGCATTCTTAACCACCATCTTGAATCATTAAACTACATTGCACTGTTAGACTGTCAGTGCAAAGGTGTCAAACTCATTTGTTACGAGGGCTGGATCTGACATAAATGTCACTTTGTTGGCCCGGGCCACATGTACCATAAAATGTAACACAAGGTACTGGAGATATCTCTCCTTATATATAAAACTGTTTTGGAATGGAAAAGTTCTATGCGCACCAAAATCAGTTGGCAGCCTGAACCGCCACTCAGAGGGCGCTGTTGGCATTGGCAGGGTGCATGGCGGGGTCCCGGCCAGCGTCTTGCCCTCAGTCTACAGGGAGACGCCAGACGGGATGGACCCTCCAGCGGGTGGAGGCAGTGAGACATGCACGTCTTTACTCCCTATGTGCCCAATGGCAGCGGGGAGGCAGGACAGGCCCAGCTGGCCTCGCCGCAGCCTGCTGCCGCCCTCTGGCCCTAGGCCCAGCCGGCCTGGCTTGCGCCGCCACCTTCTTCATCGCCAGACTTCCTCGCACCTCCCTCCTGCAGCCGGCTGATCAAGCGAGGGTGGCGGAGAGCCGGGCCCCAGCCGGAGGAACAGGGATGAGGGAGATGAGCTGAAAGCACCACAGCCTACCTTGGTGTGGGCTCCTCTCTGCTGGTGTGGTTGCTGCCTCCGCATGGCCCGCTGAGAGGAGGAAAGGAAGGGAGGAGCGGTGGACAGCCAGGAGGGAGGGAGGCAGCCAGCGGCACTGAGGGAAGGGGAGAGGGTCACAGACCCAAGGGAGAGAAAAGGGTCCGTGGGCTGAGGGGCGGACTGCGGTGGAGATGCCCTGCAGGCCGCTGGATGCAGCCAGGCAGGGAGCCACTGGGGCCCATGCAGTCACCCCTCAAAACCAGGGTCTCCAGAGGGGGAACGTGGGGCCAGGCTTCTGTGTGCTTGGAGATGGCCCAGGCAGGGAGCTGCTGCTGGGGCGTCCCCTGGCCATGCCACCCCCTGAAGTCTGAGGAGTGGGTAGAGAGCAGGAGGCTGGGGGGGAAAGTCCCCCTGGATTTCTAGAGCTCGTTGTATTGTTGCTGCAACAGGCCTTGCTCCTAGTAAACTTTATAAAGATAATTTCAGATGCTGAATGGCAATAGCAGGTGCAATTGGATTAGGTGTTATTTGCAAAGGGTAGTAGGCATGGAGATACCAGCACTGGTAATGAGACAGGAAACCTAGGTCTCAGTCTGGTCCAGGAGGATACGGTGCTACTAGACTCTTACTCTTTCTACTGCAATTAGAAACCACAATGTTAAAAAAACAGTAGGGAGACATTTTAATCTTCCAGGACATTCAGGTGCTGACCTAAGTGTAGCAGTTCTCTTACAAATGAATTTCAAAGGGAGATTAGAAAAACTGCTGAATTGCAACAGGAGGAGGAGATTGGATTTATACCCCACCCTTCACTCGGAGTCTCAGAGTGGCTTACAATCTCTTTCACTTCCTCTCCCCACAACAGACATCCTTTGAGGTAGGTGGGGCTGGCCTTGCTCCTAGTAAACTTTATAAAGATAATTTCAGATGCTGAATGGCAATAGCAGGTGCAATTGGATTAGGTGTTATTTGCAAAGGGTAGTAGGCATGGAGATACCAGCACTGGTAATGAGACAGGAAACCTAGGTCTCAGTCTGGTCCAGGAGGATACGGTGCTACTAGACTCTTACTCTTTCTACTGCAATTAGAAACCACAATGTTAAAAAAACAGTAGGGAGACATTTTAATCTTCCAGGACATTCAGGTGCTGACCTAAGTGTAGCAGTTCTCTTACAAATGAATTTCAAAGGGAGATTAGAAAAACTGCTGAATTGCAACAGGAGGAGGAGATTGGATTTATACCCCACCCTTCACTCGGAGTCTCAGAGTGGCTTACAATCTCTTTCACTTCCTCTCCCCACAACAGACATCCTTTGAGGTAGGTGGGGCTGTCAAGCTCTTTGAGAACTGCTCTTAAGAGAACAGCTCTGAAAAAAAATGTGGCTTGCTCAAGGTCACCCAGCAGCTGCATGTGGAGGAGTGGGGAATCAAAACCAGTTTTCCCAGATTACAGTCCTAACCACTACACCGAACTGGCACTACACCAAAATGAAGCTAAAGACAATGCATTCTCCTGGACCTAAGTTTCTTCTCTAATTACCAATGCCTGCTATTGTCATTTGGCGTCTGAAATCACTTCACTCTCCAAGATATAAGGACATTCTAGCTTATCTGAAGAAGTGAGCAGTGATTCACAAAAACTCATGCCCTGTCACAAAGTTTGTTAGTTGTTAAGGTGCTACTGGACTTTTGCTCCCTTCCACTAATAAAGGTTGCAAGCTGTGCTGTTAGGTTGCTTTTTCTCCCGTCTGTTTGAACTGGAAAGGGGGAGATCTCTCTCTCTCTCTCTCTCTCTCTCTCTCTCTCTCTCTCTCTCTCTCTCTCTCTCGTGCTCTTACTGACTCTTTCACTCCCCCTCCCTCCCTCTGAAGTAGTGTGCTTGCACATGAAAGCTTATGCCTGGAAGGTGCCACAGAACTCCATCTGTGTGTGTGTGTGTGTGTCTGGTTCTTTCCCTCCCCCTCCCTTCCTCCCTAGAGGAGGGGGGAGGAGCACTCAGCCAATCAAGGGAAGGGAGGCTTGGCTTTCTTTCTCTCCTCTACAAAGCAGGAAGCAGGAGAGGAGAGAGCTGGGCAAAAGCGAGCTGTGATGCAAGAAGCAGGAAACAGGAAGCAAACAGGAGCCAGTTGCTCATGGGAGCCCTGCAGGGGCTGGTTCCAGCATGTGGGTTGTATGTTTGACACCACTGTGTCAGTGCCTTTGATCCAGTTTAACTAGATGGTCTGAATAACAGACTGTGGAAGATTTTAAAGTTCAACCAATTTTCCTCCCATGTGTCTCAAAAGAAACCAACTCATATTTTGATCCCAGTTTGCAGAGTATAAATCTGTAGTAAAGCCACTAAAATCAATACCATTATTATTTTGCCTCATTCACTCACAGCCACCCCCCTTCCTTTCTCTGTCTCTGCATACGTCTGGCCGTCTCACTCTCTCACACACACATACACACACTTCTTTTTGATAGATGCGGCTTTAGGAATGAAAGTGCTGGCTTCACACATCTGATGGAGAGACATACTGTTTAACACCAGTTTAAATGAGGCAATTCATTGTTGAAGGGGGAGAGAGTGCAAATCCATCTTGAAGCATAAGGAAAAGCAAAACTCAGCCTTTCATTCAGTTTTGCTTTTTTTGCATAAGAATGAGGCATGGCCTTCCTTTCCTGTAAATGTACATTCATCACACAACAAGAACAGGATCCAGTATTATGTTCCTTTTATGACATTTCTCATGCCTGTGTCTCAGTTCTACAAAAGGCCTGATGGGAAAAGACATACAAGATCAAAGTCAAGCTAAAATGGTTTTGCGAAAGATTTAAATCATGAGGTTTGCACACTTAGGTTTATATTTAATGGTGCACATGAACCAACTTCGAAGGAGCAACCAAATAAGAATTTTAAAGGCACAGCAAATAAGAGCATATTTCAAAAGCTCAGATCCAAGGACGTTGTTGTGGGAGTAAATACATTCCCAGAAGAGTGCTAGTAGAATGCATACTGACTTATATATGAGCAGTTAAGACAAACACCAATGCCTAAGACTGATACAGGTCAACTTCTTCAGAATGTACGTTTGCAACCTCAGATCTTATCCACTGTTTTCAGTACCACAGTCTGCAAAGAAATTGCTACCTTTTCAGTGTGGTTCAGACACAGTAGCTTTCATTCATGTCCATATAACTTCAAGAACATATTACTTAACAAGCTTTGTATGAAGTTGTCCATGATGAAGATTCACCATGGAGCAGGTCATCCTCTAATACTAGTACAGCAACAGAAGCACATTGTGCCAGCATTCCCAGAATTTGCAGGGAATTAATTTACCTTCTAGAAATATGTCAAGGTATTGGTTTTTAGTTATAAAGGCTTAAATGGTATCCAGCATCTCCCCCCCACCCTCGCTGCTCCTTTTTTTCTCCACGTAACTAGAAAAGGTGAACAAACAATATCTGGGAATAATTAAATAGATTCCAGATCACCTGTCCAGCATTAAAAGTGAGTGGGTCCTTAGAGATGTAAGAAGAAACTGTAGTATAATTAAACTAAGCAAAGTTGATTAACCATCTGAACCTGTATCACCTTGCTAACTATGGTTAGTTTAAGCAGCTCAGACCAGGATTGGAAACCAGGATGTGGAGCTGGTAAACCACAGATAATGTGGAATCATAGTTATGACTATGGGTCAGGTCACACGGACATTTAGTGCGGGCTTCGCTGCTGATCCCTCGTGCATTAAAGTTTCCTGTTCATATTGGCAAACCCGCCTCCCGCACCGAAGCGGGCTCAGTCCCGCGGTTTCCGCTCTTTTTATCCGCATTTTCTGACACCCGTTGGAACAGGTGTTTTCCAATATCTCGCGCTTTGTATCCGCGGTTTTGGCATCTAGACAGCAATCCGCTGTGACCGCGCTACCCTCCCCCCTCCTTTTTTGTGTTTCTGGTTTAAGTTATGCGCATGTGCAAACAGGCGCTAGCTTTTATTTTGGTCTTCTTAGTTTGTATGTATGCCCAAGCGCATGTGCAGGTTTTTTTTTTTAAACCCACACCGCCGCGGGGACGGCACGCTGTGTGATCTGTACTTCGCGCGAGTGAAGCGGAAGACAGAGGGACCGTCTGACCACTTCCAAGCGATATAAAATGTCACGGATAGAAGAACTGCGGGAAAACTAGCACGGTAAGAGGTCCGTGTGACAGCGGCCTATGTATGGACACAGTATCCTGACTTAAGCTTGTCTTGTTTTCTGCCAGTGTTTGGTTTTTACCTCACCTACAAAGTTTCCTGGTAAGAGCAACTCAAAAACAAAACCAAACTTACCTTCAGAGAGCTCTTGTAGAGCTATGTCTCTCCCCATACTCAGCTCTGAATATGCCTAGCAGCAGTTTCCTTTTTATCCCTGCCTCCTGGATGAAGGAGGAGAAGGAGAAGGAGTTGGTTTTATACATCGCTTTTCTCAACCCTATGGAGTCTCAAAGTGGCTTACTATCACCTTCCGTTCCTCTCCCTACAACAGGCACCTTGTAAGGTAGGTGAGGTTGACAGAATTCTGAGAGACCTGTGACTGGCCCATGGTCATCCAGCAGACTTCACGTAGAGAAGTGGGGGAATCAAACCCAGTTCTCCAGATTAGAGTCTGCCACTCTTGACTACTGCACCACACTGGCAATGCAGCAGGCTTTTTCTATGTATCCCTGAAGGGGAAGAGCAATGCTAGCGGCACCCTGGCTTGTCTTGGTTACTTGTGCTCTAACAACAACATGGTTTACAAAGCCCCCTGCTTACACTTTACGTATTTGGTGGAAAGATGGTATTTGTGTGGAGATGGAAATGTATTTGGACATATGAGTAAGATTGGGGGAAGCATATAGTGTCTGCTGTGTATTTTAAGCCTGCTTTGCTGTGATCTTTCATAAACCTGGTGTGATATGATCCTTCTAGAAATATTGCAGTGAAAGTGTATGTGCATTAAAAAAAATAAAGCTGGCAATTCAGAATATCTAATATATTGTGGACATACATCATTATAACCTCATTAATTGTACCATGCTGTTATATTTTGGTGGATCAACTTGTTAATGCAGGTTAATACATTGCTAAGATAAGGTACTTGGTCTTGATTGAAGGGCCAAGTAGAACTCTTAAATTCAATGACGCCTGAGCCAGATGTTGTGATATTAAAAGTCTGGTTATAACCAACATATATTTATCCATACTTGAAGTTTTACGTATTCATCTTGAATTGAATATATGTTAACAGTCTCATAGATCAGCTGGAAAGAAAGCACTGATATCTGGACTGTACAGAGTTAAAGCTCGTTATGCAGGTCAGAAAAATAGGATTTCGATGCAAGACTGGAAACTATTGAAAACATTGCCACTCTCCCATTGGCTTTAATAAGGTACGATTAGTTTATGAAGATTCTTTCCCAGGATTCTTGTGCAGCGTAAGTTTTATTGCATAGCAGCTTTAATAAGACTTTATTGTCTCATAAGAACACTTTTCTCATCTCTTTCCTTGATAATATGCATCTACAAGTATGATTTCACATTATTTTTCATGTCATTCACAATTAAAGTTAAAATCAGAAAAGTAGGAGAGCAACTGAAAATGGGTTTGAACTTAGGACTTAAATATTACATGAGAAATGATGACAGTCTATTGTGGTGTTTTTACTCACATATTATTGAGAACATTTAACAACATAGTGAGGGGCAAACAAAGATACATGCCACCCTTGTACCAACTTATTTTTTACATTTTGAAAATGTCACCTAGATTTGGCACACCCATCTTAGATACTTGCTGTCTGAACTGTTAACAGTGTGAAGAAAATAGGGATATAGGATAAGGAACACCAACAAACCAATCATCTCTGATTTAAGAAAAATTATATTTGAGAAAAATCACTAGGCCAGATTACCAGCTGCTTATTAGCCACTGCCAATGTCTTATTCTCGAAATGTTTTACAGTATAATAGGTTCAATACAAAGAATCACAAATGGAGCTTCACTTGTTGAATGGATCTCTTCCACCATAGTCTGGCGTCAAATGAGACACTGCTTCTCAGGGTTGAAGGCCACTTAGGAACAGCATGGGCTACAGAACAGGAACTGTAGCTTGGGGAAAATCTGCAGAACCCTTCCCCCTTCTTCTTGCATAAGGGCACCTTTGGGTCCAACACATGGCACAGCTGCAAAGAAAGCTCACTCTACTTCCCTGAGAAGCAGGAATTCACACTGGTGGCCTTTTCACAGGGATTTTTTTTCCCAATGAGAGATACATTGGCCGAGTTCAGACTGGTAGTTTGGCATGATATAGGCACGATATAGGCATTTCACAAATGGATTAAAGGGGCCAGTTCACACAGGCACAGCTGTCCGGCGTTCCCCAGCCATACTCAACCCGTCTTGTAACGCTTCCCTCCCGAGTTTAAAAAATACCAGGTGAAAGTGGTAGCAAATACTGGAGAGCGCGTTGATCCTGCTTCCCGGACATGTGCATGCAGACAAGCCACATTGCTGCGCCTATGCGCATAGGCGCATGTCACCGGAGTGGGAAAAAAGCCACTTACAGCTGTGCCTTCGCCAGGGGTGTGCCAACAGTGTGAATGCTCTCTTGCGCCTCCTCCCCGGTATGCACCCACATCAGTCAGTGCAGTGTGACTGGGAATACCCGGAACAAGTTGTTCCAGGTCTTTTTTGCCACGACTCCCTCACACTTCAAACTGCCAGTCTGAACTCAGCCATTGTTAAGTCTTATGGTGTCCTGGTAGGGCAGGTTCCATCATAAAATACACAATACAACAAATAGACAGTTAAAATATATCTAAAAACCTATCTAAAGCAGTAATCAATAAAAGACCAGTACCTCAACAGATCTCAGCAACAGACAGTTGGTTCCTAGGTGGCCATTCGGATCTGAGGTCACTGGAGGGGAGGCCAATAGCATGTGGGTGCCTGCTGCCTCAGCTGAAAGCCTGGCGGAAGAGCTCTGTCTTGCAGGCCCTGCAGAACTGTAATAGGTCCTGCAAGGCCCTGATTTCTAATAGGAGTTCACTCACCAGGTAGGGGCCAGGGCCGAAAAAGCCCTGGCCCTCGCTGAGGACAGTCGGCCATTTTTGAGTCCAGGAACCACCAGGAGGTTTTGATTGTTTAGGGTTGGATCCAACCAGCTCTTCGTCTGGCTATGCTATGCAACATGGGACCTGCATGAACGAAAGCCTTTTAGGAAGGGGGCTGTAGAAAGAAAGAGAATTGAGAGAGATTGAGCTTAAAAACTGGCTAGAGCCAACCTTAGACTTCTAAAACATGCAGCACAACTGTTAACCATGCACCACAATTCCAAAGAGCAATCACACAAATTATGACAGTTCTCTGTCCCTAGGGCTGCATCCCATATTAATTAAGTGCGGCTGAACTTCCGGCTCTGAAAGTCTGAAAAAGCCCTGAGAATCAACCCCTAAATGTGGGGAAAGCTCAGAACAACCGTTCACTCATTTGTCTGAACACTTGGGGGTTCCTCAAGTTAGAGCTTGTATACTCACCTTAATAATCTTAATATAATAATCTTAATATTAATTTTTGCCATTTCTGTATTTTAAACTTTTTAGATTCCTGCTTATAATTTTAGATGTTATTATATTTTATAATTTTACTGTTCTTTTACCTGTTCCCCGGCAAGGCAGGATATAATTTTTTAAATAATAAATAAATAAATATTGTTTGCTGGTCTATGGCCATGCCATGATCTGGGCTGTGCCACCAGAAGCCTACTAGGTCCAGGGAACCTGGCTAACAGTAGGGGAGGCTGGGCCTACAAACCCCAGAAGGCCTTGGGAAGTTTTGGCGCCGATTTTGACCAACAAGGAAGAAGAGAGCTGGGGAATAAAAGAACTGGTGCAAGAGGGAAAGCTGTTCTTCCCACGAAACAGGGCCAGGAGAGAGGCTACTGTGGCGAAGAAACCCTCATCCTGAGGGAAGGGTGAGTAGTCCAAGGCCATTTGAGATAGTGAGCTAGGGACAGTATATTTAGACGCATTAGGGCATTTGATTTCTTTTCACCCACTTACTGATTATTTTGCACCTTGTTGTTTGACCTCCTATAAAATAAACTATTTTCATTGTTCACTCTGCTTGGTCCTCATGCCTATTATTCGGCCAAAAGAGAGGTCTGAAAGTCTTGGGAGGGTGCTCTGAGCCTTCTCAAAGGATCCTAAATCCAGAGTGGTGGCAGAGTCAGGTGACATCCCACCTGAGCTGTGACAGGCCATAATAAATTGATTGATTGATACTCCCCTAAAGATCCTGAATCCTGGATATTTATTGTGAACTCTATAGATGCCCTTAATCCTAATGCTGGAAGCCTTTCAGACAATTCCACTGAGCCATGATCAGTTTTATTAGAAGTACCCAAGACTGTTGTGTGCCTTCAACTGGAGTTCACAACTGACTCATGGTGACCCCAGCAGAGAGCTTTCAAGGTAAATGAGAAGCAGTGGTGGTTTGCCATTGCCTTCCTCTGTAGAGTGTTCCTTGGTGGTCTCCCATCCATGTACCATCTCTGCTTAGCTTCATAGATCTGACAAGATCAGGCTATACCATGACACCTTCTCTCCTCATGAGCCCCTTACAGATCAACATATTTAGAGAGTAATCCTAAGCATTTGTACTCAGAATCCTATGCAGTTTTACTACTACAGCATCCTTTTCAATGGGGCTGACTCCAAGGGAAGAATGCACTGTTAGACTAGTCCTACCCTGTCAGATGCACCAAGCATGACATCAGTTGGCATACACTGGCATAGTGGTCAAAGCTGGGGTTCGAAAGAATGAAAGAGGTTTGGTCTGTGACATTTCTATGCAAAGTTCAACTGTATACAAAATAGTCACAATAATCGCTCTGAAATTCATTGCATATGGTTTTATATGTTTTCTATATTCATGCTTTAAATGGGTATCCCTATGGAATTCTTTTTTCTTTTTTTTTTTAATCCCCGGAGGGATATTTTTTATTTTGCAAATACTACAAAAACTACAAAGAAATATTAGGGAAGGGACTACAACTAAGGATAAAGGAAAGCAAACCACACTAAACTAAAACCCCAAGAGGAGGAGATCTTTTCACTGTTAGTAAAAATGTTAGTATTATAAGTGTTAATATCACAATATACTTGTAGAGTTCTTGCTTATAACAATTCACTATTTATATGTTATTTTATTAGTTGTTATGAGAGAAATCTCTGATCATCTTCTTGTTCTTCGCTTCAAAAGGCCATTTTCCAAGTCCTGTAACGATATGAGCTTATGTTTGTATTTCTGTATAGTGGTGATGCTGCTTATGTGTGTCTCTAGCATGAATACCTATGCAATATGTATTCAGGGATTGCTGTTTGGTTGTGTTGCTTTGTTCTGCATCTCATGCTTGCCTAGAAATAGGCTGGCCTGGGCCTGCCGTTGCACATACGGACCATGTGCGTCCCTGGAATGTATCCCATGACTCTGTGGGATGGAGAAGACACCGCGCCATTGCACCCACTTGGAGAGCTATGGAAAATCCCCAGCGAACCCCGGCATTCTTGGAATGGAAAGAGCAAGTGACCCTACTCCCTTAATCTGGTTTGGAGATCTAAAGACAATAGCGTTTATGGCTTTGGAGCAGGAACCAGATCTGCAAATCAAGAGGGTGTCCATGGGAACGGAAGATTCACACCTTGCCAAAAGGCACCTTTGATGTAGAAGTAGGATCTGCATATTGCCACCACCCCTCAGGAGAGCGTCATCCCCTCGTCATCCCCTCGTCACCCCCTCTTCATCCAGTAGTGATAGTTTAGAGGACGGGTTTGATAGTTTATGGCTGGATAGCACATGCCCCAAAAAGAGTTTATTTAAGGAGAAACTCTCCTTTGTCTCTCTGGTTAACCCACCCTCCCCATAGCAGTGCACTAAGGTGCTACAAGTGACTCTACTACTTAAGTTCTCCGGAGTCGCGACCCAGAGAGCTCACACGTGGTTTGGCTGGTCCTACCTGTGTGCCTTGGAGTTCACAAGCTGCTGCATTTCGGCTGCCCAGCGTTCCAAGGAGGAGAGTTCTTCCTCAGCTGGACCTCAGATGAGTATAGCCGTGCCCCATTGTGTCATCCCCATTTTGATGCTTTTGTTATTTTCTATGCTGTAATTGTTCTAATGTACTATTGTAACTAAGGAGCTTGTATGAATTTGTATGATTCCGATTTTGTATGCCTGATGAAAAACCTTTAGTAAAGACAACATTTATTTAAGGACTAGCGTGTTGTCTCACTTCCTGGGATATAGCCGAGCGTCTCATTCGCCATCCGACCTCTGTATAGACTGGTATAGAACTTACGCACAGCCACAAACACCCAATTTTCCTTGGTAGATAACTTGGATTGGGTCTCCAGGAATTTCCTGGAGAAGTTGGCATAACAGATCTGGTGCCCCGTGTGAGGCGACCTTTGGACCCCTCGGAACCGGTACCCAACCATTCGGTTCCGAAGGACCCAAAACGTGGAGAAACGATCTGGTCGTTTGGACGCTCTAGCGTAGGGAAGTGTGAGAGGTTTCCGTCTGCGTGCTTGGCCTTTAGTGGCATCTGTACTGCGGGAGGGATTTCTACCCCTTTCCCTCTAAACCCAGGAGCATCCTCGGTTTCGCGCTCCGATCCTATCGTTGTGGGTGGACACCGAGGCGCGACTACGAAGAGGACCTGGTTAGGGAACCCCAGTTGCACAAGCACTACATACACGCAGGAACATATAAACCCCTGTCTCCTTAAAACGCTCCCCGACTTCGGTGCCCAGCCAAGAGGCTGCGCCCGTAATATTCTCCCTCCCCCGAAGCGAGCTGAGGACAACTCGCACGGGATCGGCACAAGCTGCGCGCTGTAGCCGTCCCGTCCCTAGGAGCTAAGTTCTCCAGTAGGGAAAACCTCACTATCTGGCGCAGTTGGGTCTGCCAAGGGAAAACGGGACTGATCCCCCCGGAATTCCAACACCCTTCAAGGACTACGGTCCAGGTTCTGGTTGCTCCTGGAAAGGAAGTAGCTCTTCCTTATCCGCAAAGCCTGAAACTCAGGCTACCTAGGGTTGAAATACCCTCAGGTACAGCCTTGATCTCTGTACGCCTGTTTGCCAGAGATCTAAACGGGTGGTGCGATCGCAAAGGTCACACCGTCCACGGTTCTTGGATAACCCGTGAGGAAGAACGGCGTTCTTTAACTCGGAAAATCCACACGTGCAAAGGGTAAACCCTTTTGCCTGAATTAGTGCCGTCACCGAGGTTATACTTGCAGCTGACCCGGCGTGAGCCATCTCGGACACCCGGATACCACTGTAAGATACCCGCGAGTGAGCACTACCCCCGCACACCAATCATGGGTGCACAGTCGCCAATGTTCAGTCACGGCCAGGATACGTTCCTACAGTTCGTGCACAATGTGCTGGAGTCTGCCGCTTGGTGGGATTCGTCCACCATTTGGCTGCCAATGTTTTGGCATACTCTCACAGCTGTGCTATTCTTCGGACTAGGATGGGTATCCTCCCGACAAGCATGGGAACGACTGAAGCTTAGCTGGATGGCCCAGCTAGATGCAGCGCAAGGCCATATCGAGGCTCTGTTTAACCAAATAGTCGACAAGGATCACCAGTTAGGGTCCGCCCGCGAGCAAGTAGGATCCCTCAATCATGAACTGGAGGAGACGGCCAAACAGTTGGATGCATTCAAGGACCACACCAAGGTTCTGAAGGCTCAACTGGCCGAAAAGGAAAGTCAGTTGCGCACGGCTCAAGATCGCATTGCAGATCAAGCGGCACAACTGAGTGAGAGGGACCAACAAATAGTGCTCATGAAAACTGGACACGAATCCACAATCAGACTAATTAAGGAAGAACGGATTGCCCATATACAGTCCCTAGAGGAGCTCGCTCGAGAGGACTTGGCCAAACTGGCGGTAGACCTAGGGAAAGCGCACGATTCCCAGGTCCGAACTCTCAAGGAGGAGCAGGCTGCACGTATACGGTCTCTCGAGGAGCAAGCTCGAGAAGATCGGGCACAGTTGCAGACATCCATGAGAGCCGGACACGAGTCCGAGATTAGAATCCTTAGGGATGAACAGGTTGCTCGCTTAAACTCCCTTGAGGAGCGCGCCAGAGAGGATCTGGCCCAGTTGCGAACAGTCCTGGGAAACGGACATGAATCTGAGATAAGGATCCTCAGGGAAGAACAGACCGCTCACATAAAGTCCCTGGAGACCCGTGCTCGAGAGGACGTGGCAAAGTTGCAGATCACTCTTGAGAAGGAGCGATCTGAACACGCCAATAGATTGGATGTCCAGAAGGCACACTATGAGGGTCTGTTGGAACAGAGGAGACTGGAATCTCAGGAAGAGCTGAGTGAGTCCCAAAGGATTGCTGACGATGAGATCCAGCAACTTAGGACTGACCGAGTCAATTTAGTCATGGACAAAAAGGCTCTCTCCGACCAGGTCCATGAGACCAAGCTTTTGTGTAAAGCCGCACAGGAGAAAGCCGCCCAAGCCGAGACTGCTCTGACTACGGTCACTGAGGAGCTCAGAAAGGCACAGTCCACTGCGGACTACCTCTTAGATCGCAAACGCGACCCTACCGGTGAGGTTAGCCCGACTCCTAGCTCGAAACCCGCACTCCGGAAAAAGGAGCCCGATACGCCCAGAGATAGAGGCAGGATTTCCCATACGGAGAGCCCTGCCAGGCATCCTGATGGCTCTACTGAGCAGGATGACCTGGACCTCTACCGGGACCCGGCTTCACAGTCGGAGGACGACTCGGACTCAACGGAGCCCATTCCGGTCAATCCGGTGAGCGTCACTAATCAAACGGTGACCATAAACAACAACAGGCCACGCACGAAAACTGTCGTGGAGAATCGCCCTTGGCGACAGGAGGAGTGCAAAGCCGTTGCTGAAGAGCTCGGTCCATTGACCGAGAAGAACTTTGTGCAGTGGGCCACCACCGCTACCACCTCTTATGCGGGGTTGGAAGGTGAGGATCTCACCATGTTGGCTCGTAAGTGTGCCACTGGAACTGCCCTTGCTGACATTAATTCAGCAATATCTTCCGGCAACTTGGTTCGAGCCACAGGAGAGGCATGGATCACGCAGGTGATCACCTATCTGAATCCTGAGTATTGTCTGACCGAAATCTTTCACAATGAAAAGCAAGGTCCCTATGACGATCCAGAGGTCTATTTGGCTAGGAAGCAACTGCTAGCGAGGGTATCTGGGATAGTGAACGGCGCCGTTGCCCCCGTTAACTACAATGTGCCCGCCTTCAGAGAAGCGCTAGTGAAAGGACTTAACCAACAGGCCAAACAGTATCTTCAGCTGGACGATCCACAGAGAGGTACATGGGCAGAGTTACGGAACCGTATTAGGAGAGTCTCTATCGCCATGAGAGGTGCTGGTGCGCTAAAGCCCCCCAAGAGTCATAGGAAGCAAATAAAGGACGAAGATCCCTCCATTCTGGAGGTGACCTGCTCCACTTTTTTCTCTGTTTCATTCAGCTGAAGCTGCTGTGCTGCAAAGTTTTTATTCATCACAGTCAATTGCTGGTTAATACCATCGAGTTGTTCCATCACCAGCTTGAGCATATCCGTCAGGAGTTTGAGGACATCTGCTCCCTCTTCATTTTAAACTTTCTCTGCTGGGCCGCCATCTTTCCCATTTTGTTTACAGTTTCGGCCGCTTCCACGCAACTCGGAAAACTCGCCAAACAACTTCGCAATTCAGATAAGTCTCTCAAAACACTTTCGGTTTACTTCCCCCCCCTCCCCCTTCATGTCCATTAGCCGCTCATTCGCATAAGAGGCGTCCCTCTTTGCAATCTCTTTTTTCAACAGCAGGGGGGGTCGCTTTTCAAACTACTCCATTTTATTCAGAACTCACGTTCATTGTTGGTCAGTTTCTCTGACCGCGCTCGGTTTTACACCATTCTGCTCGATCTCCGGCGCTTGTCCCGGTCAGTCCAGCTTGTGCCTGAAGGCCACTCAGTGACTGGACCATCGGGGTGGAGGGGAGCCTCAATTCTCCGGCATTACGCCATTGAAGAGGCTACCCCTCAAAAGCCCCCTGGCCTGGAGCCTATCACAAAGGCTCCGCGGGGGTGTCACTTGAGGTGGCACCCCTCCAGGCTGCTGGTGTGCGATTCACCCTTCCCCATTGTGGGGAGAGCGTCTGCCATCGTTGTTCTGTAGACCCGAAGTCTGGTATCCCTATGGAATTCTATATGTCTTTGCTCCTTACTTGTAGGCTGCTGTATATTAATAGTTCCTATGCATTTCACAACAGGTTACAGCCCCTATTTTATCCACGTCAGATCCTGAAATTACATTCTAGTCTTATGTGCATTTGTTTTTATATGTAATTTGCTATTGAAATATGTGATCAGAGCCACTAGCATAGATGTTTGGAAGAAGAGGATTATACAGATTCATGAAGAATAGCTCTATCAGCAACTATTAGTTTTAATAGCTAGATAGAACCTCTATGTTCAGAGGCAGTATACCTCTGAATACCATAAAATGTAGTTTCTATGTTTTGAAGAAGTAGCTGGTTAGCCACAGCTGGAAGCAGAATACTGGACTAGAAGAGCATTTGGCTTGACACAGCAGGGCTGTAGTTATCTTCTTGTATTCAAGGGCCCTTACAGCTGAAGGCATGCTGTGTGGACAATGCAGCATTTACAAAGGGTACGCTCACCATGGTGCTACTCAACATCAATCAACAAAGGCTTGAGCTGCTGGTGCAAGATCATTACTTAGACAGATATACCAGCAGGAAATTTTTTGAATGTTTGAGATGAAGGTGGTCCTTCTTACACATTACATAATTCGTACCCCTGAATAAATGATAGAACTAATAAATAAGGAACTGCAAAGCCATAGACTCATAGTGTGAAAATTGTGACCTGCTGTTTTTTAAGAGTTTTCTTTTATTTGCCTAAGGACTTTATAAATAATGTGAATAGCAGAAATGGCTTTATAAATAGTTTTTCTGCCTTGATTTGATCTGACCAGCAGCAGCTCTGCAATTCCACGGGGAGTAATGTCTCATTGTCCTTTGCTCCTTTCTAGACAAAGAAGTACGATGTTTTAATTCAATATGATCCTGCTACGGATAGTTCAGTGGAAAAAGCTAATTTCCAGTTCCAAATTAACTGCTCCTATAAAGCTCCTATAAATATTACACAACTTTCATTTTAACACAGTCAGAGAACCAATCATAGTCTACTTCAAATGAGAATAAAAGGAATGTATGTGTCACTTCATGTCAGTGTTCAGATTCCTATGACAAACTCATTTCTCATAGCTGATTTATGTTTTTTTCATCATTATAATTAGTTATTTGGATACATGTGTAGTAACTCAAATAGGATGTGCAGTCTTATAGAAATGAAAGCTGTGATGAAACTAATAGTTACATGGTCATGACACCTGAAATGAATACCAATGGAAATGTTCAGTTCCTAACATATTATGGTAAGGGGGAGGGGTTCTTCTTGATGCACAAATAATGTAGGTTCATAATTTTGGTATGTAAAGGTTATGCTGGTGAAAACAAACTTCTATAAAGGAAAGGGGGAATCCTACAAGCTTAATTTTAAAAATAAGCTTACAGTCCATGTTTAGGAGGCCAAATTTCTTTTCTAAAATTTCTACTCTCACCAGTGCCAAGTTTATGAAAGCTGCTTATGGTTCCTCAGTAGTGACAGAAAGGAATTCTAAACATTCTCAGAAGAATTATTGTGATTACTTTTCCCGTTCTGACAACTGATTTTGAAATGAAATTCCAAGAGCCAATGCAATCCTGGGTCCATTACTGTCCCTTTAAGAGGGTTCACACACCCCAACAGTAGCAAGATTCTAGAACTGAAATGCATGTTATGAAATCCTCATGTCCTCACATGGCTGCCATGAGTCCTGTCAATCAGAAATATATCTGGAGTTCCATGTTTTTAATGTAGTTCATATAACTAAGTGGGCCAAATTCGGATTGGGACCGTGGCATACACTAATATGGCTTAAGCCTTCACCCGTGGCCACCATTTTCCTTACATGAAATGGCCCCAGGGAGTCACTCTTGTCCGCATTGGATAAATTTAAACAATACTAATGGTAACAAGTAAATTTGTCCAACAGGGCAAACAGTAGTTCTCTAAGGCCATTTCAGGTCAGAAAAATGGCAGGGGGGAAGCCCCACCTCCCCATACACTGTAATCCTGATTCAAATCAGGCCTGTACATGGCTGCAAATTAAGTTCCAAGCACATAACTCCTAGAGCACATTTATTTACTTACCGTACTTCATTTATATCCCACTATTGTCCCCTATGGAGTCCCAAAGCAGCTTTCAATATTCTCTCCTTCTCCACTGTATTCTCACAACAACCCCGTGAGATAGGTTAGGCTGAGATATGTGACTGGCCCAAGTACACCCAGCAAGATTCTGTGGCAGAGTGGGGATTCAAACCTGGGTCGCCTAGATCCTAGTCTGACATTCTAAACACTACACCACACTGGCTCTCTTCTGTTGAACAGCCATGCACAGAACCCTACTTTGTAATGTGTGAATGGGACCTGGTAGTATTGCTGCAAATGAGGATTCTTGACAGCTTTTGCATAAGGAGGGGAAATAATTCAGAGAATTATATCTTTCTAGCATTTAAATTAGCAACGAAAAATTGGTACCCAGTGACTTGGATACTATAATACCATTTTAACCAAAGAGATAGTCTATACAAAAACACATACATATTTAAAAGTGATGGACAGTTCTGAATCTTCATTATTTTAAGTTGATATTTGCTTAGTCAATTATTTTTTAAACCTACAGTTTCTGTGATTGACTGATCCAAAACTTAACTGAATACACTGCTCTTGTAGTTGTGTTTCTAATAATCTATGGAGGAGGAGGAGGAGGAGGAGGAGGAGACTGGATTTATACCCCACCCTTCATTCGGAGTCTCAGAGTGGCTTACAATATCCTTTCCCTTCCCCTCCCCACAACAGACACCCTGTGAGGCAGGTGGGGCCGAGAGAGCTCTTTCGAGGACAGCTCTGAGAAAACTTGTGACTGACCCAGGGTTACACCAACAGCTGCATGTGGAGGAGTGGGGAACTAAACCTGTTTCTCCCAGATTAGAGTCCATGCTCTTAGCCACTGCACCAAATTGGCTCTATAGAATAATTTATATAGATATGAAAAGCATATATACATATATGTGTTTATATATAAACCAACATAATACACTTTTTTCAGAATATAGGTCAAATATGAGCAAAGTAAATTGGAAGTGATCTGTTTCCAAGTGCAAATCATAGCCTAGGCTTAGAGCACGACAATAGTTCTGACCCAGTTTTTATAACAGAGAAACAAATAAAGAACTTTAATAATTAGAAATACAATACTCTGCACTAAATTTTAGTCCATTTAAAAATCTCATTTGCCATTTATTTCCCATCTATAGATTCAACATATCTGCTTGGGTTCAATGAAAAGTTTTAATAGCAGCACTTCACCACCCTTTATTTATGCTCCATAACTCTCTGTAATTTGATAGAAGCTTATGACATGCTCATTGGTCACAAGGAAGAAAGTCTAATTGAGTTTTCTTTTGGGTGATGGGGGACTACAGGCTTTGAAGATTAACTTCTTTCCAACTTCTAAATCATTTCAGTTCCAATGTAGTCTAAAAGTTACATACCAAGAACGCCGAACCAAGCAGAGCAGAACATTCCTCTAAGAGCATCTACTGTGCTTCACAGAATTTGTCTGTGTATCAGATTGTGAGTAATTTCATAGTTATTCGGGGCCCGCCACCACACACTTCTCATAAAGCAAAGCAAATTGTTAAATTCAAAAAATTCCAAGGTTGACTAGCATCGTGGCTCAACACAAATAGCAACAAATCCAGATACACCTGGGAAACTGTGTGGTTGGTAGTGCAGGCGCTGGACTAAATGAAAAGCACTGGGTAAGGATAATGGCTTTCAATTTTTTAATCATGGGAACTGCTAGTAATTTGGGGGATTTTGAGAAAAGTAAAATGATAACATTGGACATTTCTGAAGTCTAAAGTGTTGAAAAAGCCCAGATAGATAGTAAATATTTGCTACGATTACTTCTCTTGCCATTTTCAGTTTCAGTATATTTTCAAACATGTTGAAATTGATGTCTGTTGAGACATAAAAATAGATGAATATTCAAATACAGGTCTATTTCTTGAGCATATCCATATCCTGCTTTCAATATAAAGTCCTCAAAGGAGCTTATATGCTTAAAAAATACATTCACAATATCTTTTCTCTTCCCAACGAATCCCAAAATTATTAGTCTCCTTTGCTTAGTGATTGTTTTCATCTCTGTCTCATGGGTTAAGAGGCCCTTACAGTGCCAACTAGGCAGACTGACGCCCTTCTCAGGCTTTCAATGGACCGAGAAGGATGTACCTCTGCTTAGGATGGTACTGGTGGAATTTGAGGAAGCGTTTAGATGCCTTTTATCCCAATGCAGGAAGTCTTTTACATTATTCTGATGAGCTAAGATCAAATCAATCAGAGTTATGCAACTATTGTCTGCCTTAAACTAAAGTACTTCCCCCGGTGCCTTTAGTACACTGCAGACCAACAGATTTAAAGAGCAATCCTAAGCAGGTTTTTATTGATTTATTCAGTTCATATCCCACCCTACCCCGCAAGGCGGGCTCTGAGCGGCTCATAACATATAATAAAACAATAAATAGTTGTTGGTAAAAAAAACCCAAACAATTTCATCTAAGTAAATCATTTAATTTAATTACTCAGAATCTTACTTTCTTGGCAAAGTATTCTTAGAAAGGCACTGTGAATGTCCTGAGAGCCAAGCAGGGAGGAGCAGGTGCTGTCCTGCCATAGATGTTGGAATAACATCTTAGAAGGTGCCCATTTGCAGGGAGGGCGGTATAAAAGTCTAATATAATAAATAAATAGACATTTACCAAGTGCAAAAAAATAATGAATTTGATTTTTTTTTTAAAAAGCCCGTATTGCAAGAAGAAAGTAGAAATGGTTGGCGCCCTTTACAGTTTCTCACTTGCATTTATAACTTGCAAATATTGACTGTCTTCCTCTTACATTGGATATGTGTCAAATTGCTGGTCTTATTAACTTTTGCAGGCCACAAAGTTTTACCATGAATGTGCTCTGAATTTTAAATAAGTATCAATAGGAAAACACTGTACAAGGAGATAGCATAATTTTAATATATTCGTAGCACATAATATATTTGCCACTGAAGATACAAAGAACCATCATTATTTTAGTCTATATAAATTATATGATATAGTGGCTGGTCTTTAATATTCAGTAGCACTAAATAAGGCCAAATTAAGAGTACTAAACTTCTATATTACATTTTTCTGTTTTAGTCCAAGTGTCCTCCATAATGACTTAAGGCCACTCCACCTGTGATAAGTGATTCATAGATACCACATTATTAGTTCTTTGTTACATCCACACATACTGAGGGAATGCCAACTGTGCATGAATCACCCTGATATATAGAGTCACCATGTATATCACATGAGTTTTGTACATGCATACAGCCATCATACACACAAACTGGGTTCTGGTTTGTGTATACTAAAGCTGTACATGCATGCAAAATATGTGTGGTGCCCCTGTTCAGAAATCATGTGATTCTGGACTCCTGTTACATATAGATGTAACATCTGAAAACAACTATCATAACAAGGGCATGTTTTTATTCTGTCACGTGACAGAAAACAACCAGTGAGGCTCCAGGATGCAGATGGAACTGTATAGTGTCATAACACATGACATCAAGAATTTATTGATCATCAGGATCCTGATCTGGGTAGCATTTATTACAAAGTGGCAGCCCTCAAAGACTTTTTTATTTATGTTGCCACAATAATGCAATATCTCAGCAGACAGACTTGCCAGATGCTGTATAATTTTAGGTACTGGGTTGAACACTGTTTCATTCAATATTTTAAAACCTTGCTCCCGGGTTGACAAATGCTGTTTGCTGTAGGTTTGGGTGATCTTGTTTTCCATTTGTTGTTGTTGCTGCTGCTTTTGTTATATTGAACTGGTTTCAGATATGCCATTTTGTATTTGGTCTATACATTGCCTGGAGTCCCAAATCAGAAAATGGTCAATAAAAGTTTAAATAAATAAATAGAAGGTACTACTGACAGACCACAGACTTCACACAATTGAACTGAATATCAGCTGAGAAGTGGAGCCATTTTCAGAAAAGGTGAAAGTGAAATTGAGAGCACGAGAGCTCTGTCCTAGTACTTTCTTCATTTCTTGGCCTCTTGCTTTTACTTTTTTTATATAACAAAGCAATAAATAGCACTCCATGAAGCTTCAGGGCTTAGAGAGAGAAAAGAAATTGGTCCAATAAAAGGCTGGGCTTTTAAAAAAAATCAATGCTGAGAAAACAAGACAGGGAAACCAATATTTATTAGATACCTAAAAATATGTATCATCTTTATCTTTGAGTCCCCCCCCCCCACAAGTGTCTTGGGTATTCAGGTACAAACCATTTTTTTTGTAAAGTCACCCATCACTCACGAGTTGTCAAGAGCTCATTATTACTAAACAATCAGCTGTATCAAATGGCATTAGGATTAGAGCAGTTATTGTAGCTTTGTGCCATCCTGAAGGCATCACCACTGCCACATTATCTGCTAAGTTCCAGGAGTAAAAGTCAAACTGCGTGCTTAAAGCTATCAGAATACAAAAACATCCCTCATTAGTTTTTATCTTGTTATTCCCAGTTTATCCTGTTAATCCATGACACTATTTTTTTTATCACTTTGCACTTTTCATAGAATTGTGACCCAACAATTTCTTTCAGTACTTTGGGCTTGTTTATATTGATCATATAGACCATAATTTAGACCCCTGAAGTCCAATCTGCTGATGTCTCTAGCTTGCACAGCGCCCATTCTATATACTCCTGAACCTCCTGGCAGAATCAAGACCCCTGGTGGGTAGCGATAATAAATACAATACAAACACCCCCAAAATCTATCAAAATAACTAAAACACAAATCATTGAGACAGAAAATGAAAACAGATAAGCCAGAGTCCACATCTATAGACCGCAGGCCAATTCATAGCTGTGTCTTACAGCCTTGTCAGAAGGCCTAAAGCTTGCCCACCTTTTCTGTGAAGTTGTTCTATAGAAGCAGGGCAGCAATAAAAAAGGCCTATGTCTGGGCCATAATGGGTATTCCTGAGATAGAAGTGGCTGCTAGGAGACCCTTTTTTCCAGAGTGCAATTGTCACACATATTGGGACAGAGGGTCCTTCAAGTATGTAGGATCCAGGTCATGAAAGGGAGGAAAGTGATAGTGAACCTAAACAGCATGATAAAAAGTAGAGACATCACCCTGCCAACCAAAGTTTGCATGGTCAAAGCAATGGTATTCCCAGTAGTCATGTATGGCTGCAAGAGTTGGACTATAAGGAAGTCCGAGCACCAAAGAATAGATGCTTTTGAATTATGGTGCTGGAGAAGACTCTTGAGAGTCCCTTGGACTGCAAGGAGATCAGATCAGTCAATCCTAAAGGAAATCAAACCTGACTGTTCCCTGGAAGGCCAGATAGTGAAACTGAAGCTCAAATACTTTGGCCACCAAATGAGAAGAGAGCACTCACTGGAAAAGACCCTGATGCTGGGAAAGATTGAAGGTCAAAGAAGACGAGGACGGCAAAGGATGAGATGGTTAGACAGTGTCATAGATGCATCGAACATGAAATTGAGCAAACTTCCGAGGACGGCGGAAGACAGGAAGGCCTGGCGTGATCTGGTCCATGGGGTCGCGAAGAGTCGGACTCGACTGTGCGACTGAACAACAAAAATAAGAGCATAAGAACATGAGCCCTGCAGGATCAGACCAATAGTCCATCTAGTCAAGCTGTTTATTCCTGTGGCCTCACTACGTCCTCTGGCAGTGAATTCCATATTTTAATCACTTTCTGTGTAAAGCACCAGCACATTAAGTTGTACCCAGAAAAAAAACCAAGTGGACAATGAGACTTCAAGACCAGTGTAATGTGGTCCTGGTGGGCCAGCACCAATAACAAACGGTCTGCCACATTTTGCACCAGAAGGGCGGCCCTGTATAGAATGTATTACAGTGATCTATCTTTGAGGTTATTATAACATTAATCAGCATGGACAGATGAGATGTGTGTCAAACAGGAACAACTTCTGAACTAGATGCTGCTGGGAGGCCCCAGGTTTTTTTACTACTGCGGCAGGTTTTTTTACTACTGCCCCAGGTTTTTTTACTACCCCTCCCCTGCGGCTTTCGTAAACATACTGTCACATTTAGGTGGCTTTGAGTCCTTCAATGAAGGTTGCAGTCCAGTAATAATGGGGAAAGCTAAGCTATGCAGTGCAGACATCTTACCAACTAGCAACACCTCTGTCTTCTCTGAATTACAGTTCTGCATGTAGAAGCTGCCTTTCAAGTTGTTTTCTAGCTAGTAATAGTGCACTGAATGAGAAATGCAAGACAAATTCAAACCAAAATACCCACACAAATAGATACAAGAGAACTGCTGGTGGTTATAGCAAAAGGAATAGAATCATAGAATGTTAGCGTTGGCAGGGACCTTGCAGGTCATCTAGTCCAACCCCCTGCACTCTGCAGGAGCATAGCCGAAAGATAGCCCTTGGGAGAATGGTGTTCAGCCCTGGAAATGACATCGTGTTCGACCAATGTTCTAGGAATCCTCCCAAATCTCTACGGTTTCTATCATAGAGATTTGGTGGTGGTGGGGTCCTAGAGTATTGACCAGAAGTGTTGTTAAAGCTTGGAGTTAGATACAGATCTGCCCACCCCAATCTCCAAGGGGATCCAGGCACAGGCCTGGCTATCCTAATGATCACAGTTGTTTGGATCCGTACCACTTCCTTTAGAATAATGTTCTTTTCATAATAAGAACTGGCCGGAGGGATCTGGGATCAGGATAAATTATCTCTTGGCAAGGCAGCCTTTAGATTATTTTGTCAGCACTTCCATCACCGCCACTATAAACTTCCTTCCTTTACAGTTTCACATTGTGGTTCTAAAACATTTGCCGTGGGCTGAAATCTGGCATTAAAAAAAAAACTTCCCTGAAACCTAATTTATTTGTTTCTCTGCTGAAAACAAAGTGAGCATAAGAAGTCTTTTAAATACCCTTTTCATTAATTTCAATTCCTTTCTTAATCATGCTATAACTGAACAAATGGCTTTGGTTTAACAGATTGTTAGCACATGTAAGAGTTCTTTATTTCTGTTCTTTAAATGTGTTTTCTGCTATTCAAGCAGAAAAAGACATTAGTAGTGCAGTCCTAAACAGAGCTACACCATTTTAAAGCCCACCAACTTCAATGGATCTAGAAGGATCTAATGTTGCTTAGGATTTCTCTGTTAGTACATGGAAACCTGCTGTTGTCCTTTTGGTGACAAAAAGAAAGAAAGAAGCAAACACCCTTTCTCATTGAACATTTTCTTTCCAAATCACCTAATCTCATATCAACCTTTTAAGAATTCCCTGGGGTTAAAAACACAGGCCAAGCAATATGCTCCACAGGTCAAGAACTGGTGGTTATGTCAAATGACAAAAGTCCTAATGAAACCAAATTAGCCCACAACGTAACAAAATGGTTAGATCCTACCAGCTTTTATCCAGGTGCAAGTGGGAGGAGCCCCTTTTTACCCCTAAATAGGGATCATGGTATCCACATATGACAGAAAACCATGTGGTGTGGGACTGCAGTGAAGGAAACAGGTGAGATTGCCCCTTCTCCTTTCTGCATGATTGCAAAAGCTGATAGGGCCCAATGTCATACATAAATATGTATGCACGGTTTCAAGTATTGAGGCAGGAGACGATGAACCATTAACCCAAACCTTTATTCAACATTGCTTCAGGACTTCAACAACAAGTGCTTGCAGTTTCTCTATATTTATACCACTGCATAGTGGAACAACAACATTGTAACTCTGTGCCATAGGCTTGATTGGCCCTAAGCGGAGCCATGTGATTGGTTGCTTTCAGTTGGCTTTAGGACCAATGAACAATCTTTATTCTTAACCAATAGTAATGCAAAGATTACGATACCATATTCAAACAATAACTCAGAACATAAATAACTCAGAACATAACACACGGGCCAAAATCTGAAGCAAATTCTTAGACATTTCTGCAGAGACACAAATGAAAAAGGAGCAGTGAATCCTAAGGGAATGCCTCACAGTGATGTACACATTCCCTCACTGCCACTGCAGCTGTTGCCAAACTGAGAGCATGCATGCTTAATTTAGAAGTCAGTCCATAAAGAAAGGTGGCTTAGGTGGCTTTGGTGGCCCACAGTTTGGAATGGCTTTGCAAACTTTGATTTGCGATAAGCATGGATGAATGTGCCCTGATATGCCCTGAACAAACCATGGTTAAGACCAGTGTTCCCTCTAAGCTGAGTTAGTGTGAGCTAGCTCACAGTTTTTTAGCCTCCAGCTCACACATTTTTGTCTTAGCTCAGGAAAGATACCTCTGGAGCAAACTAATTTATGCAGCAGCCCAATCACTCGCTCACAACTTTAATGCCATTAGCTCACAAAGTAGAATTTTTGCTCACAAGACTCCACAGCTTAGAGGGAACATTGGCTAAGACTGTCTATTACTCTGGGATGGATCTTTGCTTGTCAAGTTATACTGTTTCAGTGTACACTCAGGAGTCTGACTAGGGTTGGGGCTATTACAATTAAGTCCTATGTCAGCACTAGGTCCACTGATGTATGTTTGATTATGCTATAAGTGCTGGCTTTGCATGCTGGACCTCAGTCCTAACAAAGTACGTTATGAATCTGGATCCTATCTAAGTCTCAATAAACTTTACTTCTCTTGAATGCTTGTTATTGGGAACTGACATACTGTAATGTTGATTCTTTTTTTTCCTTTTTTAAAAGCCCTTTGGTGGTATGGGGAGGAAAAGGCTGCTGAGTGGAAAGGATCAGGGAAAATGGCTGCTATATGGGCTAGAAAATCCAAATTTTTCCAGTCACCAGCAGCCATCCAGACTCTTCTGAGTTCTCAAAACTTTGTAGCAAAAAAAGTTTGAGAAAGATCAGAGAAAAACTGGGGAAACTCCCAGAGGTGCCTGAATGCACCACGATGCTGTCGAGAAGCAGAAGAAAAACCCGCTTCCCAAAAACACTGCCGAAATGGCCTTATATAACCCCCTAAATACTTTTTAAAAATAATACTATATTTATAAGTGACTGACTGACTGGCTTACTCACTCTTTATTTAAATGTTCAGGGACAGAGTAACATGCAGCAATAACAAATCTGTGGGAAGCAATGGGGGCCTCCTGTGGGTCTGTGTAAAAGAAATGCTACTGATTACACTGAACTGTATTGTTTGAATATCCAGAAGCAAATCCTCTGAACAGTCTTGAGCTGATCATGAACAGTCAAACTGCCCAATGAAACACTGGCACCCTGCTTGCGTCTGGCAAGGACAATGTGACCTGAACCAGTGGGTGCTCAAGCATCTCTAATTCTGAGGACTCTTTAATCTGGAAGAGTCATATAATTATGCAAAATTTCACTTTAGTTATGTGTTATACTTCCTTTCCTTATAAACTGGAAATCCAAAACTTTATTTCTTTTGTGCTCATGAAAGCCACCCATTTGCCAATTCAAACCTCAGCAGTTTAAATGGATTAAAACAGTCTTCTAGGGAGGAGAAAAGTAGTACTGAACATCATCCGCATATTTTGACCAGTGTAAAATTCATTGATGGTATGAAATGTTGGCCTCACACATAGTGTTCATACAGTATATTTTATTTCCCTTGTTGATTCTTCAAGTTCTTTTAAAATGACTGTATGTGTATTTTTTTGTGGAACAACTACTTTGTAGAAAGATACTAGCATATCTGTACTCCTTATTGAGACTGCAAGCATCTGATTTATGATAGCTGTAAATTGTTGAGGTGTTTTAAAGAAAAAAATAGGTGCCTAATGCATTCAGATTCATCAAGATGCAATCTCACAGGTAACATCCCAAACTAGTGAGTTTTGTAGGTAGATGGCCCAGATTCTTTAATAGAGTGCAGTAGAAACAGGATTTATGTTTTTATAAATTGGAATGTAAAGGTTGAAAGTGGTTATAACAAAGAACTATTGCTTGCTTATAAGTCATGAATACTAAGCACAGAATATCAGGAATACTAGTATAAAAAAACTACAAGAACTTTACAAAACTTCTGTATGAAACAAGCTAGTCTACCTTTTTGTGAGCACAGAGAAATCCGACAGTGCAGGAACTGTTTTCTTCAGCTATTTATGCAAAGAAAACACACGTTTGGAAGGTCTGTGACAAATCTTTCCACATTCTTTTTTGTATAAAAATTTTATTGACTCCCCTAAAAAGGGGAGGAGTTTCGCTTAAAAAGAAAAATAAGGAGGGTATATAGTGGGAGTAAGAGAAAGCTGAGTGATGTATTAACTGTTAGATTAAACTGTTAGTAATGTCCAATCATCAAAGGCTTCTTCTGCGTGTTGTCAAACATCTTTTTTTCCATTCCAGTTACTTTCTATGTTAATTTATTAGTAATGTTCCTTTGAATTTCTGTTAAAAAGTCTCTTCAGGGCACATTCAGAACCGCTTCTTTAACGCGCTGGTTACTTTTCCACTCTCAGTGACGGGAGGGGCTTCCTCTGTTTTTCTCTTGCCTCCGGCTTCTTCCCCTCCTCCTTCGGGTCGCTGTTAACTCTTTCAGTTCCTGTGCTGTAAGCCGTCTTCCTTTCATGCCATGCCCGGAGATCTCCAGCTTTGAGAATGGTATTAATTTCAATTTCGCTTTTATCCGCTCCCAGTCCCTTCGCTGGATTCTCCTCTTCAATTGTTGACTTTTATAAGCGCTCATGAGGCACTTTTCGCTGTCACAATTCAAGCTTTTCTTTTCCTTCACAATCCCCGTTGGATTCATAGCCATACACAGTCCAAATATTAAACAGCCGGCACTCACGTTGACACAAACGCCCAGACGGAAGTCCCTCCCTTCTCCCCCGCTTGTCTTTACCCAGCTCCGACATCTTGTTTTTTTATTTTTAGTAAAGTTTTTAAAATGCGCTCCAGGGAAACAAAACCTCTTGCTTATTTTCAAGTACATCAAAGGAAAACATCACTATTCGCTCAGTCCATTCCCCCCCTCTTTTCTTTTTTTTTTTTTCCCGCTTATAGAGGATTAATCTCCTCATTTTCCGCTGAAGGGGGGGGGGAAACGTTCTTAGTTCATTTTCTCTGTATTTTGACAACTCACAGTTACGCCAGTCTTTTCTTTTCCATTTTTTTTCGCTTCATCACTCGGTGACGCCCGGTGGTTCCGCTAAACCCCGTAGAACGGGGTCGCTCACGCAGCAAGGTCCAAAGGGGCAGGGCATGGCGAGAGTCTCAATCTCCGATCTCTCGACCGAAAGAGAGACTCCCCCCTGGAACGCCCTAAAGCGCCCCGGATCCGAGCTCCTCTCATCTGAGGGGCTCGTTCGGGTCTCCGCTTGCGCGGATTCCCTCCTCCACCGCGGGCGGGCAAGGCGCCCTCGGGAGCGACCCGAGGATGCGTCTGCCTTTCGCGGGAGCCAGACCGGAAGCCAAATCTTTCCACATTCTTGATGAAACCATGGAGGACAAAGAAGCAGAGACAACATAGGTACAGAAAGGAATGTTACTCAAAGCTACTTTGACAAATTTGTATTCAAGGAATACAATGGATGAGAAAAGGTTTCATAATCTCTCTCCTAGTTTGGGTATGTTCTGGTAAATGCGTTATTATGAGAATTTGGTGAAGGATGAGGGACAGTTTCTTCAAGATTATGACCTTGGCTTCTACCTGTTACCAAAATGATTTTCTCATTATTTTACTGGACTCAGACAGCAAGAAGCAAATCTTACTGCTCTGATCCACTATTCTGTCTTCAGTCATTTTCTAGATAAAAATCTGTCTCCTTATACAAAATGGTAGTTATGACGATCTCGCCCTCTTCCCTCCCTCCCTCACAGGATTTCCCCTTATTTCTACCTCTTCCTTTCTTGCTGAGTGGCCCCTATATTTATTTTATTCTTATTAGTTGGCTGTCCCACCCTGTCATGTTATTATATATTTTGATGCTGGCCCAGCCCAAGGACTTGAGGGATGAGATAAAATCACCTTCTTATATTCTACTCCTGTAATGGCACACAAGAGGCTTTTGAAAGTTCAAAATAAAATATTTTATCTAACTTGGAGGGGGAATGGTCAGGTGGAATCAGGGGTAGGATGTATGAGGTAAACTGATAATAGGAATTGAGGTAACTTTATAATCACACTAAATTCAGAGAATATGTTGCCAACAAGTAAGTGTTTTTGTTTTTCAGCAAGGTCTTTGAAATGTTGAGGAGAGAGGCTTTTTTTCTGCTTTAACTCACAATCATAAGTTTCTGAGTTTTATTGACACTTCATGTTTAGAAGGCAGGAACATACAACTAAGTTCTCAAAATCTTTCTATATATACAGACCAAGGATCACGCCTCTTTAAAGAGTTATCTCCCTTTTCACTGGGCAGGGATTACTTCTCTTGACTAGAAGCTTTGTCCCTTTTCGGCTTGAATGGGGATCTTCCATGATCCTCTCACTCCTTTTTGCCTCCTTTCCAGTACTCAGTCAGTGCTAAACTGTCTCTTCTTCAACTGCCAGTTCCCAACTGTAATTTCTTAAGTGATGCTCTCCACAGAATTCCGTTTGAACAGCCTGTCACTCAAAGGTTCTCAGACTCTGTGAGGCATTAACCCTTGACAGTCCATCAAAGAAGTCTATCCAAATAATAGCTGAAGCTTGCTTAGGCTTTTGCAGCAGGCCAATAATGCCTAACAAAAGCAGACCGCATTTGTTCACAGGAAGAGAAAACCACATGTCCACCAGTCTCTTTGAATTTAATAGCTATATTTCTAGGGGTTATCAACTGAAATTAAAAAGGGCAGCTTTCTGTGTCACAATTTTATCAAAGGCCTCTGGAAGAGACATACACAAGTATCACTCATGAAAACAGTGTTGTGGGACAACCTGGGCTTTGCTTGATTGTATGGGATGTGGGGCAACAAGACAGAAGTGCTTGGACAGTTCGTTCAAATGTCCGGTTTTAGACAACTGAAAAGCTTTTCATATGTTTTAAGGCAAAAATATGCCTTAAAAATTCTATTCCTTGCAAATATATTTTACATTCCATTATATATATATTTAAATGACAGACCATTTAATTAAATGCTGTTTCCTTAAGCATAACAAAGCTGCCTTAGTCTGTTGACTGAGAACAGCATCTCCATTTCTCTTTAATCCTCTCTTCCTGTCACACGATGCATTCCTCCAACCAATCTCAATATTACTAAGGATCTTTCAATCACATTGACATATATTCAAAACAGCTAACTAAAATTAATAGAGTCTGAATTTCCACATCACATATTGAATATTAACTCAGAAAACCCCTAGAAACCTAGTGACTTGATGTAATGGAAAAGGAGTGAAAATTTCTCTCTTCTCAAAGTTATTTTTTTCTTATCTAGTGGTCCTGAAGAATGACAGGAATTTCAGAGTTGCCCTCTAATGATTTTGGCTGCTATCCAACAAAGAGTTAACTGCTCTTAAGCCCCCTAAAATCTGTCGATTTGGTTGTGGCCATGTATCAGTTCATATGGTGTATACTGTGAACAGAACATGATGCTTTCAGATTGAAACACTGAGCTTGTTTTCACTTCAGTTTTTGCACTTGGGGACATGCATCCAAGTAGAAAATAGTTGCATGCCCCATCAAATGTGAAGTGTGTGTACCTGTGTGTCCCTTTAAAACAAATAAACCCAAACCCAGTAGCCATGGCAGGCTGCAGGACCAAGAACTAATTTACTGCATTCCTTGATGGCTCTGACTTCCAAAGTGAGCTCAATGGCTTGGTTTTCCTTAACAAAAGATATAAATTGTTTGCACCACTGATCCTAACAAGACAAAACAAAGTTATACTGCAAGCACTTACTCTAAGTACATTTGTCTCTTGCCTTTCAGTGGGACTTAAGTATGAGATGTTCAATATGGATTGGGCCCGGAAGGCAGGCTGTGTTGTCTTTGCAGGGAAGTATTCATCACCCAAAGCTTGAAGCAGGCTGTGGGAAAAGCAACAAATATTTTTGAAAATGAAGTGCTGAAAATGAAACAAAAACAAGCAAAGAGATACAGCCAATGTATTTTCCATCTAAAGGCTCATAGATAAGGAAAACTGTAGGAGGATGGATGGTCTCAGACAGCACTTGTAGAAAACATAACAAAACAAATCTTTAGATAATACAGATATGAAATGAAGTGTAGCGTAATAAAGTGGGGAAAACACAATGTTTAATTTAACAGGATTATACATCTTGACCCGCTCTCTTCTCCTGGTCGCTTCTGAACCACCCCTAGAGAATGAACACTTCAAAACGCATTCACCTCTCAGTTACACAAATGCTACTAAATCAAATTTAGGTGTTATCAGGTTAAACAAAACAGAGAGGAGTGTTTAGTCTTTTATAATACACTTATTGACCTTGAATCCATTAGGTGTGGAAATAATGACTGCATGGTGTTGATTGTTCTAATATTTTAGTAATGTTATATATTTTCTTAGGGCTTGTACAGACTATCTATTTTAGACATGAAACTGCTCTTGTTCTCCTCTTGTGCAGCACACGTTCATGTTTGTTTCCTGTGACACTTCCATTACTAATAAACCAGTTTCTCAAGCACTTTAGGAGCAAACTAACCATGATGGTGCAAGATTTGTTAATAGACCTTATTTTAAAATTTAAATAACAGCCATATGCAGGCCTGCTGTGGCACTGAGGAGAGGTTTACCTCTTTTCTTGCACTATTTTCTTGATCTGAATTGCTTGCCCTAGGGCTGTTTTCTGCCCTGTGGGGATAACCATAGAGATTCAATGGGGAAATTATTCATGATGTGACAATAGTGCAAGAGAAAGAATTAAATTACCCTATGCAAAGGATCTATTTATGGATCTCCAATCATTGTGTCTAGGCTGGCCTACAGGAAATACCAGAAATCCTTTGGAGAGAACCAGAGAAATCATAGAAGCAGGGCCAGCTCGCTCAATAGGTGAGCTAGACTCTCGCCTAGAGCGCGACCATCATGGGGGCGCCAGACTGAGCCCCCTGCCAAAAGCCCCCCACCCCCGCCAAAAGCTCATGCCACACGCTGGCCACTGCCACCTCTTTGCCCACCCCACCAAAAGCTCTTGCCGCGCGCTGGAGAGGTACTGCCGCCCCTCGGTTGGATGTTGGCTGCCGGGCAAGTCGCTGGGTGGGTGGCTAGGTGAGCATGGGGGGCACCCATGCCTCTTGTCTCTCTCTCCGGCAGCGAGGCACTCGAAGAAGTTTGGCATCAGGATGTGCACCCAGAGCCGCTGCCTCCCCTACCCGCCGTCTGGATTCTCATCCCTGGGCCTCCCTTGGCTGCCGTGGCAGGGACCCCCCAAGCTCGCCGACTGGCTAGGCCCCACAGCCAGCCCCCCTGCCTCGGCTGCCTGAGTGCTAGGAAAGCCTTTCGATGATGACCGTCCCAGCAGGCGATGGCAGCAGGCGGCCGCAGCTCCCTTCAACATCTATTTGCTGCCCGGGGAAGGGAGTTCTCAGCCTCCTCTCCACCACGCCAGCCACCACATGCTCCCCCTCCGCCTTGCTGGCGCTGCCTCTCGCATGGCTCACTTGGACCTATCCAGTCCCGGCGCCTCTCCCGGCCAGAGGAAGAGTGAGCGAGGCAGACGGCCGGGGAGGGGGTTCCCATAGGACAGGCGCAGGAGGGGGTGGGGGCAGGGCGACACACAGGAGCATGGGGGGCAGAGAGCACCTGGGGTTTTTCCCTCCTCCGCCTGCCTCCTCAAGGGGCTGGTGGCAGGGGGGAGCCTCGGAGGGGCGTCCCTCTCCCATCCGCAGAGCCGATGTGGAGAAAAGGTGACAGCCGGGTCCTCAGAGTTCCTCTGGTGTTTGTTTGTTTTAAAAAACATAACTCCCCAGCACATCATCAAATCAAAGCGGCTCTGGGTAAAAATCGGATCTAGTTGAAAGGGGTTGCCAGCAATGCTCCCTTAAAGCTGCCTGTGGAGTCTTGTGCACAAAAACTCTACTTTGTGACCTAGTTGGCATTAAAGTTGTGAGCGAGCCATTTGGCTGCGGCATAAATGAGTTTGCTCTGGAGCCGTCCCTTCCTGAGCTGAGACAAGAATGTGTGAGCCAGAGGCTGAAAAAAACTGTGAGCCGGCTCACGCTAGCTCAGCTTAGAGGGAACACTGGTTGCCAGCCCCCGGGTGGGGCTTTCCGCGGCTTTCCTATTAGCTTTTTTGTTTTTGCTATTTTCCAGGTTGACTTTTCAGTAGTACTTAGGCAATGGGGGGAACCGTGCTTGTGAACATCTGTGTGACTGTGTGTTCTTGATTGTTTCTGTACGGTTAGAAATATATATTTGGCTTTGCCAGGCATATCACATTATAACCAAAGTCATTGCTCATGTTTACTATCATCATTATTATTATTTTCTAAAATGTATTTATGTTTTAAAATTGTTGGGCGCATGGGGGGCGGCGCCAGAAGGTAGCCTCGCCTAGTGTGCAAAAAACCCTGGAGCCGGCCCTGCATGAAAGGAGGTTTATCAGTGGGTCAAGTGGACTTTCTGCAGAGTTCTGAGTACCACATGCAAGTTACAGACAACAGGGGAATTCTCTCATCATCATGCTCTTCTTTAGGAGCTCCTGTATGCATCAGCAGTTAAGACGCTTTAGGTTACTTCCGGTCTTGGCACCTTCACTTCTCCCATTTCAGAAATCTCTGTGTTGCTTGTTAAGCCAGTTTGGTGTAGTGGTTAAGTGCGCAAACTCTAATCTGGGAGAACCAGGTTTGATTCCCCACTCCTCCACTTGCACCTGGCTGGATGACCTTGGGCAGGCCATAGTTCTGATAAGAGCTGTTCTTGAAAAAGAGCAGTTTCTGTCAAGGGCTCTCTCAGCCCCACTTACATCACAGGGTGTCTGTTGTGGGGAGGGGAAGGGAAAGGAGTATGTAAGCAGCTCTGAGACACCTTTGGGTAGTGAAGGGCGGGGTATAAATCCAATCTCTTCTTCTTCTTAATCTCCCTTTCTCTGTTCACTCCTCCTATAGCTAAATTTTAGATTATAAGCAGTGCTCCCTCTAAGCTGAGTTACTGTGAGCTAGCTCACAGTTTTTTAGCCCCCGGCTCACACATTTTTGCCTTAGCTCAGGAAGGATGGCTCCAGAGCAAACTAATTTATGCCGTAGCCAAATCGTTTGCTCACAACTTTACTGCCAGTAGTTCACAAAGTAGAATTTTTGCTCACAAGACTCCACAGCTTAGTGGGAGCATTGACTGTAAGATCCTTGGGCAGGCCCTGACCTTATGATCGCCTGTATAGCACCATGTATACTGGAGGTATTGAAGAAATGTATAATTAACTAGCTACCCAAAAAGACATTTACAGCTAGGCAGAATGCTATGTTTTGTTAAGAATATTTACAGGTAGCAGTCATAATGACAGAAATAATCTATTAGCCACATTGCATACTACCTGGAATAATGTGTTTATACTTGAAATATACACAACAAACAACTAATCTTCCTAAACCAGAGATGATAGCAACACTTCTAAGTGGGGCTGCCAACTCCAGCTTGGGAAATTCCTGAAGATTTAGCAGTGTTGTCCGGGGAGGATGCCCTAAGTTAGATAGCCCAGGCCAGCCCAATGTCATCAGATCTCAGAAGCCAAGCAGGGTCGGCCCTGGTTAACATTTGGATGGGAGACCACCAAGAAATACCCAGGGTTCCTAGGCAGAGGCAGCCAATGGCGAACTACCTCTGAATGTCTCTTGCTTTAGGGGTTGTCATAAGCTGGCTGTGACTTGAGGGGGGGGGAACAAATCACCTGGGGAGGACAGAGTTTGGGGAAGGGAGGGACATCAGCAAGATAAAATACCATAGAGTCCACCCTCTGAAATTATAATATGCCCCAGGAAAACTGATCTGTGTAGGCTGGTGATTAGTGTGAATGTGATTCCAGGAAAACTCCAGATTTCAGCTGGAGTTTGGCAACCTTATGAAAGTTCTCAGGGTCAGGACTACTATACCTGGTTGACAAGCAGCCCTTCGGAAAATGACTGAGCCAAGCCAGAAGACCTTTACCTTGCAGTGACAGTGTGTGCAATTAAATGAATATATGTTGTCTTCCCTATCCCCTATAAACATTGTTAGTCCCCTGTCTAAAATATGTAACTGTACATCGCTTTGAGCCCACTGGGGAAAGCGATTAATAAATTGAAATTATTATTATTATACGGACGAGAACGAGGGTGCGGCTGTGTCACCACCGCCCTTACCCACTTCCAGCTCAGGAGTGCCGGGCTTGGCAGGCACTGGGGTGGCCCTCTCCCCAAACCGACGCGCAGCGGGATGCCGGGCTCCGCAGGCGCGCAGTCCTCCTCGACAGGCCAACGGGCGTCCCTCTTCTCCGAGTGGACAGGCACCTGAGGAGGTCCATGGGCCGCCCCCTCGGTGCCACCGCGTCTGGGAGGTGATCGCCACAGATTCCTGCCCCCTCCTCCTTTGAGTGGCTCGGAGCAGCCACTTAGGGTCAGAAACTACAGAGTTCTCGGTAACGAACGCTCACCTCTCTATCCCTGAAGTTAACCTCTTCAACTGAAACGCCTTTGCAAATGCAATTCACCTCCCCCGCATTTTTATTTATTTTTTTAAAGTGTGGGTCGCCCCAGTTTGGTTTCGTCTGCCAGTATTTCACGCCGGATGCTGCTGGCTTCCTGTCGAGATCGGATGGATCTCTGGAGAGCCTCGCCTCGCCTCGCGCCGCAGCTCCCATTAGAAAACCCGGGGGGGGGGAGGTCGCTCAGCTAGGCGACAGACTACCCACAACTGGCCCCCGGGGGGGTGGTAGGTCGCTCAGCTAGGCGACAGACTACCCACAACTGGCCGGCCGACTGGCCGGACGCTTCAGAGCCGCAGCTAGCCAGGATGGACTTTCCCCGGGTTGGTCCTGCTCCCCAGGAAAGCGCTGATTGGCTGCACGAAAAGACAGCGCCGTCCAATGACGAACCGGCTTTGGCTGGCGGCGCTCCCCCCCCCCCCCCCCCCCCCCCCCCCCCCCCCGGGGGGTGAAGCAGCGACAGCGGCATCCCGTTCATGCTTCTTGCGGGAATAGGCGAAGGGGCAGGCGGGCGGCTGGCCCGGCGGTATCAGCTCGGGGTGGTTTCCCCCCCCCCTCTTGGGCGGCGGGAGCGGCGGCTGCGAGGCAGAGCTTTTGCACGGGCTGGAGCTTCTTCTGAAAGTAACCGGCCAGCTTCCCCGGGGAAGGGGGCGCGCGCTGAGCTGAAGCGGGGGAGCGGCTGCTGCCTCCTCTTGGACGGCTCCCCCTCCCGAGGGGGTTTCGCAGAGCGGCCGGCTTGGGCCCCTGCCTGGGAGGGGAGAGGAGGACAGTCCTGGCGGCGCTCGAGTGGCGTGTGTGAGAGAGAGTGAATGAGGGAGAGTGGCGTGCATGTCTCGGGAGGAGCGGCGGAAGGTCACGGCCAAGTGGAGGAGGCACCATGACCCTGGAGTGCGCCTTCAGGTAACGGAGCCCGCAGGGTGGCTGGGCAGGAGGGGGGTGGGCGCAGGAGCCCCTTCGGGAACCTCGGCGGAGGCGCCTCAACTTCTGACCCCGGATTTCCCTCTTTTCTCTCTCTCTCTCTCCCCCCCCCCCACCACCATAAAGTTCCACGATGCGTGTTGATTTGGTCGCCTTGAGCAACGTTAAATCCCATCCAGAAATCTTTCCGCAACCTGTTCTTTAAAGTCTGCTCAAAGCTATCCAGCAAGCTTGGCTCTTGGATCTCAAGAGCTACTTTTGAAAGACTTACACCCCAACGGATGGGTTATAAAGTCTCAGGATCAGTTTCCGGGGTCTGGCCCTTGCCTGGCTGATGTAATGTGGCCTTTAAAAACAAACTTCCCCCAACAACAACACCCCTGTTTTGTATTGTGCTTTGAAGCTTGTAATTTTTTTTAAAAAAATTATTAGCTCAGTTAACATCTGTCTTCCTAGTGTGGTACCCAAGCCAGGTTGAGTCTTAATGAAGTTTTCCGTGAGACGTTGTTGCCCTCTAGCGTTTTAAGATGCAGAGAGCTGCGTCCTGGTTGTGCAACTCAAACAGAAAATGTAGTTTAGCAGTTATGATCCTCTGCATTATTACTAGCTATGAACGTTTAAAAATAACTCAGTCTGAACCCAAGAAATCACACAAGACTGTGCCATTAAAAAAATCTAATGCAGGTTATTAATTAATTGTCGTTTGTTGGGAAATTTCACGGTAAAATTAGAAACAGTATTCAGGCTTATAGAAATGTAAAATGTGCCAAGGTGATAACAAGCAAACAGGTATGATAGTTTTTCACCTTACGTTTTTAAACTCAAATGTTATCAGACAATAACTCAGTCTGAACCCAAGAAATCACACAAGACTGTGCCATTAAAAAATCTAATGCAGGTTGTTACTTAATTGTCGTTTGTTGGGAAATTTTATGGTAAAATTAGAAACAATTCAGGATTATAGAAATGTAAAATGTGCCAAGGTGAAAACAAACAAACAAACAGGTATGATAGTTTTTCACCTAACGTTTTTAAACTCAAATGTTATCAGACACCCTTAACTGATCTTATGGTAAATATAGGCTGGAATATTTCAGCATCTGTGAATAAATACTATTGATCTTATGATATATTTGGCGTCTGTATACTACTTTAGAATCATTGGGAACAAAATTCTTTATTAAATACAGAAGAAAACCAACATTTTTCTAACTAAAAAACAAAATAACATGGAGGGAAAAATGACTTCTAAATTCACAAAGAATTATCTTTAGGTCATTCACTCACTGGTAGATGAGAAGTTACATAGAGAATAATGATGGCAATATAGTATATTAATGCCTTTCTAATGGCTTAGTTAAATATTTGAATATAAGATGGCTTAAGTTCTTTGCATGCAAAAGAGTAAATCCTAAAGATCTCAATGGTACTTACTTATGAATGAAAATACTTATGTTTGGGGGGTTGCTACAGTGCAAACCTAAGCAGAGTTACCCCCTTCAGACTCTGTTGACTTAAGAGAACTTAGATTGGAGTAACTTGGTTTAGGACTGCAATGCTAGTTACTTAACTTTAAGCAACACCAAGGCACATTCTTGCTAAGTCAGTGTATAAATGCCTGGGGTTAGTATGTTCAGGCAGATAACTAATGTATACAGTTCATCATAAATTGTGGGATTTCTCTTCTCACTATTAGCAATGTTATCTTCGTATTGTATGTAGATACCCTATTTTAGCAATGTTAACTTGGTATATTACATGTAGATACTCTAGTCAATTACTCAGGGTGGTTTATTAGTCTCCTTAATTAAGTTCTTTAACAAGTGATAGATCAGACTTATGGAGACAAGCTAAGATAGCAACTGAAAGATACATGTCTGTAATTTAATAAAACATGAATTCTGCTTGGCTGAACACAGCCCAATCTGTTTCCAGTCTGAATAGTTCTTGTTTCAGCAGCTGTATAATGTGATATAGATGGTAGATTGGATTTGAATACTTGTCCATGAAGCTTGATGATGGGCCTTGGGCAGGTTGTCACTACTCAGATAAACCTGCCTTGCAGGATTGTTGTTTAAACAAACAGAATGTTAACAAACAAAGCATTCTCTCACTGCTGTGAGAACTTCCCCAACCCAATAGATGTTCAGCTTGAAAGAAATGTCACTGTTCACCCCTAGTAGCTGGGTATGAAAGGGTCCCTGCACAACACCCATTTGAATATGGAGAATGTGTGCTGGATCAGGATGAATCATTGTATATTTGTATGGTAATATGGTATAGAAATAATGTTATACTCTAGATAAACACGATTGAGTCCTGTGAAAATTACATGTTCAGATGTTCTCTCGTTGTGGTTATAATTTTCTAAGCAGAAAACTGTAAATAAATAATAAATCCTTATTTTCTCAATATTAGTTTGTCATATCATCTAGTGAATGAATCTTGTATCAAATAAGTTTTCCATGTTCTTGAAAGCAGCCTGTGTATATTTGTTGTCTTTTATAAAAAACTGGGGTATGATTTGACTTCTGTGATCAGGGTGGAAGAGTTAAATATATTTTTAAATCTCTCCCATTGAAATAATCTGGTACTAAAAGTGCTGCCTGAATCATACCATAAATGTTTTTGGTATATCTTATCCTGCTGTGTCATTTTTTTTTCCTAATTGTGAAATTTAGATATCCCCCCCCCATAAATCAACAGTGTATCTTGTGGTACTCTAATTGGTTTGTGGTACTCTAATTGAAAGTGGCCTTCTTGTGTGACACAATTAAATAATTTGGATTTCCGTGTCCATTCAGTATAAGTGAATTGGAAAATATTTATAGTATTCTGCATTTTATTCTCCATTTTGTAATTAACTAATATAATTGTATTGTGCCATATGGTGCACAATATGCCAGAATGCTAACTATTGATTAGATAAGAAGAAATACGATTATTTGAAAGATAATTGAAAAATCTTGTGTCTGTCTTTAATGACATAGAGAGTGAAGAGCGCACAGCTTAGCAAGTGACCATCAACAGGCAATGCTTGGCATCTCTGCTGCAGCAAGGCTGCTCCATCTGGCCTCCTCCGTCTTTGCACTGGGACATTAAATATATCTGTGGTCCTACAGAAATGGGAATACACATTCTGGCAACTCGGGCATCCAATTGTCAGCAGTGAGACAGAAGGAAAGGAAATGCAATCAAGGTCCATAATGTGTGGATGAGATGCCACCCCAGGGTATCGCCATGTCAAAAGAGATAAAACCACCTCCAAATTAACTGCATTTTATCATTCTGTGTATGTTGCCTTAGGGATCCTTCTTTAGCAAAGGCAGTGTAGAAATCAAATAACTAACAGGCTCCATCCAAAGTTGATCAGACTCTACATATAGAAAAAAGAAAGGAAAAAATTATGCCCGCATTTTCATTTTAAGGTATTTACTATGTGTATGTGCAATGAATCTCATTGTAGAGATTGCTAAAATGTTCAGAACAACCAACATAGTGAAAACTTTGCCATCACATTCTCAAATGTGATGAACTCTTGGAAATGTAGACACAGAAGAGATTTTTCTTAAATTTCAGTCAGCTTGCCTGATAATGTTATAAAGAAGTCCTTAGTCTTCAGTACAGTTGAAATCCAACAGTGCTTCTGATTTTTGTAAAGTGTGTTTTTTCTGTAAGAAAAAAGGGCAGAATATTGCTCTTTTGGGCTTGTTGAATACTCAAATGCACCCCTTAATTATGGTTAAAGGATTGAAAGCTAGCTGCAGGATTTTGTGCTGGATATCTCCAATTCTTATCTTCTCCCATGTGAATTCTCTCTTCATATAACTATGACATACATTTCTCTTTTAAAATGATTTATTACAAGTAGGGGACCCGCAAGGACTTGTGGGAAGCATACCATTTCTCCCTCCCCCATGATTTCCTCTTTCCCTTTGCTGAAATCCCCCATACTCTCTCCCCTTTTCTTACTTTTTCCCCACCTACCAGCCAACTTACCTTTATCTGCCGCCATGCATTTGGCTTTCCCTCCTTCCCTCCCCCTGGATGGACCTCCTGATAACACCTGGTATTTTGGGCCACTGTGTGACAGACTGTTGGACTGGATGGGCCATTGGCCTGATCCAACATTGGCTTCTCTTATGTTCTGGCAGCCTCTCCCCAGGAAAGCTCTGGCCAAGTTGCATAGTGCTAGTTGCTGGACTGGGCCAGGCCCAGTTATGTGGTAAGGAACCTACACAGACTTGTGGGGGGCACCTCACTTTCCCCTGTATACCCTCTGCACAGCATTCCCTCTTTTTTTCCCTCCTAGCAGCCCCCGTACACCTTTCTGTGCTTTTTTCTCTCCCACCCACCCACCAGCCAATCTATCTTATTCGCTTCCTTGTCTTTGGATATATAGATCTTTATTTACTTATTTTATACCCTGTCTTTCTCCACTATTGGGACTCCAAGCAACTAACATAACTCTCTTCTTAGTTATATTCTCACAACAACCCTGTGGTTAGGCCGAGAACATGTGATTAGCCCAAAGTCACCCAGTGATCTTCCATAGCAGAGCGGGGATTTGAATCTGGTTCTCCTAGATCCTAGTCTGAAACTCTAACCATTAGACCATATTAGCTGTTGTGAGGTGGCTGCTGTTTAACAGTACCAAGCACCCAGTCTTGGGTGAGTCATGTAAGTTGTGTGGTAGCAAGTTGCCTGGTGGTTGCTGCTGGGCTGTATCTTTCCTCAAAGATTAAAACAGCCCTAGAAAGGGCCCTGCCCATACTCCTGCCTTTTACTGACAGAAACTACAGACTTGAATGCTAACAATACTGTTGTTGCTGCCTAGCAAAGGCCAAAGAGGGCATTTGTTTCTTAAAGTTCCTGGCACTGCTTTTATGATCCCGGGTATTTATTTAGTTAGTTAGTTTTAGATTTCATTTTTTTCTGCAACCCTGGAGCTTTTTCCAGGCATGTAGAAAGATCTGTCTTGCCTGTTCATGGCTCCAGTCTCTGGATTTATGTATCCACAGATTTAGTCATGTTGAGAATTAAATATATTGATTAACCAGAATTTGAAGCTGGGATAATAACAACTTTTGGTAACTGTCAGCCAAGGTTAAGGCCAGTACCAGTGTGAGAACCAGTTCCAGTTAAAGCTGTCATTTGGTGGGGGTGTGTGGATTTGTCCTTCAGGGAAAAGTATGGAATTTACAAGCAATTCATGAACAAATCAAAATGGTTCAAGGCATGATAACATTATATTCATTGGAAAAATTATAAGTGTCAAGAGTGATTCTGACCTCGAGCGTACTAACCAGAACATACATTTTATTGAAACCATTAAGGCTTGTTGCTAGGCTAATATTTTAGGAGTGGAGGTCCACTGGATGGATATAGGTTTTATTTATTGAACTTGTTTGTAGTTCACCTTTCTCACTAAGACTCTTAAATGGGTTACAGAGTAGAAAGTGGGAGGAATAAGTAGCCATGCAGTGTAAAACATCCAGTGAACAGTGCAAAACTGAATAACAACGTTAACAGAAAACTGACCAGGTTGGTATTGTGTGAGTAGTTTAGAATGTGGGATTACCAAGGTATAAGTAATAATTTATTTAATATTTATATCCCACTGTTTTCCCTATGGGTAGCCAAAGCAACTTATAACAAATTCAGTATAGATAAACCAATAGCAAACAACCCCCCCAAGAAGAGTGAGTCATGTTGATGTCCCCCCAATCAAAGAATTTTAATGTGTATATAAAAAAACCCTGGATTTTAATTATTACAAATCTGTTACTAATTTTAATGTCCTAGGTAGAAGGTTTGTGGGAAGTAGGTTACTGAGGATGTTGAGCTATAAAGGGCTACATGGGAGAAGGATACATCAATGGAAGATACGCTGAATTGTTGTCCTTACAAAACTCTTTTTTTTCTCTCTCTCTAAAAAATTGCTCATTATTGGACCATATTGCTCTGCTTGTACAAACCTCATGGTGTTGTTTGCAGTTCAGAATCCCCTTGCCCCTGTTTGTGTGATGCTGTTCCAGGATCCTGTTGAGATCCGTGTCTGGCAGTAAAGGATGAAGCTGTGCACAAAACTCGGTTTATTACGGATATGAGGAAGAATGAGGAATATTACTGCATCTTTATAAGGCATCACTAGGTTGCTCTATCTCTGTGGCACACGTGGCTCTATCTCTGTGGCAATGATCAGACTTCTAATATAATTGTCTCTCCCCAAATAATCAGGCTGCCATATTTTGGTCTATCTGTGTAAATCAAGTAGGGTGGCCAGGTCTCTTGTTATTGCAAGAGACCTCCTGCCCTGGGCCCCCGTTCCCTGTTGCCACTTCAGAGGGCAGTGGTGAGGGCATGGGGGAGTGATTCAGTGTTACACCAGTTTTTGGTGAATCCTAGAATGTCATGCCAACACAATGAGATAACTTCCACTTTGTGTGAGAAGTGATATCACGGCACCAGCACAGTGCCAATAAGGTAGCTCCCAGCCCTTGCACTCTTTGTCTGGGTGCCAGTGCTGGGTTGGCAGCCCCAAAATTAGATGATATGGAAAGAGTTCAACAGCAGCTTAACAGGTTTTTAAAATAGTGTTTATACCAATTAGACATTCTTTAACTGAGAAATAACACCCAGGAATTTGTATCTAGGGCTCAGTCATTTAGATTAGATTGAAGTTCGCCTAGTGTCTACCCTTAGCCTCTTAGCTGCCAGGTCAAAACTTTTCACCCAGACTTTTAATTAATGGGTTGATCTTTTAACATTATTTTTATAGTCCGATTCTAGCCAGAAAAGTGTTAGTATATTCTTATTAAACTGTTCAATGTTTTATGCTGCTCTTATGTTCTGACTGGGTTTTTAATTGTTACGAACTTTAATTATTTTATTTTAGCTTGTTTTATTTTGCAACACAAAATTTCTGGAAAGGAGGTTGCTTCTTCATTGTGTGCTAGGACACTAACGTAGTACCTAGAACCTTAAACTTATCATTTGAAGTTCCAAGGCTTCATTTTAGATTATTCCTTAAATATTTTAAAAAACGGTTTTATAATCTTCGCATACGCTGCTCCACGTTTCCTGATTAATTTTGTTAAGTAACTTTCCACACCGGCCTGCAGTTTTGTGCAGTTTCCTACATAAAATGTAATTTTAATTTAGAGGGTTTTTAATGTGTTCTGACATAAATGGAGGAGTACATGATATGTTACTTAATCTATTTTTAGGCACATGACACCGTTATCTAGAAGCAATAGCATAAATTGTATTCAAATTTAATCTGAAATCCAATTAACATCCTCATCAAACTTATTCTTTGTTTGTAGAGAAAAGTGTCTATGAAACTCCCTATTACAACTTTATTTGCTATGCATGTAAAAATATAAGAGAGCATGCTTGCAGAGCATCCAGTGTAATTCTTTGAACTACTGACAGATTAAGGAAATAAAGAGAAATCAATAGTGCTGAATCTCAGTACAAATCCAATTCCATGGCATAATTTGAGGGTGTAAATCGGTGAACCTGGGTTATAAAGTATTAATGTAATCTCTGTGTTTCTGATATTTGCAGTGAGAGTAATGAGTTCAGCCTCTTTGGACAACAGAACTTCCATCCATAGTTGCCAGTAGAGCTGCTAACCTTTAAAACATACAAATCTGGCAAAGGGTGTCAAGAGGCAAAGTTGAGGGGTCAACGGGTAAAGTGAAAGCTATCTAAAAATATTAATCATCCAAGGTGCACAGCATTGTCTGCCAGTTTTTATCCCCCCCCCAACTGAGGAGATACCAGGAGGGAAAGGGAAGCAAAAAAGGCAGCCAAAGACAGCTGAACTAGGGTTACCAGATGTCCTCTTTTTAGAGGACATGTCCTCTTTTTTGTGTGTGTCCATCCTCTTTGGGGATCTTTAAAAAAAATGATAAAAATGTCCTTTTTTGGGTTGGAAGGTTAGGAATATTCCTAGAAAAGAACAAGAGTCCAGTAGCACCTTAAAGACTAACAAACTTTGTGGCCGGGTATGAGCTTTTGTGAATCACTGCGGACTTCATGTATTTGAAGAAGTGAGAAGTGACTCATGAAAGGTTATACCCTGCCACAAAGTTTGTTAGTCTTTAAGGTGCTACTAAACTCTTGCTGCAAACTAACATGGTTACCCATCTCGAGCTATCTCCAAAGGAATATTCCTAGTTAATAGCGATTATCACAGATTAAATAGTAGGGATATTTAAAATGAGATTTGTCATAGTGATCACTTGTTTGAAGTCAATTGGGAAATATGTTCTCTTTTTTGCTTTTCAAAATATGTTAACCCTAGCTGAACTGTTTTCAAAAAGCTGTTTCTGAACACAGAAAAGCCTGAGCTGAAAATGGAAGTAAAGATTGGCTGCATGGCTAGCTCCACAGATGTCTTAAGTGTACAGTACAGCAGTACAGCAAATTGCTTGTCAAAAGGCACTAACCAGGCATCTCCAATTCCTTTCATTATATTAAATATTTTAAAATCTCTTTTCTAGCTGGGGGGGGCAGTCATCCTAGTAGAAAACTTGCTGGATGGCAGCCATAGTTACCAAAGATATAGAAATGATACAGCGATACATATTGCTGGGTTAAATGTATTAGATAAGTCTGGTTGCTTTTACCACATAGCAGTTCCTTCTGAGTACATCATAAAGAATATTTCATATCTGTTCCACACCACATGGATGAACAAAATAATATGTATCTTTTACTTCAAACATTTCTATAGTGTGACTGGACTTCAATGCTGTACTTGGAAAACTATACTCTTTTTACCTGAATCCTCAGGAAAATTTCTGGGAAATCACTAGGAGAAGTCATTTGGGGATTTGGAGTGAGGTGTCAACAATATACAGATGACACCCATCTCTGTTACAGGGGTTGTACTGAAAGATCTGCACTGGCTACTAGGGTTGTCAGTAGGAGTGTGCATTCAGCAGTACCATACCAAAAAAAATTCCCAGAAAATACCTTATCAGTATTTTCTGGGTATATTTTCAACCAGCTATAAAGCTCAGTATTGTCTAAAGGTATCCGAAATGGCCGAGCCTGAAAAATCCCAGAAATATTCAGGATTTTTCAGGGCCACCAAATAGCTGGTGTTTAAAGAGATTGCCTTCCTTTAAACACCTTCCAGGTGAACTCAGCGCTTCAGAGTTCACTTGCAGTTAGGCTTGCAAAAGGCATTTAAAGAGACAGTATTTCCTTTGGCCCTTTAAACACCTTCCGGGTGAACTTGCCACTTTGGAGTTCACTCATGATGCAGCTTGCAAAAGGCATCTAAAAGGATCACACCTTTCCCCCCCTTCATTGGAAATAATGGTGGATGGGGGCACCTTCTTTGGAAGAATCACAGAATTGACCCCCTGGTCCAATCTTTTTTAAACTTGCGAGGTGTTGTTTTTTTAAGGAGAGGCACCAGCAGCAGTGCTGCAAATTTGGTGCCTCTACCTCAAAAAATACCCCCCTCAGGGCCCCAGATAGCACCAGATCAATTCTCCATTATATCCTATGGGGACCATTGACTATAAGTAAGAAGTGCCCCACACTCCTAGCTGTCAGCTTTCCTGGTGGTTGGAAACCCCCTGCTGCCGCTTGAATGCACAATGGCAGGAGAATGGATGAAAGAAGTCCTTCAACACTGCAGTGTCACTTCTTACTTAAGTTTTCAGATTAATGTCATAACAGAGATCATAGAATGATAGAGTTGCAAGGGACCTCCATGGTCATCTAGTCCAACCCCCTGCACAAGGCTAGAAATTCACAAATACCTCCCCCTCCACACACCCAGTGACTGCTATTCCATGCCCAGAAGGTGACAAAACAACCTTTTTTATAGTCAGCTTCTGTCTGTGGTCTTGTTTTAATGGCTGCTTTTGTTTCTATGCTAGTAAACCAAAGGATTTATTTCTAAGCCACCTTTAAGAGTACTTTGGAGAGGCAGTATAAAAATCTCTTTATTAGATAAATAGAATTCAGTGAGTAGGTTTAGGGTGGTAACCTGAGTCTCAAAAATGTAGCTGTTTACTGTATTACAGGCTTTTGATTTTTCCCCCTGCTGCAGTCAACAAAGAATGTCCAAATCTCTTCACAATGCTGGTTTGGGCCTGCTTTGTTGCATAGGTAGTTAGCTGGGTGCGTCCTCCCTTTATATCCTCCCTTCCTGGATCAGGCTGAACTGCTTAGAGCCAGCTTGACACATAGTACTGATAAATAATACATACTGCAATACTTTTAAAGTGATCGATATTCACAACAATATGAATTCCCCATTAATAATTCCAGAACAATCTCTTGTGATTCCTAAAAGAAGTATTTTCACTTTGTGAACCTCCCACTGTTAAGGGTAGCCTCTTTATGCTACTAGTAATAAAACTGAGATCACAGTGTGAGTCATATTACCATAAAATGTAGGCTGTGAAGCTTCACTTAAGACACATGTCCCATTCTATCAGGGGGGGAGCCTTCTGTGTGCATAACCAGTGTCTATTTGGATGTGTGTCCCGTACAAATCATGGTGCTCATCTGGGCCCCAGGGACATGATTGATACCCTGGAGAGCTGCTGTCCTTATACTGACCTTGATGGACCAATGGTCTGATTTGGTATAAGGTAGCTTCATGTGTTCATGTGAGTGGTTGTGTCCTTTGATGAGCATACACTTCTGGGCCACCAGTTCTTGCAGGTAAGTAGTTGCTTATAGATTGGAATCCATTTGGATTAATGTCAGCTCGGAATTATTATGTTTTAAAATGACAGGTTTTGAAATGGGAACTAAATCATACTTCTGCAGTTGTACAAAGGCCATTATAGTTATGAGTTGATTTGGCCAAAAGCTGTTTCTAAAACCTGCTTGCCATAATTTGTATTAATTTTAATACATTTTAAAATCTCTTCATTCTTTTTGTTTTCTTCCAGCATATATTTTCTATAAATTGTGATGAAGACAGATACATGCGCTGCGATGGTGACATAAACTACTAAACTGGACTGGAATTTTAACCACCTTCCTTAATCTAAATGTTGCTGCACTTGGAAGCAATCTAAGGCATGACTTACACCATGACTTTTATTGTGAAACTTCATAGACATTTTCAACGAACAGTTATATTGCTGGCCACTTTTTGTATGGTGAGCATTGTCATTTCAGCATACTATTTGTACAGCGGCTACAAACAGGAAAATGAGCTTTCGGAGATGTCTTCAGAGGCGGAATGTGTAGACCTTCCAGTGCTGCCTCTCAACAAATTAGCGCAGTGGAAGACAGTTAAGTCCAGTGACCCTACTCGGACTGATCCTGTGGTGCTGGTGTTTGTGGAAAGCCAGTACTCAACACTTGGTCAAGATATAATAATGATTTTAGAGTCCAGCAGATTCCAGTATCATATAGAGATTGCTTCTGGAAAAGGCGACCTTCCTGTGCTTATAGATAAAAACAAAGGCAAATACATTCTTGTTATATATGAAAATATTTTTAAATATGTTAATATGGATTCCTGGAATCGAGGCCTTCTAGATAAATACTGTGGAGAATTTGGTGTAGGTGTGATTGGATTCCATAAGAGTAGTGAGAACACTTTGCAGACTTCTCAGTTAAAAGGTTTTCCTTTCCATATCCATGGCAATGTGGGTATCAAGGACTGTTGCATCAATCCTCATTCTCCACTTCTCCATGTGACTAAACCATCTAAGTTTGATAAAGGTCCTTTGCCTGGAAATGACTGGACAGTCTTTCACATAAATCATTCAGCCTACCAACCTGTTATATTGGCAAAAGTAAAAGCTCCTGAAAATCTCTCTCCGCCTATCATTAAAGGTGCTCTCCTTTCAACCGTAGTTCATGACATGGGAATTCATGATGGGATTCAACGTATTCTTTTTGGCAATAATTTGAACTTCTGGCTGCACAAACTCATCTTTATAGATGCTGTTTGCTTCCTGTCTGGAAACAGACTTACATTGTCCTTGGATAGATATATTCTTGTTGACATAGATGACATCTTTGTTGGAAAGGAGGGAACAAGGATGAAGGCCAATGATGTTCAGGTAAAGTATGTACAATAATGCTCGCTATGTAGATGATATTCATTCTCAAGTTCAAGGTGCAAATAACATTGTAATTTAACTAAAAATGAACATGGCTTTCTCATACCAAGTACATCTGTTTGAAACAGGTCAGTTATCTCAGGCAGACCAATCAAGAAGCCATTTGAAGGTAGGAAATTGTACTAAAAAAGTTTAAATCCAAGGAATTTGGTTTAGCTTTCTGTTCAATTAATCTATTACTACTGTCTTTTTTGATTGAAAGTTACTAATTTCTCACTGGCATAGATGTGTCTGAGAAAATGCCTAATAAATGGTTTTACTAAAGTTATATCCTTGCATATCCATTGTTACGCCAATCGCTTTATTTACAGCAGATGGCTAACTAAATTTAACGTGAGTCCTTGCCAGTGTTTACGGAGGTTCTGCCAGCTCCAGAGAGTACCAGTGATGGAGACAAGACTGGTGTTTTTCCAAAACAAATTGTCTTTTTACTGAGCAATATCAAAATCACATACACACAAAATCAGTCTCTCATTCGCATACAATCAAGTTTCCTTTAGAGTTACAGAAAGATATCAAGATAGTTTCTCATTTACTTGGAGGTAGGTAGGTATCGATTTATACTTGCCTGCTCCTGAAGTCTTGTCTGATGCAATGTAAGATAGGGGAAGAAAGTAATACCTAGGGGTGTTAACTAAATCACACTTGCTAGAACCAGCCAGCAAAGTATGGACCTCTTTGGCTGCAGTCCAAGAGACAAAGGGATTGTTTGATAGAAAGCTGAATCTTAGGAGTAGTAAAAAAGACAGAGGACGTTGAGAAGGGATGTGGCTAGCAAAGACCTAACGTTTGGTCTTTACTTTTACAGTTGAATCTCCAGGTGGGTGGCACCTTACCAAACTGTAATCCCACCTACTTACAAGTCCATCCCATGACCTCCCTCATTGGTGCATGTAGATAGAGGCAGGTAATCTATGGGTTGGGCGATATTTGAAACTATACACTATCTCATGGACCACCATCTGGCCAGGTGTGAAGTCTCGGCTTCCTGTGCCCTCCTTGATGTGCAGATGAATCTTGGCTTTACCAGGCGGACAAGGCACCATCAACAGGAAATGGCAATTCAGATGCAGATCAGGTCCATGTTCTGTGTGACATCTAATGTCTTCAGCAATGGGGGAATTTCTTCTTCTTGGTTGTTGCCTCTGCCCACAATGGCTAACATGTGCTTCTTCTTCCCATAAGGCTTTGAGCTGAATGTGTGCAAGCTACATTAACATGAAATGCAGGCAAGTGTTCCCTATGTGAAATCTCTCACAGTGGGTGATGCAAACAGCTTCCTCTAGGCCTATGGTATACAGGTGTGTGCACAGTCCATGTGTTGCGTGTGTAAGCAGATATAAAACCATAAATTAGTCCATTTCTCAACACTATTTTCTAGTACATATAGTTCTTTTTCCTTAGAACCAATTTTAATGATGCACAGACATCCAACTTTAGTAGAAAAACCAAGAAAAATCCACATGTGAATAGACTGTCATGTGAATGGCATAATATGAAAGCTGAAAAGGAAGATACGAAGTTGTAGGGGGTTTTATAGCTGTGTTTCTGTATCTGTGTTTTCGGTGTGAGTTTGCATTGGTATCAGTGCTTTTTTTGTTTTAAAATGTATTTATTTTATTTATTTGCTTAAATTTGTACCCCACCCTCCCCGCCAAGGCATGCTCAGGGCGGCTAACATCATAAAAACATAATAATAAATATCATAAATATCTAAAATCATCTAAAAATGCCAGGAGAGAGACACAGAGAGAGAGAGAATAAAACATACTAAGATTTATTCTCATGAATTTCCTCTCACTTTCTGTCCCACATGAAACTCTCACCCCTCCCATGCCTACCAACGCCTCCCTCAGGAATCTACCCCTCCTTACTGATCATTTTAATCACTCTATGGTCTTTTTGGATGTCCCTTTCTGTACTTTTCCTGGCTTCTTCACTAGTCTTTTTGAAATGCAGCAACTAGAATTGTACATGGTATTTCAAGTGAGACCATGCCATAGAGATGTATGGGGTTTTTACATTATTAACAGTTCTATTCTCAGTACCTTTCTTGATGACCCCTATCACAGCATTCGCCCCTCCCCTCCCCCCACTCACCATTGCTGCTGCAAAGAGAGTCTCTTTCTTGTGTTAATCAGGTCTGGCAATTGTTTCCGCAGTTTTCCTCACATGTGTGAAGGGGTCTCATAAGTTGGCATGACAGACTTTGAAAGTGGGGAATGGCAAACGATAATAACACAACATAAACAGCTTCAGTTGACTTTAAAGAACAGGCTTATTCTGATGCATTCACTCACTCAGCCTATGAGTCTTTATGATGCCCCTGGACTCTTCTGGTTTTTTCCCCCCATGCAACTAAGAGGCAGTCATAGCTATAGCTTCCCTCTGTTCCTTTTCTGTGGGTCAGGCTGCCATTGAAGTCACAGAGCAATGCCAGGAGAGAAGGGAAAAGCACAGAACATGGAAATCCTACAACCCCTTGCCAGGAGACCACACACACACACACACACTCAAATCATGAGGGTTTCCTTGTATCCACTTCAGACTTTGGGACTGTTCATTTCATGCCTCAATCTTCTGGCAAGAGCAGGCCACCAGCAACAGCTGCAGTCTGGAAATAGTTTCTTTTCTGGCCAATGCCATCCCCCCCTTCTACTTCCAAGTCTTTTTCTTACTCCAGATTAATCCTAAAGTGCTGCTCCATGTTCATTCCCTGCTGCTGAGTTCTTCGAGGGGAGAAGGACAGGCTGAATTAGCTCCCATCCAGCTGCCTGCCTTCGAGTGATGGGGTTCCTTGGCAGGCAGGCATGCCCAGTAGATGGGGAAAGTTGATGCTTTCTGGCAAAATGGAGAAAGTCCAGCAGATCAGAGGTATTATTGCAACAAAGAGCCCTTCCCGAGTCACAGAATGAAATCCCAGGCATTTGTCTCAGCACAGTAATTAACTGGTGTACTTCAGTCCAGCAGAGCATGCTTATCAAAATAGTTAAACAAATTCACCATAACATTTGGCCAGTGTTCCACTTTAGAGGGAGCTCAGAGCAGACCCCCCACCCAAAGAAGGGGCTGCTCTCAGCCTGCATCACTGGGCAGACTTTTCCCGAGAGGAACAGAGGGAAGCTGCACCCAGTGCTGGGGTTCTTTGACTAAGTACTTGCTTGGTTTCTGCAGGGGTGGGCAGACCAGAGGGGCAGTGAGAAAACAACAATGGCTGCTGCTAAGTGGGCCAGGTGAGAAGAAGCATATCACATGACACATGTGTTGGTGTCTTCCTGCATGAAGGGGGAGCAGAATCACACACTTACTGGGGGAAGCCCATGTGCTTAACAGTCTTCCTGATCCTTCACTGGCTGCTGCTATTGCACTAACTGCTGTTTCCAGACCCCTTTCATTTGAGCGGGGACAGCCAAAACCCAGGCCTGCCTTACAGTTAGGGATGACAGTCTCCAAGTGGGACCTGGGGGTCACTTGGAATTACAGCTCATCTCCAGACGATGGAGATAAGTTCCCCTCCCCAGGCGCCATCCCCAAAATCTCCAGGAGTTTCCTGACCTGGATCTGGGAACCCTGTTTCCCCTCGTGGCCAGGGGGGACCTGGCAACCTTACTTACAGTGGCCCTGCCCACTTTCTGAGAAGCTTGGTGGGTGCTAGGGGAGGTACTGGTAGGCACTTGTCATGATCTGGGCTGTGCCACCAGAGGCCTACTAGGCCTAGGGAGCCTGGCTAGCAGTAGGGTGAGGCTGGGCCTACAACTCCCAGAAGCCCCTGAGAGGTTTTGGAGCCAAAATTGACCAATAGGAAAAGAGGAGGGCTTGGAATAAAAGATCTGGTGCAGCAGGAAAAGCTGTTATTCCCAGAGGGCAGAGCCAGAAGGAAGGCTGCTCAGGGAAGAGACTCTCATCCTGAGGGAAGGGTGAGTAGTCTAGTGCCACTTGGAATGGTGAGCTAGGGACAGTATCTATTTAGACGCGTTAGGGCATTTGATTTCTTTACTTTTCACCCACTTACTGTTATATTTCTGCACCTTGCTTGTTTGACCTCTTATAAAATAAACTATTTTTATTGTTCACTCTGCCTGGTTCTCACACCTATTATTCAGCCAAAAGGGAGGTCTAAAGGCCTGGGAAGGTGCTCTGGGCCTTCTCAGAAGAGCCTGGAACCAGAGTGGTGGCAGCGTCAGGTGACACCCCACCTGAGCCATGACAGCACTACATTGGGAAACCCTGGTGTCCACTGGTGTGTGTCAGTGTGTGCGCACTTACATGTGCAAGGATGAAATTAATTATCTTCCCTTATTTATCCCTGCCTCTGTCTGCTTTTACTATCTACTGTGTTTCAAATTTTAAACTGTAAGCCCATCATAGCAAAGACCTGTTGTCTTGTATTCTGTCAAGTGCCAAGCATATTGGTGGTGCTGTAGTATATAACTAAAAAATAGTACTGTGAGTGGCAACCATTTACTTTTATGAGGAAAAAATTAAAGGGGCATGCTTGCTCCCAGTGACACTGAAAATTAAGCCTGCTTCTACCTATCTATGTGTTTGATTCCATGTTTTTTCCAAGGAGCTTTATGTGCCATAGAATCCCTCCCACTTTATCTCAATAACAGCCCTTTGAAGTAGGTCAGGTTGAGAGCATGACCAACCAAGAAGTCCAAAAAGACCCCAAAGCCTATCAGTTGTGTAGGGGTGGTGGTGGCAGTCATGAGAGGCTGAGGCAAGGAAAGTGCAGAGAAAACTGTAGTGTGGCTACTTCACTGCCAGTGCATTTACAGCAGTAACAAAAATTCTTGTGTGGAAGCAGAGATATTTACAAAATTATGCATGGGATAGAGAAGGTAGCGAAAGAAGTACTTTTCTCCCTCTCTCACAGTACAACAATACAAGAACTTGTGGGCACTCAATGAAATTAATGAGCAGTAGGCTTAGCACAGATAAAGGGAAGTACTTCTTCACCCAAAGAGTAATTAGCATGTGGAATTCAGTGCCACAGGAAGTGGTGGCAACTGCAAGCACAGACAGCTTCAAGAGGGGATTGGATAAATATATGGATCAGAGGTCCATGAGTGGCTATTAACTGTAAGGTTAAGATGATGACCTGCAGACCGGAAAGTCTGTAGCTCAGCAGTTCGAGACCCTAGTGCTACGTGATGGAATGAGCTTCTGTTTCTGGCCCCAGTGCCTGCCAACCTAGCAGTTTGAAAGCAAGAAACTGCAAGGAGATAAATAGGTACTGCTTCGGTGGGAAGGTAACAGTATTCTGTGCACCTCGGTGTTTGGTCATGCCGGCCACATGACCACGGAGAAGTCTTCGGACAGTGCTGGCTCTTTGGTTTGGAAACGGAGATGAGCACCGCCCCCTAGAGTTGGATTCAACTGGCTTTCGAGCAAGGGAAACCTTTACCTTTATAGATGGCACACTGTGTCTGGGGCAGTGATGATCTGTATTCTGGGTGCTTGGGGCAACAGTGGGAGGGCTTATGGAGTTCTGGCCCTGCTGGTGGACCTCCTGATGGCACCTGTGTTTTGGCTACTGAGTGATACAGAGTGTTGGACTGGATGGGTTACTGGCCTGATCCAACATGGCTTCGGTTATGTTCTTATGTTCCCAGGCCCTAACGTAACACTTTTACCACTACCACACAGGTCTTTCTCCATAGGCTAATCATTGGTTCAGTTTCTTGATCAGTGTGGAATGGATACTATATATATAGTAGTTTTTTAATGAATTCTCTAATGTAATCCCATTGAAGTAAAGCATGGATTTGTATGAGTAGGTGTGACCTTTGAAGAAAGCTATTTTTATTCTTTCCTGCTTTTCCTCCTCCTCCTCTATAACAGAGAAATCTTGCAGTACAACAGATGGCCAAAGAATACTTTTAAAAAACCCTGAAAAATATGATCCCCAAACTTAAGAATCTTACAGGAGTGTTTTACTTTAGTAATTTCTGACAAGCATATAAGAAAGTGTTTTTAAAATCTCAGTACTGTTAAGACACAAAGAAGAAAAAAATCTAATATAACTGTGATTTCCAAAGTAGGGCCCAGTTCTTAAGCTGTACTTAGTAGTTAAAGAAAATTTTATATGATTACCACTAAATTTGCCATACAGCAATAACTATTCACCATATTGGATAGACAATTCAGTAGGTACATCTCAAAATTATGGCAGACGTCTTTTTCTGTGTTGCTCAAATGTAAGAGACTCAAGTGCTTCTTCTACATGTACATCTTCACACAACATGTTCCTTCATTACATAAGTAGTTTGATCCAGAATCAGATACCTATAGGAAAAATGACATATCTGACCTGCTGTTAAGGAAGCAAAAAGTATTAAGAAGTGCATTCTGTATATAAAATGTTTAGTACTTTAAAAAAAAGCTTCAAGTAGCATTTTCAAGATGGAGATTAATTCTGAAACACTATGATAGAGACAGCAGCTTAAATGGTTGTTTTGTTACCCAGTAGAATATGAAAAAATGCTCTTTAAGAATCTTAATCTATTTCTAAAGTTTATGCATCTATTAAACATGTTGTTAGCTGTGAATGCTGCAATGCATCTTCATTACTGTTAATGCATGAGGAGTTACCTGCCAAAGTACAATGACACAATGAGTGAATGAAGATAAGTTAATGTAAATCGTTTGAAAATCTTGTACTCAGTGCCATATTTCTGTGTAAGTTCCACCATACTGAATAGTATGTTTGCTCATATGTTGCTCATTTCATATGAAATGAGCAGGTTGAATGGGGAAGATGCATATATTTGGCAGCTGTGATCAGCAGAACAATTCTATGTAGAAGTTACTGCCATTTAGGCTCTTTGGAATAGGGTTTTGCTGTTGGTCATTGTAGGATTGCATCTCAATATACTACTAAGAAATTTGTAGAACTTGTGTGGTTGCCTTGTTAGGGTACTTACATGGAACCAGAAAATATTTGCACCATATTTCCATTAAAGGCATGACAAAGGAGGATGGTCACAGTACAGCAGTTGCCACCTGTGGGAACTTGTGCCATGGAATCAAAAGATCAGTGGGTACAGCAGAGCCCAGGGTCAAGCTCTTTGCTCAGAACGCACCAAGGGAAACAAAAATACTAGAAGCTGAAGCCTGAATGGGCCACAGTTATTCTACACAGTAGTCTGGTTCTTCTGTGTTTTGCATTCTAAAGTGTGGTGGAAACAAAATAATTGGAATCCATATACCCAGAGAATGCCTTTGAAGACTTACGGGTTGGGCATTTTAAAATCTTCCCCATGCACCATATCACCTCTTCCATAATCATCTAAGCTCTCAGGAGCCTGAACAGGCTAATTTTTTTGTTTAACTGACTTACACTGTTTTCAGCCCTGAATCATATCTAAGCAACATCAAGCTGGTCTTTTTGCTTTCAGTTAGTTGACAAAGTCATGCATTTTTGCATATCTGGGAAATTTCCCGAGTATGTATAAACCACTGCCATGTCTGTGAGTGCTGTTTTTGCTGGGCTTTTATGACCAGCATAAACCATCCAGTTTCCTATTAGAAGAACTGCATTCAATGAATCATAAGCAGAAACATTTCCCTATTTTCTGCAGCCCCCTGTACTCCCTGAAATGTCACTGCCACAGTTTAGGGGGTGCTCTGGAGCAGTGCACCGTCTAACATGGGAAGGTGCAGCTTGAAAGGTGGCACAGGGGATTTATCCTCTGGTTACAAGTAACATCTGAGCTGAACAGGACTGCTGTCAGTTCTAGCTCCGCGCTGGTGTGAGCTACCAGCCTTGTCCCCAGCTCGCCATCCACCCAGCGGTTCAAAAGCTTCGGCGAGTAGATAAAATGGGTACCACTCCTTAGAGAGGGTGGGCACACCAAAACCCACCCCGTGGGGGAGGTGTTAGCCGGTGAACGGAAGGTACAGTTCGCAAGATCGAAAGCCCAGAAGATCTCTTCGGCATCAAGAAGCCTGTAATGGGCTGTTCCAGCCAGGCGGTGGCAGTATGGAGCTACGACCTGAAGAGTCCTGGAGAGGAAGAGCTGACGTCATCCAGCCAAGCCAAGCCGAGTAGGAAAAATGCCGTCCGGATCTGAGTTGCAACTGAACAAATCCCCGTCGGCTGCAAAACGTGCACTATATAAAGATTATATGTGTTCTCCTCCCTTACCCCTATAAAGCATTGTTAGTCCCTTGTGAAATGAGTATATGTAAATCGCTCAGAGCCAGCAGCTTTGCAAGGATTGAGCGATCAATAAATTGAAAGATTATTATTATTATTATTACTATTATTCTACTTCTCCCTTTTGCACAAGCAGAAGTATTTTTCATTCATCAAGAGCTACTTTGGACACAACCCCCCTGTTTGCTATGTTTTCTGGCGCCAGAGGACTGAAGATTCCTCTCAAACACAGGAAACCTCCAACATGCATTTTCAATACAGAGTCCAATAAATGCTTTGTTTAACAGAAGATGCAGTCCAACTTCTCAAAAGCTATCTCAAAAGATATCCACTATCATGGTAGTGCTTGGTATCCTTTTCTCATTGAGTCCTAGCAGTTTGTGGATGGAAACTTCTCTGCTTAAGAAGAGTAGATTTATTTAGGAGTCTCCCTTAGCCTTTCTTTTGCTAAGTGTTCAGGGTTGGTTATAGACAGCTTGAAGCTAATTTTTGCTTTTCATCGTATCTCTATACACTTTAATAAATTACATAAATTGCATTGCGGGGGGGGCGGGGTATAAATTGAATAAAATAAATAAATAATAAATACAAGACAGAAGACTTTGGTCTGATGGGAAAGCCACCTGTGAGCCTTGATGCTTGATGACACTGCCTGGTTTTAAAGAGAGAGAAAAGAGAGCTCATCCAAATAGGTTTTGCCTTCCTTTGAAATTTCCTTATTGGAAAGAGGGGGGAGGAGTAAATAAAGTGGCTGTGGTAAATTGCAGTCTAAAGGTGGCTGAACAGTGCTGATCCTGAGTCAAGATGGTCCTGATCCATCACAGTAGCTTCGTAATATATGGGACCATGAGGAAAACGTAATTTTTCACTATGATATAGTTCGTAGCTGTATTGTACTGACCCAATGGTTATTCATTACAGTGATTTATTTTTGCATTCATTTTGCATTTGTATTCATCATTCCTACCAGTTGTCTCATGCTTTAAAAATGTGCTTTGGCAATCATTTTCAATAAATTGTTATTTTATTTGCTAGGTAAATATGATAATAAACGATTACCCTGTGACAATTTTACGCCCCAGTTGCTTTACCTTTTCTATTTAACACTATAAATGTCGGTACATTTTGATATACAAAATTTAAAGTGACAGATTTTGATTGTGGACAGTACTAAGAAAGGTTATGTTAACAATGCATTATTTTAATAATTAGTGAAATGCATATTATTGGGCATTACATGTTTAGGAAGAGCTTGAGTTCTGTGGAACCCCCTTAGAGGAACTAGGGATCATTCTGTATGCCCGTGATTGTCCATGCAATCCCAGTCACCCAGTGTCAGAGGCAGGCGGTCATTTTCCTCCAATAAAGTAGAGGTTGATGTTCCACTTTTTCTATATATACTTTCCCCTAAAGGACTGAATAGCTATTTTCCCTTATATTGGAGATGTTCTTGGAACAGCTTCTAGGATCTGGACTAACCTATTCCTTCCATCCTGTCTTTGGGATGCTGCCAAGTTTTGGTTCCCTAGATGACTTGCCAATTAGAATTATAATCAGTCATAGAACTTCCTGAGTGCTGGTGAGAACTGAACTTCTAGGGAAGGCTGAATTCAAATAAAGGCTGAAAGAAGAAGACATTTACTTGTTATCACTCTAGAGGTTTTGGGTTGGATAACAGCAAGAAGTTACTTTCCGCTTTCATTTCCCATCTGCTTTCTTATGGAAATATCAGTTACTTTCCTGTTACAGGTAGATCAGTGTTTAATACTGAAATCTAGAACATTAATGTGTGATTAGAATAGCATACAGGGCTGGTGCAGGAAAAGTGAAACAAATGATTTTTGTTGACATTCCATTCTACCAAGTTTACCAATTGATGAACTTTATTCTAGTGGTTCTTAAACGTTATATTATGGGGCTTCATCAACAGAATTCTTTCACTGTCTTAGTGAGAAGCCATCTGCCATCATGCTGTAATGACTACAATATCTCTTCCTGCTGTCCAGTCTGATCTTTAAGCCAAAGTTGAATGTTGCTGTATAATTTTGTGTTATACAGTTTTGGCAGGAAAATAGCAGCAGCTATTCTGTTACTTTCAGGTTGGAGAATATAGCAAAAATCTTTTTGTTCTAACTCCTGCTGGAAATCTGACCCAGAATGTGTCCTAATGGCGGAGAGACATTCATATTTTCTTCAACATTTTGTTAGTACCATGGGTAGTGTCCATTTGTGGTATACATGAGAGATTTTTCCTGCAGAAGAGCTGATCATTGTATTTCAGTAAACCTTATAGTCACAATTAGAGCTACTGTTGGGGACTGGAGTGCACTAAGTGAGCAGAATTATGTTCTGTATTTGATTTGGCATCCTGTATTACACCCTTCCAAACAAGCATTTTGGGACTGAGAAGTGGAAATTTATTTTGTATATGTCTTGGAGAAGAAATGTCAGAAAAATACACAAAATGCCAGATTTAGAGAATATTTATTTATTTAGATTTTTACCCCGCCCTCCCAGCAAGGCCGGCTCAGAATACACTGTATAGTTGACCAACATAGTATATGTTTCCATAAAATCTTCCAACAGTGTGTATTCTAAAAAACAAATGATTTGTTGATAACTGAACAAAATTGTCTATGAAACAATAGCAAAACAGATATGAAACTATATGAATTGTGTCCAGTAAATTATAATAATGAATGAGTATCATACCACCGTTAATATACAAAAGTGCAAATATTTTATGTTTGCATTTCTTCAAGATTGGCCATTCCATCTATATATCTAATACTGAAGTCGCCCCCTGGTGTGCGGATACCTAAATCCGCGCACCGGGGGCAGATGGGGGGGAGGGAGAGTTTTGTGCACACGTGGGGCGGGCCCCAGGTGTGCACAAAAATCTAACCCCCCCAAAAAAATATCGGGGGGATATTTAAATCCCCCCGAAACTGACAGAGCGTTTCCTGCGCATGCGCAGGAAACGCTCTGTCAGTTTCGGGGGGATTTAAATATCCCCCCGATATTTTTTTGGGGGGGTTAGATTTTTGTGCACACCTGGGGCCCGCCCCACGTGTGCACAAAACTCTCCCTCCCCCCCATCTGCCCCCGGTGCGCGGATTTAGGTATCCGCACACCAGGGGGCGACTTCAGTATTAGATATATAGATGGAATGGCCAATCTGCTTCGAAGCCGGGGAGGCGGGCGAGGTTGGGGGAGAACAGCGAGGCCCGGGCGGCTGCAGCCCCTCAGCCCTCGCTTCGGAGCCGGGCGGACGGCGGGGAGGGCAGCGAGGCCCGGGCGGCTGCACTCAAAAGAGTGACATAGAAGGCTGCGTTTTCTACGGTATCGACCCCCTCAAGTGTTAGCGCTTTCTGCTACCTGGGAAGTTTTCTGGACTTCAAACAAAACAGACGCTAGGTGGGCCCGGTTCGGAAGGGCGTTGCGAGAAGAGGGATATGTGGTCTTTTCTCCATCTCTGCCCTTCCTCGCGACCTTTTGATTCCTCCCATCTAACCTCGCCGGGCGGGCCGTTTTGCTGCTATGGCAACGGAACTCTTGGCGCGGCCTTGAAGGGTGGCGGAGTGGAAAGCGAGGAGTGCTCATGGAGCCGGCTGTAGGTGAGGGCGACGGGGGCAGGACGGACGGGAGCGGAATCGTGAGCCTTAAATGCATCACTTCGGGCCAGTCGCTCTGAGGGGCCAGCGAGCTTCATGGAGTTGTTGATGGGGGGGGAAGATGTGGGCGGGTAGTACTTTGGAGGAAAGGCGGGATACAACCTGTATTAATAAGAATCAATAATATAATAAATAGATTTCCGTAAACACTGGAGGAGTGCAAACACTGGCGGGGGGGGGAACAGCGATTACAACTACAACTTAAAATAAACTACAACACAGTACGCAACATTTTGTTGCGGGTCTCCACTTGTTATTATTCTCATTTGTAGATGAAAATAGAACTACAAGAACTGATTTTCTCTTGGTTGACTTCCCATTCTACTAGGCTCATGCTGTTTGTGAGAAGTTAATTTAAACCAAGTGTGGTCAGATTTAAGATACTTGCTGCAGGTACAAGTTTTTGATTAATATGAATATAATATGAAACCTAATGCAAGAAAACCACAAACTGCAAGAATCACATATAATCCATATTTGAGCCCTGAGAGGCATAATCATCTTTGCTAATGAGTACACATTTTACAGCTCATGCTTTACTTGCGCTTTGAAGTTTGTCTCCATACAGCAACTCTAAGGTCAGAGATGGAGTATCCAATGAAACTGAAAATGCTATCCCAGTGATTCTTTATTATCTGTTTTTAATGTCTGAGGTGTCTGTTCATTATCTTACATTGTGAACTTGCCAAATGGCATGATGAACTGCTAAAGGTCATTTGCTTGTGGTGGCCTATAAGGCCATGCAAATGAATGAGCCAAGGAGACTCTGCAATAGTGTTTCCAGAGTGAGTAAAGGACAGGAAGCACCAGAGTCTATTGTAAGGCTCTTTGAGGTGTGCATCTGTTAGGTGATCTGATGGTGATAAATAGCTGTAAAGTTACATCATGTCACAGATATGGCCAGGAATATAGGGGAACAGTTGCTGAATGGGGGCGGGAGTATAATAGCTCAGCCTCCTTCCAGCCTACATCCCATCCCAAAGGTTGTAGGTAGTGGTGCTAGGATAAATGACCCCCCTCCGACATTAGTGTTGTGTAAAGAATAAGACCATGGTCCTTCGGGACTTCCTGCACAAGTAGAATGTAGACCGGGCGTGCATGACCAAGACCTGGGTGTGGGATGGGGAGACTGTAGCTCTCTCCCAGCTTGCTCCACCGGGTTTCTTGGTCCTTCACCAATTGCAGACTAGGGGGCAGGGGGGAGGAGTGGCTCTATTCATTTGAGAGGCTTACTCCTTCAGAGTGCTTCCGCCACCAAAGATCCCAGGGATTGAGTGTGTTGGCCTAGTGTGGGAGGCCGGGAAGAGATTGGGGATCTGGCTGGTGTACCAACCAGCCAATGAATTGGCCAATAGCCTTCTGTCCCTGATGGAGGCTATATCAGACTGGGCATTGGAACACCCTAGACTGATAATCTTGGGTGACTTCAATGTCCATGCCAACAATGCAACCTCCACTCAGGCAATGGATCTGGTGTCGTCCATGGCAGTGCTAGGACTTTCCCAATATATAATGACCCCCACTCACCGGGCTGGGCACATGCTTGATTTGATCTTTGTGGCGGGGGTTACAGTGGACTGAATTACTCCCTTTGGCTCTATTCATTTGAGAGGCTTACTCCTTCAGAGTGCTTCCGCCACCAAAGATCCCAGGCATTGAGTGTGTTGGCCTAGTGTGGGAGGCCGGGAAGAGATTGGGGATCTGGCTGGTGTACCAACCAGCCAATGAATTGGCCAATAGCCTTCTGTCCCTGATGGAGGCTATATCAGACTGGGCATTGGAACACCCTAGACTGATAATCTTGGGTGACTTCAATGTCCATGCCAACAATGCAACCTCCACTCAGGCAATGGATCTGGTGTCGTCCATGGCAGTGCTAGGACTTTCCCAATATATAATGACCCCCACTCACCGGGCTGGGCACATGCTTGATTTGATCTTTGTGGCGGGGGGTACAGTGGACTGAATTACTCCCTTGGCAGTACCATGGTTGGACCACCTTGCTCTGAAGGCCCGTCCAAATGTCTCACTCCAACCCTGTTTGGGTGGCGAGCATATTTTAGCTCACCCGTGGAGCTAAATGGACTCCATGTAGCTTCAGTTGGCTCTGTGGGATCCGATGCCCCCTGGCGGTTCATTAGATGAGCTTGTAGAGGACTGGCATAGCCGACTCTCAACAACCATAGATGAACTCACTCCCTGACGTCCCCTGCGCCCTCGCTCTAAGCTTGTCCCCTGGTTCACCCAGGAGTTGCAGTTTATGAAGCGAAGGCTAAGATGACTAGAGAGACGGTGGCGGCGCACCCACAATGAGGCCACAAGGATGTCTTCTAGAACGTTTATGAGATCTTATGAGATGGCAGTCAAATCTGTGAAGCATGAATTTTATGCGGCTACAATTGCGTCTGTGAGCTCACGCCCAGCCCAGTTATTTAAAACAATTTGGTCCTTGTCTGCTCTGCCACAAGGCAGGCCAAATGCTAGAGAATTGGATATTGGCTGTGAGGCCTTTGTGAGCTACTTTGTAGATAAAGTCTTGTCGCTCCGCCGCAACCTCCCCACCACATTTGAGACAGTGATCGAACTTGAGGCTCCATGCACGTCTTCAATTATGGATCATTTCAGTGTGCTCAGCCTAGAGGAAGCTGACAAACTGTTCTTGATTGTATGCCCAACCTCATGCTGTCTAGATCTATGTCCATCATGGCTAATTAAAGCTGGCCGCGATGGGTTCCAAGGTGCCCTAAGTGAGATCATTAACAAGTCCCTCGTTGAGGGAGTGTTCCCTAGGGCACGTAAAGAAGCAGTGGTCCCCCCGTTCTTGAAAAAACCATCTTTGGACCTGGCCAAATTGGCAAATTACTGTCTGGTTTCCAATTTGGCCTATTTGGACAAAATAATAGAGAGGGCTGTGGCAACTCAGCTACAGAGCTTTTTGGATAATGCTTCCATCTTAGACCCCTTCCAGTCTGGTTTTTGCTTGGGCCACAAGACAGAGACAGCACTGGTTGCCCTCACGGACAACCTCTGGACGCATCTGGATCGGGGCAGATTGGCAGTACTGTTGTTGTTGGACCTGTTGGCAGTGTTTGACATGGTGGACCATCAGTTACTGATCCACCACCTTGCCGACACGGGAGTCCAAGACACTTGGCTTGCCTCCTTTCTCTGAGGTCGGGGACAAAGTGTGGCGCTAGGGTAACAGCTGTCTTGAAGGTACTCACTAAATTGTGGAGTGCCTCAAGGGGCAGTGCTTTCCTCGATACTATTCAACATCTATATGCACTCCCTTGCCCAGATTGCCTGGAGGCATGGGTTGGGTTGTCACCAATATGCGGATGACACCCAGCTCTATTTGTTGTTGGGCAGCCAGTCTGACTCTAAACTGGAAGATCTGGACCGGGCGTTACAAGCTGTAGCTGGATGGCATAGACTGAGCTGACTGAAATTGAATCTGATGAAAATGGATGTCCTGTGCCTGAGTTGGGGCAGTCCAAGGGTAGGGATCCCACTCCCAATCTTCGATGGGGCGCTGTTGGTGCCAGCGCCGGAGGTTAGGAGCTTGGGAGGCCCAGGTAGCTCCCAGAAGAGAACATGGCCCTGCGGGACCTTTTACAGTTCCGTAGGGCCTGCAAGACGGAGCTCTTCCACCAGGCTTTTGGCTAAGGGGCCGCCACCAACACCACCACCACCAACAACATCACCACTAAAGATCACTAATGACTACTGAGAAAGACAGAGCTCAGTGCCCTGACTCCACCATTACAGCCTGTGCCTGCCACATATATACGATAAAGATTGAGAAGCTGATGAGTAAGGCAGACCAGAGATTATATTAACATAACTGTTGCCACCATCCCTAAGTGCCGAATTTACTGCCAACCTGAGCCCGTTGAGAGTGGACGTACCGCTGATTGTATGTTTCTAAACACACTTTACCATAGCTATATCGCCATCGATATGTTAATGTTTTAATAATTTTATCCTGTATTTTATATTGATATTTATATTATTGTTTTTCTATTGTTTCCTATGTAAGCCACCCTGAGCCTGCCTCGGCGGGGAGGGCGGGGTAAAAGTCTAATACATAAATAAATAAATAAATAAATAAATAAATAAATAAATAAATATTAGTTTACAACTAGCTAGCTCTTTATGATATCGGATTGTTTTTAGATGGTTATATCTATGTTATAATTGTTCTTATGTTTTATCCTTTTGTAAGTCGCCCTGAGCCTGGTTTGTCGGGGAGGGCGGGGTATAAATTGAATAAATAAATAAGTGGTATGTTTCTGCTCACCAGAGACAGAACTGGTATAGCCTTTCAGTTAAACATGCTAAAAAGGAGTTGAGACCCAAAATAGAATCGGGTTGGAGAAGGGCAACAAAGTAACGCACTTATACGGCCTTTTATAGATTAGAAGCCATCTACTCTATATCAATAGATATTATGTGTTGAGGCCTTGGTGCAGAAGTGTCTGAGAATAACACGAATGTCCAGATCGGGTGTATTGGTTGAAGGCCAAAATATATTCTTATGTATGAGAAACTTATAATCACTATTTTTAAACAGACTTTGTTAAGATTAAAAAGTAGGAAGTATAGTAACTTTGTATGGTGTTTGAAGTTATACAATAATCAGTTAGCCAAGAATGTGTGCCCTTATCAAGTGGGCACCTAGCCATTATTAGGAGATGCTTTTAAAAACCTTTAAGGGAAGTTGAATTGATTGGGAGCTTCTTCTTACAAGGGGCCCCTTGCTTGTGACTTGCTTATCTGTGGGTAAGAGACATTTATGGATTCATGCAATTTATTTCCTTTAATTATCTTTGTAGCTGTAATGGATAATATCCTTTTCTGTTAAGTCAGACAGTATTAAAGATGCAAAGTAGCTAGACCTGTTTTGGAAAAATCCTTCCTAACTCCTCCTATGTTGAAGAACTTCCAGCCAGTCTCCCATCTTCCATTCTTGGACAAGGTGCTTGCTTCACAGCTCCAGTGGCTCTTGAAAGAGACTGATTTTCTGGATGCATTGTAACCTGGCTTCAGGCTGGGATTTGGATCAGAGACTGGTTTGGTTGTCTTGGTTGATGACCTGTACTGAGAACTCGATAGGGAAAATGCGATCCTGCTAGTTCTGCTGGATCTCCCAGCAGCCTTTTATACTATTGGCCATAGTAGCATACTGAGTTGGGGCAGTCCGAGGGTAGGGATCCCACTCCCGACCTTCAATGGGGCGCCGTCTCAGCACTGGGACTGGGAGGCGCCATGTTATGGTGGTTTGAGTCCTTTCGGGGGGGGAGTCTCAGAAGGGATAACTTCCCCATGGTCATTGGCCTGTGGTTTGATCGTATCCCCCATGCTAATAAATATCTATGTGAAGCCGCTAGAAGAGGTCATCAGGAGGTTTGGGCTGTGGTGTCAACAATATGTGGTGGGTGGTAGTGTCAACAACTCTACCTTTCTTTCCCACTTAATTCCAAGGATGCTGCTGATGTTCTGAACTGGTACTCAGTCAGTAATGGGCTGGATGAGGGTGAAAAGCTGAAACTTAATCCTGACACGATAGAGGTTCTCTGGGTTAGTAAAAAGGCAGACTAGGAACTTGAGATCTCTCCTGTCTGTGATGGGGTTATACTCCTCTTGAAAAGTCAGGTTTGCAGCTTGGGATTGCTACTCAACATAGCATTACCTTCAAAAGCCAGGTGGCTACTGTGGTTTGGAGTGCTTTTGCCCAACTTTGGCTGTCAACTGCATTCATGCCTAAGTTGGTTAGATCTAGCCACAGTGACCCATGCCTTAGTTACATCTATACTGGACTATTACGAAGTGCTCTACTTGGGGCTACCTTTGAAAAGTGCTCGGAGGCTACAGCTAGTGCAGAACACTACAGCTAGATTGCTAGTCAGGGCCAGCTATTGGGAGCATGTGATCCTGATATTGCAGCAATTACTTCAGTTACTGATCCACTCCCGAGCCCAAACCAAAGTGTTGGTTTTGACAGACCATCTTTTCCCATATGTTCCTGCCCAGGAATTAATATTACAGGCAGAGGCCTTCCTGACTGTCCTATCAATCAAAGAACCTTGTTTGGTGGGTACACAAAAGAGAGCCTTTTCAGTGGCTACACCACAATTATGGAACAGTCTCCGCAGGGAGTTGCACCTTGCATTCTCACTTTTGATCTTTAAAAGGCAGTTGATTAAGTTTCCTAGCAGGCCTTAGTTGTGATTTTAAATTTTGGATTTATGTTATAACCTGCTTTGAGCTCTGTAAGGAAGGTGGCTAATGAATGCTTTAAATAAATAAAATAGCTACGTTTTAATAAAATATTAAAATGGAAGCAAAGATTCTCTAATAGTATCATTTGTATACAATGAACCTAAAACATATTGCCAGGAATTAATTGATCTGTTATAGGAAAGCTAACTAGATCTGTAGGGTTTCTTAAGTGCATTCCTGTATTTGTATCAGGCCTGACCAGAGTCATGCAGAACAACAGAAAGATTTTCCTTTTAATTAGGGTCTGAATATATGGGATGGCATGTATCATGATAGAGAAGACACTTGAAATTTATAACTTGACATTAAATTTGAATGTCATTCAACAGACCTTTATGCACTGCTAGCACAATAAGCCTATATGTTTTATTATCATTACATACACATACAGGAAAGAATTTAAAAAATCATCTGTTCTAAATTTGTTATAGGACTTGTTTTACCTTCCCAGTTTTGGGGAAGTTTTGCAAAGTTTTCACAAAGGTATTTCATATGTGATATTTCCCTGTGATTAGAACCTCATTAGATTGTGGGCATTTACACGTCTAAGTAAGGAACCGTGCATGTACATCAGAGCTGTATGATTTTAAGACAGGATACTTTTATACAATGCTTGCAAGCCCAAGTTACTTGTTTTCTGAGCACAGGGTTACTCGTGGGACAATATCCAGCAGTAAGAACCCCCAGCAGAAAATTTCTGTCTCTGGAACTCTCATGCCAATTTTAGTAATATTCAGTACTGTGCACATGTCCTTTGGAAGCTTTTAGGTGGATAAAATTTTACGGCTTAAGCATTGTAAGCATAGGAGATAACACATTGGGGCAAGAGTAGGCAAATGTCTGTCTTCCCTATCCTTTGCCAACTGGCCACCTTGGCGGACTATCCTGGCCAACTGCAATTCCCTGTCATGCTGTTTGTCCTGACTTCTGCCTAGAACTCAGAACTTGAGCAGATTTACTTAATGACAAGTGATTCGCTGATTCCCTTTGCTGATAACTAGTTGGTACCTTCTGTATGAGTTCCAGTCATCATCATTAGATTATAATGATAATACCTGCCATTATAAAGTGCTTGGAGTGTTCAAAGCACTTCACATTCATTATCTTGTAAACCTTTCAGCCTTTTCGTAAAGGAGATTAGTATTAGTATCCCCATATCGCAGATAAGGGACTGAGGGACTGAAGCAGAGGCTGAAGCTTGCCTAATGTGCCCAAGTGAGTTTGTGATAGAGATGAATCTAACCAGAGACTTCCAGTTTCTAAATCATAGGGTCAAACTGGATATGAGGTCATCCCCCATTTTAAAAAAAGTTAATTAGGAGACTCGGGTGGTTACTTTGAAGATCAGGGAAAGATCATTGAAGAAAGGGGTGTTTAATTATTTTTACAACACTTTAATTATTTAAATCCCCCCCCCAAGCTTTCCATTAGCTCCACAAAGGAGGGGGGAGTGAGAAGAAAGAAGACAAGTACTGGCTGTATTTCCTTTTTCATAGTGAGCCATTTCACATTACCATTTTTAAACCGTTATTGTCCAGTCATGGACTAAACCGGTACTAGGATGGCTGTTTCACACAGCCTTTCCCTCCCGGTAAGGAGCCGTCTCTGAAGCGGTGTGTCATTTAAAAACTGTGACACTTTCTTTTCCGACCATCCCCCCCCCCCGCACGCATGACCTCCCTGACAGGGTTTTATAAAAAAACATTCTATTGGGAGCGCTATGGTGCTGAAGCAGGACTACAAATCAGTGCTATAGTCAGGGCTCTAGTCGGGGGGGAGCTCTCAGGTACGGAGCTCCGGAAGAGAACCTCTAGGGGGCGGGGCGGTCACGTGGTGAAGCCCCGCCCCCTTCTTTACCCCGCCCTCTGCTTCGATCCTCATTCCGTTTGGGAATGAGGATGAAGCAGGAGGGTAAGTAGCCGGGCCTTCTGACACACTTCCGGTGATGCCAGGGGGTGTGGCCTTCTGTCACTTCCGGTGATGTCAGGGGGCGTGGCATATGCAAATAAGTTATGCTAATGAGTTATGCTAATGAGCTCCGGCAGCTCTTTTTCTACAACAAGACCCCTGGCTATAGTGACCCCATTGAGATGCCTGGACTCCATTTAGATACACTGACATTCGCTACTGCTATCACCTGGAAACAAGGAGCTCATTGGATTCCGAGTTCAAATGTGTGTGTGTGTGGGGGAACCGGACAGTTTTGAAACCCAGGAAGCTTTCCTTCCTTCCTTAACTCCCACAAACCATGGACTGTGTGTGCTTGTGTGTGTGTGTGCCTGCGTCTACACTTCCTCTAAAGCAAACTTTTTAAAAAATTGACCAAACATCTGTCTTACCATTTACTTATGCCCCTGATCTCCTGCTTAATCACACTGTCCAATCAGGTACTTGTTCCAAGTGACAGCAGTAGCAAATGTCAGTGTATTTAAATAGAGTCTAGGCATCTCAGTGGGGTCACTATGGCGCTGGTTTGTAGTCCTGCTTCAGCGCCATAGCGCTCCCAATAGAACATTTAAAAAAAAGAGGATGATCGCGCACGGGGAGAAGAAGGGCGCGAAAAGAACTGTCATCACAGGAAGCGCTACAGGGCATTTTATACAGCACCCCATAGCGCTTGAGAAGCCGTAGAAGGGATTGAAGACTGGTGGAAAGCAGTTTGAACAACGCTTCAGGCATGCTTCCCAAATGGGACAGAAGCATTTTTGTGTGAACAGGTAAATATATTCCGTCAGGGAATAGTTACTAAAACGGGTCTGTCTAAAATGTTAGGGGAAAAAGTTTGTGAACAGTTCCTGAAACGGAATACATAGGCTGTCTGAAATTCCCTAGTGTGTGTGAGCGGGAAGAGGCATGGATAATTAACTTTAGAAGCCTGTGGGGGGAATCATAATTATAGATCTCTCTTGTCATGTCTCATTGTTCCTTAGCCACTATGCTGCACCTGGGTACTATAAGTGCAATCCTTTGCGCAGTTACTCCACTCTAAGCCCATCTATTTAATGGGCCTAGACTGGAGTATATATGCCTAGGAGTGTACTGTAAGTGGTGTGTTGTTAAAGAGGGTAACATCTTGGTACGTTCTGTCATGTGAAAGAGAGACACAGTGATGAGTTTGAAGAACAGGAGAGAAACAGGCCTGGGCTTTTCTGGATCCTCATTTTCCTTGCTTGTAAGTTCCTGTTTCTTCATTTATTTATTTTTTGTTCCATACCTGTTTTGCCCTCTAGGTCAGGGGTGTCAAACCTACGGCCTGTGGGCCACAGCCGGCCCACCCAGACCTTTAATGTGGCCCAAGAGTGGGGCTGTCTTCTCTCCCCCCTCCCCTGCCCATCCTCGCTGTTCTGAGCTTGAGCTGCTGTAGAGCAGGTGGGGCTGCCTCAGAGCAGAAAGCAGAGGGCAGGGCTGCCAAACTTTCCAGCCACCGCTCCCAGCCTCCATAGTCCTCATCCCAGGTAGGAGCTGGGGGGGGGGTCCTTCTGCTGTGATCCTTGTGTTTCTTTTTTATTTTAAAAAATTGCCTTGCAAAATCCCACTATTCCCCCACCCTTCCAATTTAGGCAGGCACGTTTTAAGGGCATGGGGGGGGGAAGGTTTGGGACCAGCAAGGATTAAAATATAGAGTTCTACAAATTCAAGGGAGTCCAGTTTTGCAGAGAAATATTAAACACACACACCCTCCTAATGTGGAGCTCTGGTGTAATAAGAACAGAACAAGTGCTTAAGAGGACACCCACAATTATTATCTCAAACCACCCTGTAAAACCCCCCTGAGACACTGGAGAGCCACTGCCACTCTGAGCGGACCGGGGGGGGGAGCTTGCAACTCTCAGCCATTTCATGTTCTTCCCCTGGGTCCTAGGCTCAGACCATTTATGTTTGGTGTAGTGGTTAAGTGCGTGGACTCTAATCTGGGAGAACCGGGTTTGATTCCCCACTCCTCCACTTACACCTGGCTGGATGACCTTGGGCAAGCCATAGTTCTGATAAGAGCTGTTCTCAAAAATGAACAGTTTCTGTCAAGAGCTCTCTCAGCCCCACCTACCTCACAGGGTGTCTGTTGTGGGGAGGGGAAGGGAAAGGAGTTTGTAAGCCTCTCTGAGACACCTTTGGGTAGTGAAGGGTGGGGTATAAATCCAATCTCTTCTCTTCTTCTTCTATATTTGTAATTTATATTTATTGGGGGGGGGAAGGTTTGGGACCAGACAGGGTTAAAATATAGAGTCCTGCAAACTCAAGGGACTCCAGTTTTGCAGAGAAATATTAGTTTTAACACACACACCCCTCCTAATGTGGCGCTCCAAAGGAATAATAGCAGAACAAGTGCTGAAGAGGACACCCAAAATTATTATCTCAAACCACCCAGTAAAAAAAACAACAACTCTGAGACCCTGGAGAGCCACTGCCACTCTGAGCGGACCAGGGGTGGGCGGGCGGAGAAGCTTGCAGTGCTCAGCCATCTAATATTCTTCCCCTAAGTCCTAGGCTCAGACCATTTATATTTGTAGTCTATATTTTTAAGGGGGTAGGAGATTTGGGACTAACCACAGTTAAAATACAGAGTTCAACAAACTCAAGGAATGTCAGTTTTGCAGATAAATGTTAGTTTTAACACATACACATACCCCTAATGTGGGGCTTCAATGAAATATCTTTAATTGTGCTTGTCTGTGTCCTTTATAAAAATTATATCTCTGCTACCTGAAATTACATTTTATGACACACATGATGCAGCCCAACAAAGTCCAGTTTATATCAGATCTGGCCCTCATAACAAATGAGTTCGACACCCCTGCTCTAGGTGGTTGATTTGCTATTACAACACATCAGGCATACCTTCCTGCAGATTTAAATTGCAGGGTTTTTTGCTGGACATAAAGCATTGTAAGATCAAATCGACCACTAGAGGGAGCAAAACACATGCAGAATAGACCCCCCCCCGAAAAAACAGGAACTTGCAAGCAAGGTAAATGAGAATGCAGAAAAGCCCACAGAGGGGAAAGTCCTTTCTGTGGCCAAGGAGCTTGTAATATCTGTGAACTAAGCCAGATGTGACATAGGAAATTTGTGATTGGCTCTCCCAAAATCTTAAATTATCTCAAAAAGAAATTGCTGCCATCGTTTTACACTCTTGGATTTTAGCAGGTGTATGCTGTGTGCTGTTGGTATGTTTTAAGATCACTGACCTACTCTTAAACTGATGGTGTTTTAATTATTCTGTTTACTGCTGTTTTTATATTTGTGTTTGATGACTTATTGTGTTTGGTTTATTATGGTTGATCCTGTCGTAAGCTATCCTGTAGATATCTGTTTGGAGAGGTGAAGTATATGTATTTTAAATAACTAAATACTAACTAAACAGAAAAAATACTATACATATGCGGCTGTGTGAGGATTGACGTTAGGCTTGTCATGGAGGAGGTTGTAGTCTTCCTTGAAGGAGCAGGCTTATAGTTTAGGCATGCTAATGGGTCTCAAACAACTGTTGGGTGCTCAGGTCTCTTCCATGTCATGGTTCATCTTTTATAAACTTCAGCTGCTACACCAGGTATGGCCATTCCTCAGATAGTGTTATCTGTGCACAGTGACCCATGTTTCTGAAAGCATGCAGGTTAGATCACTATAGTGCACTTAATTTGGGACTGCCTTTGAAACTGTCCAGAAATTTCAGTTGATCCAGAGTGTGACAGCCAGGTTTTTGTGAGGGGCTGGGTACAGGGATCATATCACCTCTGTACTGAAAGATCTGCACTGGCTACCTGTTTATTTCTGGTCACTAAATGCTGTTTCTTACCTTTTAACTTCATTTTACTATTGATGAATGTAGCTCAGTAGACTTCAACCTTGGGCAAGAGCTCTGTCCATCATATCTGTATCCAAACATCCACCACATGGTAAACTATTACCCAGACCATAATGGCAAGAGTAATATAAGCAATCAAAAGTCCATATGTAGCAGTGTATGAGCTTTCATGAGTCACTGTTCACTTCTTCAGATACCTGAAAGCTCATCCCCTGCCACATATTTTGTTAGTCTTTAAGGTGCTACTGGACTTTTGCTCTTTTATACTGCTACAGACAGACTAACATGGCTACCCCTCTTGCTCTATAAGCAACCAGAGGTCCTGTTCTTCAGGCTTGTTTATTTAGTCAGTGTCCTAGATTTTTTGTGTATTGTCTATAATCCCACTGGGAAGGTTGTTGTTAAGAGAATATTTCTAATTATTTAGAACAGCTTTGCTCATCTAAGGAGGGCCTTCTGCAGGTGCTAACCTGCAAATGGGCAAAATCGACAACTGCTCATACACATGGCTCCTCTGTTGTCGCCCCCACTTTGTGGAATGGTCTGCCCAGAGGAGGTCAGGAAGGCTCCCACTCTCCTGGCTGTCCACAAACTATATAACACTGAATTATTGAAGAGGGATTTTCTATACAGGCAATAGTGTAGCATTGTACAAAATGATTTACAAAGTTATTTGGACAGATTATTAGGGTATGTAGTCTATACTAGGGGCCATGGTGGCTCAGAGGTTAAGACGCTGAGCTGCAGACCGGAAGGTCTGTAGTTCAGCAGTTTGAGATCCTAGTGCTGTGTGATGGAGTGAGTGCCAGTCTCTGGCCCCAGCTCCTGCCAACCTAGCAGTTTCGAAAGCAAGAAACTGCAAGTAGATAAATAGGTACCGCTTCGGTGGGAAGGTAAAAGTGTTCCGTGCGCCTCGGTGTTTAGTCACGCTGGCCACATGACCATGGAAATGTCTTCGGACAGCGCTGGCTCTTCGGCTTTGAAACGGAGATGAGCACCGCAACCCTAGAGTCGGATTTGACTAACTTTCGAGCAAGGGAAACCTTTACCTTTACCTTTTTAGTCTATACTACTGTGTATAGTTTGCTGTAAGCTGGATCTTATTGTATCTATATATCTAATACTGAACTGGCCCCCTCTGTGCAGATCCTTAAATCCGGACATCGGGGGCCCCTGGGGGGGGGAGGTTTGTGCACACGTGTGCACAAAAATCCTAAATTGTGACAAAAGCATCGGGGGGATGTTTAAATCCCCCGGAAAGTGCCAGAGCGTTCGTGTGCATGCGCACGGAACGCTTGGCGACCCAGGCCGCCGCCGCTTGGAAGGGAAGCGGCGAGCAGCGAGGGGGGGCAGAGCGGCGAGGGCGGGGGGAGGAGAAAAAGCCGCGAGGCTTCGGAGCCAGGGGGAAGGAAGGCAGGAAAAGCAGCTGGCAAAGGAGGCAAGTGCCGCGCAGAAGGAGCAGGGGCGCCCTTGCCCGGCCCAGCTTGCAAGGAGCCAGCCCAGGTCCTCCGCCGCCGCCGTAGCTGTCACGCATCGCCGGCCTCGGCGAGCCAGCCCCTTCCGCACGCCCAGGGGTCATTTCGTAGAAAAAGAGCTAGGGGAACTCATTAGCATAACTCATTAGCATATGCCACACCACCTGACATCAGGGGCTCGGCGGTGGACCTGAAAGGCCAGCGGGAGTGCGAGGGCTTCGGACGGGGGGGTGTAGTATCGGAGCCGGGGGTGGAAGGCCAGAGGGGGGAGATCGAGCAGGGGGGGCGGAGGAGGAACCGGCAGGATGGGGGGGACTTACCTCCTCCTCCTGCTTCCTCCTCCGCCTTCTGACTTTGGAGCTCTGCCTCCCTCCCCACCCCCACCCCCCGCGAGTATCGCGGGTCCACCCCTTGTAATTTTATATCACTTAATGGATGCTTTGCTTTCGCTCTGTTTTCTAGACTTCTGGTTGGTTCTACAACCCAGATCCTATTTCATTGTTTATTGAATGTACCATCCTGTTGATTGTATTAACTCACTCTGTGTAATCCACCTTGAGTCCCATGAGAAAGGCAGACTATAAATAACGTAAATAATTTTTAACTGTGCTTGAGACTGCGCATTTGCCAGGTCAGCTGTTAGTGTTCTGATTTTTTCCTTGTCCCTTATTTGTACAGCTTTGTCTTGCTGTTGGTTTTAATAGCTTCAGTCAGGACTGGACTGAGAGAAACTGGACCTTTTTGTTAATCTACAAACAGGGATACAGGTTCTTTGCCAGAAGCCACCTAGGGTTGCCAGGTCCCCTTGGCTTGCCAGTGGGTAGATTAGGGGGGCATTCCAGAGATGGGCTGGGGTGTTGCACAATGTCCCCAATGCGAAGATGTTACACGGAAGTGATGTCATCACGTTGGGGATATCACATAGTGACTCTGTGCATTTTGGGCAAAACTCTGTAGGGTTTTTGGCCTAAAACTGTAGAGTTTTGTCCAAACAGCAGAGCATCAACACACAACATCCTGGTGTGATTATGTCACTTCTGCCTGATGTCATCATGTCAACATCCCTGTTTGGGGGTGGGGATTTCCCCGCCGGCCAGCTAGAAGCCTGCAAAATTATAGGAAACCCTCCCCAGGCTAGGGATCTGGAAATCCTAAAACCACCTGATTTTTGCTTTTCTAGGTTTCCTGCTTTTTTTCAGTAGCAGGGCTGGACTGATGGAAAAGAATCAGCAAACATAGTATAAATGTTTCCATGTTTAGGAAGGAAGAAGGCAATACAGATTTTTTTTTAAAATCTGAAAAGATCCAAAACAACAAAGTGAAGGTTGATATGGTTGTTGCGGTTGCCTTCCCCTAATAGATATTCATAGAAAACGTTCTTTCATTTTAACAGCTCGGCCTGGGGGGGGGGGGCACTGTAAATACACGACTTATTCTTAAAGATCAATTTTTTAAAAGCAAGTTCAAAAGAAAAGTGTAGTGTTGTTAATCCATGTCCAGTCACTGTCAGGTTTTAAAATAAAAGTGTCTAGTCCTTGTTTTAAGTGACTTGTTCTCAGAACACTTCAAAGGGATTGGTGTGTTTTTTGGTTTTGCTTTATTTCACTCTCCCTTGTTTTGTTCTTTTTCTTTAGAGATAATAGTATTTGCTCCCTTTTAAAACCAAATGTGTAGCACAAAACAGTAGTTTATGATATTTTAGAAAGGTAGCTCATATTCTCAAAAGCTCTGGAGATTTAACAAGAGCTGATTTAAACATGGCAAAATCTATGCAGAAGCCTCTGAAATGCCTGTGAGTATTTACCATGGCTGGAGTAACATTTAAAAGGCACACAATTTATATGAAAATCATCCATAGCTGATATGCACATGTATGGGCCAGCATGTAGCCTTAATAGTCTTATAAACATTGCACATAATGTGGAACACCAACAGAGGCTCCTCAGCCTTCATGACCATCTAAAGAAGCCCAAACCATCAGTATTGAGAACAGAGATGTTAGATCGCACTAACAAAGACTCGGAGAGTGGTTTCAGCAAGTGATTTCAGCTTTATTGAAGTAACGAACAAACACTCAAACGCATTCAAAACCAGAATAGTTTAACAGTGGGAGCTAGGCTCCTTTTAAACATTTCCGGGCTAACATAGCCACACCTATTTACAATAACCAACCAATAAGGTTGCTTAGACAAGGACCAATAGGAGTTCTTCCCGCTTAGGGACTGTGTGTTCTTCTGATTGGTCGCTGGTACAGGGCGACCAATCACACGTTAGTTCGGAGGAGCCTTCGTCGGCTCGAAGCTTAACATTGAGTGTCAATGGGGCGATTCAAGTGAGGATTCCAATACATCACAAGAGCGGTACATTGATCTAGCAGAACTCTATTATAGGAATGGAAGATGTATGGACTTCTTAATCTTTTTTTTTAGAAATCACAGAAATGTTAACTATTTTAAGATCATGCTGTGACAGACTGCACTTTTTAAAAGCTTAGAAGTGCTGTACAAACAGCTGAAGGACTGTGAAGGGTTAATTCTTCACAGAAACAGAGGGCCTTGAGTGACAGGCTGCTGCAAGCAATCCAAGCATCAGCTGAGCAGAGAAAATCTTGAGAGAGCTGCATGCTGAGAAAAGATTCAGTCAGATTTCTGCCTTGATGATTTCAGCCCTAGCTGAGAAGAGTTGAGTACTGACAGTTTCAGAATTCAGCCCTGACTGAGAGCAGTTTAACATAGACAGGAGAACTGGGGAAAGTTGGTAAGGACGAGTGGGTAGTTAGATGGAGACCCCCATTCAGGCCAAAGAAAGGGGATGGATCTTCTAGCAAAAGTAGTATTTCCCTACCCAGTCAAACAGGGAGTTAGCTCTGAAGACTGCAGAGATGCCTGTTCTGGTGTGGTTAGAAACTGCCTTTAGAGACCTTAAGAGTCAGTTAAAAATATTTATGTATTTATTAGACTTATACCCCGCCCTCCCTGCTGAAGCAGGCTCAGGGTGACTTAAAAACTCAAAGACAAGTACTGGTGTTTCAAGAGAAACGGTTTGGGTACTGGAAAGAGTGTATCAGCCTTCTGGAAACCAAAGGAGTCAGAGAATACTCAAAGAAAGTGTACTGAAGTGTTTGGGGAAAACACTGGAACAAAAGCCTCTCAACGTAAATATTTAAGTCACTGTGGCTGCGGTCACATGAGCAGTTCATGCCAATATATTTGTGTTACCATTGTGGATTTAAAGAGCACAATCAGACAACAACATCTGCCTTCCATGCTCCAGACATCGGCACCTGGGTCCAGCCCATCCTGGAAGTTGAGTTTGCCGACACCGGGGAAAGTCCTGTCTTTATGTATGTCAGCACTTCCACTCCACTTTTTCCAATGTCTGAACCTTCTGTTGTGAACAGATGCCAGATGGGAAGTATGAACAATCACTACCGTCTCAGTCATGGGGAGGGTCGCCCAGTAGGGATGTGCACACAAATGCATATGAGCATAAGCAACCCCCATTACCAGCAAGGGCCATGCTCTATGGTTGAGGCACCGCTAATGTGGATGCTTCAGCTTGGGACCAGCATGCGGAGGAGCCGCTTCAGGGTGTGCTGTCTGGTCACCCTTTCCTGCAAAGATTTAAACCGCCATAAATGGCACTGCCAGATCACACCAAGCCTCCAATGTGACCGCAGCCACTGAAAAGCCTAAGAAACTCTCATTGGCCTGAAACATAAGAACTAAAGTCTGTGCATGTACTGGTTTTACCTCAGAAATTTCAACCCCTGATTTCACCTGCCCTTTCGCCTCTATGTTAAATAAAATATTTTGTTCACACCTCAAGTGGTGCTATTTAAGTTGTTCGTTAAAGGGGGCTCTTGATCTTTCCCTCATGTTCCTGGGCTGAGCCAACAGCCAAAATATCATGATAGGGTGGGACAGCCAGAGCTCTTCAGCAAAGAAGAAAACACATTACTAGGGCTCAGAGTAAAAGGGGGGGGGGAAACAGAGGGAAAATCTTGCCTCTGAGGGAGGGAAGTAAACAGGGTGGCTCAGTTAGTAAAGAGAAAGAAAAATGGAGGGAAAATCTTGTCTCCAAGGGAGCAAAGTGGATGAGGAGTCGTACATGGCTTTTAGTTTAGCAGAGTTACTACTCTCATGGCTTCAGGGGGGAAGGATATTGAAATGTATGCTAAAGATACCAGTAAGTATTATAAAGAATGCCCTAAATAACTTTCTGAAGCCTTCTGTATATAAGCTAGGGTTGCCAAGTCCATCTTCCACCCCCAGCGGGGGACTTTGGTGGCATTACTGCTGGAGCTCCAGAGACACCAGTTTCCTGCACTTAAAGGAGCCACTGTTTCCCTTTTAAGTGCACGGAGCCGGCGTTTCCCCTTTAAGAGCAAAGAGCCGGCTTTCCCTTTTAAGTGCAGGAGCTGGCATTTCCCTGCAAGCCTGATCTCAAGCGGAGATCAGGCTTGGGAGGAAACGCAGGCTCCAGGCACTTAAAGGCAGCCACCCCTCTCTCTCAAGATAAAAGGGAGAGGGGTGGCTGTGGGGGTTGGGGGTGGGGCTTAAGGCAGCCACCCCTCTCTCTCAAGATAAAAGGGAGAGGGGTGGCTGTGGGTGTTGGGGGTGGGGCTTTCCTCACCGGCCAGATGGCCGGTGGCGGGTAGAACCCCCCCCCCAAAAAATGGGGGACCCTGGCAAACAGGGGGGTTTGGCAACCCTAATATAAGCCAATATCCTAAAGAAAAGCGGCAAATGGAGTAAAAGCTTTGCATGAAAAGGTCCCAGTTTAAGTTACTGGTGTGCTTCCAGTTAAAGGAATCTCAGGAGTTGGTACTCGAAAAGAACTCTTCTGGTAGTTGGTGTATGGCTTTGCAGAGGTTGCCTGATTAGCCTTGACCATGTCAGTATAGTAATTTAGTGGTCTGTAGTTAACTGCAGCTGCCTTAAGTTCTTATCCACAGGATCCTACAAAGTAAACTCCAGTCACATTTATTTCCCCTTGCAAGTCTTACAAAGCACTATAGCCTGAGGAAAGGGAGATGTTGGGAGTGACTTGTGCAACTTTATCAATTTCATTGCCACTTGTCAGCATTGGGGAAATTAATTTTATAAGATTCTGCTTGTTTTTTGTTTTGTTTTATTTTTTTGCAGAGGCAATATCCGCTTTGGAGAGGTTGGAATGCCTGGCCTTCAGAAACTTTGCCCCAAAAAATGACATAGTAATTGCTGGCCTGTTTGTTTGGGGCAAGAAAAATAAGACAAAACTGTTTTAGTAGTTTATGGCCAATTTTTCACTTAAATTGCTTCCCTTTTTTCTAAGCTAAGTTATACCTTGTTACACCTTAGAAAATAAACTTAATTTCTCAAGTAGTCAGGTAATGGGCTTTTCTGCTGTGGTAGCTGTGGCTGTTTTTCTAATGATATCCCTAAACTATAAAAAGAAATTGAAATTTTAAGTGCTTGAAATATTTTATAGGTTGGATAGCAGATGGACCAAATATATTAGTTTTAAGACTCTGCATTGGGTTTTTTCTGCCTCTTTCAGAAGTAATGCAGACAAAAATCTGTAAGCCACAATGTATTATAAACCCTGGGTAGCTGAAGGGTCTGTGGAATTCTAATGTATATTCTAATATATTTGCTCCAACGGCTAAGCATAATATTGTAAGGAAACAACCAGCCTACCAGGACAAAGTATTTGGGTTTTAGTAAAACACTTAAGAATTGATTGCATTGCAGAAAACCAGGCAGGAAATGGTCAACAATCTAGATGAAAGACGCAGATGTAGTCAGCCCAAGCAGCCAGTGATCTATCCAGATGTATTGCATGGTTCATCTGAATCTGAGGGCCAAACACGAATACAACGGAAATACAAGTGTTTGGGGAGATGGGCTGTCATGTGAAAAGTGATGAAAAGAATTTGGATTGCTCATCTATATATCTATATATCCTTTTTCCTATATATATTCAACACCCTTTCTTGTGCCAGTCTTAAACCACTAGTTTAAAAGGCCCTAATACGATATGTAACTGGTTGGTTACTACAACAGGATGGAAAATATTGTTCTGTCTCTATCATGTTGCTGTGAGTCTGTGGTGAGAAGAAGCCATGCAGAGCAGAATGCCAGCATAATGCCAGCATTTCCCCATCCGCCACTGAAGAGTAATGCAGGCTGTAGATGTTTCCACACTGATATGGAAAAGGATCACAGGTCCCGGTCACACGAGCCGGATGATCCGCCACTGAAGGGCGGCAAATCAGAGCCAGAGCAAAAAGAACCACAGGAGCACAATCCGACGTACCCCCGCAGCTCTGTGCTCCGTGCCCCGGCAGCCGATCACACGGTGCGCAGCAAACCGGCAGTAGCACGGTTGTGCACATGTGTTGGATGGGGAACAGCGCCGGCTGCGCCGGTCTACTGGCACTTCCCCGACCACACGCCTTCCGTTGGCTCGCATCATCCAGTAGGTACTGCTGTTTTGCTAGTACCTTTTCGATGCGTGTTTGTGGGCCGAAGAGACGGAATCGGGGACGGGGACGTGCCGCTTCCCAGATGTTGCAGTGTGATCGCGCCCGCTTGATGTGCCCCCGATCCGTCCCTCTTGTGGATCAAATCCTCCCGTGTGACTGGGGCCACAGATTTGTATTGCTTGGAATTCCTTCAGGGGATTAAACAAATAAGGAAGAATGTCACAGTTGGAGCCTGGGCCTTAGCTGTGCAGCCTGGCTCTGGCAGTTATTTAATGCCCAGATCTTACTTATTTTATTAGCCTATTACTTAAGGCAATTATGGAAGAAATTAAAGGAGTAGATTGGGGCTTAACTCTTGCATGTAGAAGCATTTGTGGATGGCTGCTTGTAATGCATCTATGTGAGTGATGTTTCAGTGTTGGTAGCTCTGTATGCATTTCAAATTAATATAACCTCCCTACTGCAGCTGCTGTTTGAGGAAAGGTATTCAGAGAGCCAGTGTGGTGTAGGGGTTAAGAGCAGTGGACTCTAATCTGGAGGAGGAAGAGAAGGAGGAGGAGGAGGAGAAGCAGAAGAAGAAGAAGAAGAGGGGGAGGGGAGATTGGATTTATAACCCGCCCTTCACTCAGAGTCTCAGAGCGGCTTACAAACTCCTTTCCCTTCCCCTCCCCACAACAGACACCCTGTGAGGTAGGTGAGGCTGAGAGAGCTCTGACAGAAACTTCTTTTTCAAGAACATCCTGACATAACTATGGCTTGCCCAAGGTCATCTGGTTTTTATTCCCCACTCCTCCACATGAAGCCTGCTGGGTGACCTTGGGCCAGTCACAGTTACCTCAGAACTCTCTCAGCCCCACCTACCTCACAAGGTGACAGTTGTGGTAAGAGGAAGGGAAGGAGAATGTAAGCTGCTTTGAGACTCCTTAGGTAGAGAAAAGCAGGGTATAAAAATCAGTTCTTCTTCTTCTTCTAAATCCTCCCAAACGGCATGGAGCTCTGCTCTCATAGAGTTAATGAACAGCTGCTGCATGCGGGTTGCTGCCTGTGTGAATCTAGCCTCTGTAGTGACATCATTTTAAAGTAGAATGTTAAATTAACCCAGTGTCTCAGGCCACTTACACTCACAAACAGCTGTTAAAACATTTGTAACAGTTTATTTGGAAGTAGTTAATCCATTGTTGGAAATAAAAAGCCATTTAAAAAGCAGTTAACATGCATATAAAAAGCAGGTCGTCTTAATAGCTTTAAAAAGCACTTTTAAGTGAGAATAAAAGCTGGAGTCCTAAACTGACTTACTGGAATGTAATTCCTTTTGAAATAAACAAGCCTTACTTTTGAGTCTGTAGGAGTTTTAAAATTGATAAGATCCAACATGTGTCTGAAATTAAATAGAGCCTGGTTAAAGTAATGGGGGGAAAATGTAGTCGGTGTTTGTACAATTTTACCCAAATGTAGAATTATCCTCTGTCTTAAAAAATTACAATAGTATACAAGCCAGATTTTGAAAAGATAGCCTGAGAGTGATGGCGCTGTGTGAGTTAGAACTGGATTGATTGCCAATTTATGGCTGCTGCCACACACGCTAAGTAATCCACTTTCAATCCACTTTCAGTGCACTTTCAAAGTGGATTTTGCCAGTTCACACAGTAAAACTCCACTTTGAAAGTGCACTGAAAGTGGATTGAAAGTGGATTACTTAGTGTGTGTGGCAGCAGCCTATATCAACCAAAGATCCAAATGACTACTATATGCCCTGCACCTCACCAAACAGACAATCAGGTATATAAAATATATAATTACCAGACTACTTTTGAACTCCTCTTTGTATCTGGAATGGGAGGAAGGGCTTCAGGTTAGAGTTATGATGCAAAACATTGTGGAAGCTTTCTCCACAGCATGTTATTAGGATGGATGTTTTTAAAATTACATTTTTTACTGTACTCCTGCCAAAGAGGGGTGGTTAGAAGGTTGCTCCCTGCTGAGTTTTCTGCTTGCAATGAGTTTTGTTTTAAGGGGTAACATTCAACAGTGGTATGTTGTCTTTTCCAGAGCCAGGTCAAAGAGGTGTGGGATAGCACTATGATGCCTTATATACACTCCACAATGCTGTGCATGTCCCATGCCTATATCCACTGCTCCTTTTTGTGGACCACTAGGAAATCTCCCCCTCCCTTTGCCTTCACTTTTTCCAAGGGAGGGAAATGAGTGGCATTTAGCTGCGTATGTTGTCCCAGTCTCATACACAGAGATACCCAATATCTCCTCAACCCTGAGATAGTCATCATGGACAAGTTGTGTTGTGCTTTAAAAATAGGCTGTTACCTGGAATAATAATGAAATTATCTCTATTTCTAAAGAAATAGCCCTCTTTCTTGGTACCATGGGGAGTAGTATTCAGAAGAGCCACAGATAGTATGTCAAATATTCACACATTGTTACCAAGCCTTTAAGTGAATAGCACCGGGCTAATGGTGCTTTGCGTAGGAACATTCCACAGAGATGGTAATAGGTCCAATTGTGTGAAACAGCACATATTAAAGACTACTAAGCTGCTTGCTTTCAGATTTTTTTAAAAAGAACTCATTTATGAAAAGTTAGTAGTGAGCAGGGGTCTTTTTGGGCAGGAATGCAGGAATGCACAGGAACGGAGTTCCGGCTGGCTTCAGAGTTGGCCCGCCCACTACAGCCAAAACCTCTGCATGCGTGGCTACAGAAGGGAAGGCCTGGAGAGTGATACACACACCCCAGTGACTCCAAGGCGGGCGGGCCAGAGGGGCCCTGGAAGGATCGGGGAGGCATTTAAATGCCTCTCCATACCTTCCCTGGCCTGTCTAAGGGCCAGCTTGCCCAGGCTCCCCGCAGCCACAGGGCGCCCAAGCAAGCCAAGGGAAGGCAGTTTAAACTGCCTCCCCTCCAAGGGCCAGCTTGCCTGGGTTCCCTGCAGACATGGGGCACCCAGGCAAGCCAAGAGAAGGCAATTTAAACTGCCTTCCCTTCTCTTCAAGGGGGGGCTTGCCCTGGCTCCCTGCAGCCACGGGGCACCTGGGCAAGCCAAGGAAGGCATGGGGGTGTGGCCTAACATGGTAATGCACTGTGCTGTCAGGGGTGTGGCCTAATATGCTAGTGAGTTTCTGCTGTTGGGTGTGTCCTATTATGTTAATGAGTTCCTGCTGGGCTTTTTCTACAAAAAAAGCCCTGGTAGTGAGTATGGTTGCCAGCCGGTGGTTGGTATCTGGTGGGAGACTGGAGGGGGGGGGGCATTAACACAACAGTCATTTTTGTCTCATTTTTCCCTCGCCACCCTATGGAGGGCAGGGGTCAGGGGCTGCTACTGGGAAATTTCCTGCTAGAATGGGATACCTGGCAGCCCTGAGTCAGGCACTTTATATTGAGACCAAGCTTGCAAACTTCAGACCTACTGTGGCAATCTGCCAGATATATTGTGGCCTCAAAGTGTCTTGATAATTCTTCACCTATTTTTGCTTTTGAAAGCTGGGAATAAAACCAGATACATATCAAGCACTTCATGCGATTGTGGGCTGCATTCAGCATGGCATTAAAGTTGTATAGAGCTGGGCTTTGACAAAAAATGAGCTAAAATAAACATATCCTCTTTCTAGCTTAAATATTACATCTTCAGCTATATGGGGTGGAGTGGGAAATGATGTGGTACAGCAGGGTGCTTATTAGTTCTCTTGTTTTGATTGGCCTGAGGATTTTTGACCTTTAATTAAAAGAAATTGATGGTTTGTTACTCTATTAGCAGCAGGATAATGAAATCATCTAAAGTGGTAGAGCAGTACCCAGGAACTAATAACAGGAAAGCAGATAAAATCCTGAATACGGCACTGTTAATTGCGTTGCTTTATTAAATAAAATTGGTAAGAGATAAAAGCTTAAGCCTACCTTTTCATAATTAGCTGCTTCTCCCTAGTTGGTTGGTCATATTCCTCAAATCATTTGATTGTGCAAATGAATGGGGGGGGGGGATGAAAGAGCACAGTATCAAGGCAAATGCTTAAATAATTCCATAATCAAAACCACTAACTGAATAGATGGTAAGTGAGCATGCACAAAGTCAGTAGCATAACTTTCAAGCAATCTAAACATAAATAGGTAACCTTTCTTGGTTTAGATAAGTGTATCCATAATTTTCCTTAATCCTTTCCCCACCACCACCACCATAGTCTTCTTTGGTCCCTGCCACACGGCAGGGAAAAGGACGGTCGAACTGCGGCTAATCTGAGCCGCATCAAAGTTGAGACGGCGTGGCGGGATCTCACGGATCCCCTGAGCCGCGGCGCCGTCGCTCCCCGGCACGATCAGATGCCGGGAAGAAAGCGACAGTGGGAAGGGGAGGCTGGCAAACTGCGCATGCTCACACATGCGCAGTTCGGACAGGAGCCGGAGATGCGCCGGCGCAAGGACGTGCCGGCGATCCCACGGCCACACTTGCCGCGGCCCATTCGAAAGAACCACCCAGGTAGGTGGTTCTTTTTTGGTGCGCTTCATGGGTGGAATGGGACGGATCGGAGACGGTAGCACGACATTCCCCAGATGTTGCTGTGGGATCGCGCCCGTTTGCTCCGGTCCCGATCCATCCTTCTCCCGGCCCAAACGGCTCGTATAACAGGGCCTTTGTCTGTTTTTCATGTATAGGTGGAACTCTAATCTGGGTTTGATTCCCCACTCCTCCACTTGCAGCTGCTGAATGACCTTGGGCAAGCCATAGTTCTGATAAGAGCTGTCCTTGAAAGAGCAGTTCTTGAAAGAGCTTCTCCTCCTCCTCCTCCTCCTCCTCCTCCTTCTCATTTAGTTTCTTGTACAATAGACGAGGTGATGACCAGTGTTGCCTCTAAGCTGAGTTAGTGTGAGCTAGCTCAGTTTTTTAGCCCCTGGCTCACACATTTTTGTCTTAGATCAGGAAGGAGGGCTCCAGAGCAGACTAATTTATGCAGCAGCCAAATCGCTCGCTCACAACTTTAATGCCAGTAGCTCACAAAGTAGGATTGTTGCTTACAAGACTCCACAGCTTAGAGGGAACATTGGTGATGACTATGGTTCAAAAGGGTTGGCTCTTCAGTAGAAACCATTTGGCATGGGTGATAATAATCATTTCGCTTGAGATCTGCTTTGATCTCTGTAAATTAATATATGTTAGTTTTCTACAATTAAATACGGCAGAGCTGGCCTTCGATTATATACTAATGATTTTGCACACTCTGGGGTTCAGAGGCCTCCAGGCCCCTGCCCTCAGCAGCTCTCTTATCCATCACACTCTTTGGGCTTGCAGAGCCTCAGAACTATGGAGGGGGAGTGCTCCCCTCTACAGCCTGGAGAGAACCCAGCCACCTCTTCACTGGCCTGCTTCTACAGCCCTAATGCGGCCAGCACAGCAGGCTGCACATGCTCAGTCAATTCCCTATTAGCCTTGGCAGAACTAGGAGTCTAATGAAATGTCCGAGGAATTTTAGGCTGCACTATTACCCAAAGAACAGAATGCATGGAGCTGGAGGTGCCTCTCCCCTTTCCTCATCGCCATAGCAGCACCTGGTGACTGTCTTTTTTCACAGTGAGGCACACGCCTTCCTGGACCTGTGCAATACTTTTGGAGCTCGTCAGGCCGTCAAGGGTTGGAGAAGGCTTGTCCCCTCAACACATGACTCCCAGAAGCCTATCAACTATACCAGGACTTTTGAAGCAGCTGACTAAGGTCTTGCTGGCCTGTATTCAAGACTACACTGTTTCAGGAGGCCTTCACACTGGCCTTTTACGGCTCTTTTATGATCAGTGAACTGGTTGTGACCTCATCTGGGGATTGATCTGGGCAGGCAGGCGCTGGCCAGGGAGGATGTCTTCATCTGGGGGTTGGAACTATGGGTGGTTCTGATGAGATCTGAGTATGTGGGTCTGTCACCTGCCTCTGGGTCACAGCTGGGGGGCAGCCCTGCTCAGTCCAGTCAACTGTGGAATGTGTTATGTGGGCTGGGCTGGCTACCCTTAGGCTGCCCCTGAAGACTCTGGAGGCCATTCATGCAGGATTTGGCCCACCACTGCAGCAGCAGCGATGGGCTGTCACAGCCTGCACCTCCCATGCCTTGCCAGTGCTCCAGTGGCTGTAATCAATAAAGTTGTGGCCATAGTTTACTTAAGCATGGTGTCTGCATTCTGTTATTCTCCCTTGCCATCTCCCACCTCCTCTCTTGCCCCTGGGTCCACAATGCCTGTTTCCTTAGAAGCATACATTCTGCTTGCAATACAACTTCTGTATTATCTTAGCCTTTGTAAATCAGCATGTGCCATTAAATGCAGATTCTTTTTCCCAATAGAAAGCAGGTTTGGGAATTAATGGTTTCTTATGGCCTCTATTCAATGAGTAACTATTTTTTACTGTTCTAGTTTGTTACACAAAGTAGTGTTAAATCATCTAATTCTGTCAGCTTTGTATGACATCTACAGTATCAGAAATAATAATGCACTCATGTGTCAGTGAACAAAAGTTTTGTTTCACCCTATCTTTTTTAAAGTACTGTGCCATTATTTTGCTGAACACTTTAAAATAAAAAAGAGAGAGTAAAAGCTGGTCCTTGCCTATGTATTGTATAATTATATGGTCCCTGCTAAGTTGCTGAGAAAAAACCTGAAACGAGTTTAGTTATTTTCCTTCTCTTGCAAATGTCCATCCCTCTTTTCTTCACTGATAGAACAGACAGTTTCTTGTTCTTACATTATTTGATATTTCCGATATTTTATGAATATATTTAGATTTAAATGCAGGGGTGGAAAATGGTCAGTAAAATCAGTAAAAGTCAGTCTTTTCATCTTGGTCAGTAATTTGTCCGTTTTTTAAAAAATTGGTCAGTAAAGTCAGTATTTATTTGATTTTTGTGAGTGCAGTTTGTGTTTTTCTGTTTTCATTACTGCATTTTTTGGGAAACATGATGACTTCCCAGTGAGAAGACAGATGTCAGTTTAGTTATGAAGTACTTTGTTCCTAAGAGTAAAAGTGATTTGGTGAAATCTTGCGCAAAGTATAGAAACATAATTAACCTCTTAAAACATGAGACAATGAAAGTAGAGGTGATGGATACTGTGGGATTCAACATGGCACAGCTTATGCTAGGAGAAGTTGAGAAAGCAATGGAAGAAGAGGACAAGGGGGGAAATGCTTGTGGATGCTATAACACAATGACCTCTCCCCAGCCATTGCCGTCAGTGCCTATATATATATTTATTTGTACTGGATACGGTTTATTTTATACTGATGTGACTGATCAGTTTTACTTTCTGATGGCTGACCAGTTCACAATAACAAGTAGTCTCTTTGGGGTTTGTATAACTTGTGGATGTATTGAGGACAACTGCCCAGTATAATTCTTTACCAGAAAGTCAGGCACCAGTGCTTGTAAAAGTCAAACAGCACAGTTCTTTATTATACAGAAAACTCAACAGGGGTATGGGATATATTTACACAGGATATTTTGTTTCTTTGATGAATAGACACTTTACTTTGCCTTGACATATGCTGTAGGCTTAGGACTCTCAGTATGACACAGATGTTCTTCAGTACACAAAACCAATTTATGATCCCACTCTGCAGTAACTGTTTTGTGGTTAACCTTTGGCCTTTATTTGCCTGGTCTCTCTAGTCTTACTGGTGCGACTACCCCAGCTCTCCAGACTCCTCCAGACCCTTAGCCCCTCCTTAGCCATCTTTATCAGTTCCTTTGGAGCAGTGTCTCTGGTGTTTGTGACCACTGAGGTTTTATACCATGCACACCCTGTTCACTCTTCTCTTTACATTAGAGGGTACCAGTGCAGAGCGCTATTCAGCCACAGTTTTCCACACTAACTGCTATCTGGCTGATTCCACTAAGCCCAGAGGCTTATGTCCTCTTCAGAGCTCTCCAGTTAGCCGACTGCCAACTTTCTTCCAACTGACAGCTCTCAACTGTCAGCTGTTCACAGTTATCTGTCACTCACTGAGAATTCTGAGCCTTTTGGCCCCCACCACTCTCAGTCACATGACTCAGCAGCTCCTTTGTTTACCTGCTGCTGTTCTCAGATCTTTAATTCCATCACAGATGCAGTGAAGAAAACTGTTGAGAAATGAAAGACTTTGTGAATAACTTTATTCAATTTATACCCCGCCCTCCCCGCCACAGCGGGCTCAGGGCTGCTTACAAAAAGCTTAAATGTATAGATAACAAATTATATACAACCTTAAAACGAATAATAAAACTCTACATTATCATAAAGTGCTAGTAAGTGATCAGGTACTTACAACAATGCTTACAGAAGGCAGAACCAATACTAGTGTTGTAATCAGATGATCTGTATTGGTGGTTGGCTCGTCTTGGTTTCTATATTTAGGCAACAGCACAGGCTGTTGGTGGTAAGCCAAGGACCAGGGCACTGTCACTTCTCAGTTATTTGGTGTTATTTGGTGTGGCTCCTTAGTCGAAGGCCTGGTGGAAGAGCTCCATCTTGCAGGCTCTGCGGAACTGTAAAAAAGAGAGATCTCTTCTGGGAGCTCATTCCTCAGTACGGAGCCACCACTGAGAGGGCCCTGGCTGTGGTTGTGGCCAGCCTGGCATGTTTAGGACCTGGGAGACCAATTGATTTTGTGACCCTGAGTGCAGTGCTCTCTGGGGAACATGTGAGGAAAGGTATACTCAGGTATGTGGGCCCCTGACCATAAAGGGCTTTAAAGGTAAGTACCAGCACCTTGAAGCAAATTTGGTATGCTATCGGTAACCACTGCAGTACTTTCAGCACAGGCTGGATATGCTCCTGCATAGGGAAACCTGGCTGCAGCATTTTGCATTAGCTGTAGCTTCTGGATTTGGGTCAAGGGCAACCCCATATAGAGAGCATTATAGAAGTCCAATCTCAAGGTGACCATCGCATGCATCACTGTCACCAAGTTGTTGCATTCGAGAATGGGAACCAACTGCCTAATCAGCCGGAGGGGATAAAAGACTGATTTGGTAGTGGCTGCTACCTGGGCCTCCATTGTTAGTGAGGCATTCAGGAGCACTCCCAAGCTCCTAACCTTGGATGCTGGCACCAATGGCCACCCATCGAAGGTTGGAAGTAGGATCCCTACCCTCATGCTGCCCTGGCTCAGGCCCTCCATCTTTGTCGGATTCAATTTCAGATGGCAATGTCTGAGCCAACCAGCCACAGCTTGCAATGCCCAGTCCAGGTATTTCAGTGTAGAGTCAGAGTGGCCGTCCAAAAATAGATAGAGAAGGGTGTCATCCGCATACTGGTGACATCCCAGCCCATGCCTTCGGGCAATCTGGGCAAGGGGGAGTATGTAGATGTTAAATAAAATTGGGAACAGCACCGCCCCTTGGGGCACTCCACAAATCAGTGGGTGCCTTTGGGATAGCTGCTCCCCTAGCACCACCCTTTGTCCCCGACCCTGAAGGAAGGAAGCCAGCCATTGCAAGGCAGGCCCCTGGTCTCCGGTGTTGGTGAGGCGGTGGATCAGTAACTAATGGTTGACTGTGTTGAACGCCACCAACAGGTCCAACAGCAACATCACTGCCAATTTGCCCTGATCCAGATGTCTCTGGAGGTAATCCGTAAGGGCAACCAGTGTCGTCTCCGTCCTGTGGCCTGGGTGGAAACTGGACTGGAATGGATCTAGAATGGAAGTGTCATCCAGAAAGCTCTGTAGCTGAATTGCCACGGCCCTCTCAATTATTTTGCCCAAATAGGGCAGATTGGAGATTGGCCGGTAATTAGCCAATTCAGCCAGATTCAGAGATGGATTTTTCAGGAGGGGACAAACCACAGCTTCCTTGAGTGCCCTAGGGAACTGTCTCTCCAAGAGGGACTTGTTGATAATCTCCCTTAGGGCATCTCAAAACCCATCACGGCCAGCTTTAATTAGCCATGACGGGCACGGGTCAAGGCAGCACATGGTAGGGCGTACAGTTAAGAGCAGTTTGTCAACTTCTTCCAGGCTGAGCGGACTGAAATAATCCATAACCTGACTAGAAGACGTGCATGGAACCTCGAGTTCACTTACTACCTCAACTTTGGTGGGGAGGTCACGGCGGAGCAACAGGACTTTATCTGCAAAGTAGCTCGCAGAGGCCTCACAGCCAGTGTCCAGTTCCCTAACATTTGGTCTGCCTTGTGGCGAAACAGTCATAGACCGAATTATTCTAAATAATTGGTCTGGGCATGAGCTCGCAGATGCAATCATGGCCGCATAATACTCTCAGCAGCTTTGACTGCCATCTCATAGGATCTCATAAACATCCTATAAGATGTTCGTGTGGCTTCATCGCAGGCACACTGCTACTGTCTCTCTAGCCATCTTAGCCTTCACTTCATTGGCCGCAACTCCTGGGTAAACGAAGGAGCCAGCCTAGAGTGAGGGTGCAGAGGGCGTCGGGGAGTGATCTCATCAACAGCTGCTGAGAGTCAGCTGTGCCAATCCTCCATAAGCTCATCTAATGAGCTGCCAGGGGACATTGGATCCTGCAGGGCCACTTGAAGCCACATAGAGTCCATTTGGCTCTGCGGGTGAGTTGAAATCTGCTCGGCACCCAAACAGGGTTGGGGTGAAACATTCAGATGGGCCTTCAGGGCATGATGGTCCGACCATGGCACTGCTGAGGCAGTGACCCGGTCCACTGTGACCCCTGCCACAAAGATCAGATTGAGCATGTGTGCAGCCCAGTGAGTGGAAGTCGTTACATATTGGGAGAGTCCCAGCACCACCACAGATGTCACTAGGTCAATCGCCTGAGAGGAGGCCACATCATCCGCATGGACATTGAAATTGCGCAGGACATTCAGTCTAGGGTGTTCCAATGCCCAGCCCGACAGGGCCTCCACCAGAGATGGCAGGCTGCTGGCCAGTTCTTTTTTCATCAAAAAACCAAAGATATAAAGTAAAAGCAAAGACAAGTCTTACCTTATAGTAATTATGTTTTGTTGTCATAATCATTACTTTATGTTTGGTTTTTAATTTGTTTTTGCTGTTTTGCTGTTTTATTATCTGCAGTATGTGATTATTTTTAAAAGGGAATCTTTTTTGCCTTAAATTTTGTACAATAATGAAAACATTGACCTCTATTCATAAAAAAATTAAAAAAGGTGTGCAATCCTTTTATCTGGGTCACATCTAACTATGGGGCTGGCTATGGGGATAGTAGAGGCCAGATAATAATCATTTTTAATGAAGTCCTAGTTTTACATTTAAAACTCTAGCTTATTAGTAGGCTGACATTAAATTGTTCAGTAATTTGTCAGTTTTTTGTCAGTATTTGTTCAGGGTTTTTTTTGAATTTTGGTCAGTAAAATCAGTATTTTTGACCCTCTGATTAGTTTCCACCCCTGAAACGAGCAAGTTATAAAGTGTAGTAGTCTGCACCAGTGCATTTATATAGCCATACTCATATAAATTCATACTCACTACAGCATTCATAAAAGCAATTATTTAAAAAGTGGAAAGAGCTCTCAACAGCTTACCTTGAGTATACAAAACAGCATTTAGAAATTAAAATCTAGACTCAACCCCCACATGCAAGCATCCCTGTACGCTCAGAGATAGTCACGTACTCTTAGAGTAATAGTCCCTGCCATCTGGTGCTGCATGCTTTTCACAAGTTTTAACATTTTGGTTTAGAACCTAAATGACGAGTAAAATGTCAAGTCACCCAGAAAATAATCATAGGCATGACAACCAAAATGTTAACTCAGCTTGTCTAGCTAGGAAGCAGTTCATTGGAGGGCAGCATTGTCCTACTTAGGAGGTACAGAAGGCATGCTACGGTGTGCATTTCGCTGGTGAATTTTCAAAGAATTGTGCAGAATGTTAGCAGCATGACTCTTATTTATTTTAATGAGAATCATGTGGCTTAAAGCCCATATAAACTATCAAACTTTTCTGTGCACAGCAGAGTACAAATCTTTTGGGGAAATTATTGAATATTTTTGAAGCTGGGAAAAGCAGACAAGATGAGCAATACATGTCTTTTATTGGTGTCCTTGGAGAAAACTCAGTAATAGATGTCAGCTCTGAAGTGTTGGACTTCAAACTGGGGACTTAGTTCTGTCATATATGAACTTGGGACATGGATAGTTGACTGTCTTCCTACTTTTCTAGTGGAAATATTGTTCTACCTTGTTATTTTGCTTCAAGTTTAATCCAGTAACTAGAGCTGAATTTTATATAACACTCTGCTTTAGATGCATATAGATTGGTTAGTAAGATGCTTCCATCCATTTGATCATTAAAAACATCTGTCCTAACTGAAACTACTTGGGATATACAAAGCCCAAAATGCCTTCCCCCAGGAGTTATTAGATTGCCTACTGTCTCCTAAAGAAATCATTGCCTAAAGTCTTCATCTGGAGATTAACAGGGAAAAGTAAACAAGTTATCTCAGTAGCTTTTGATAGTATTAGTTATTTGAAATTATTGGAAACTAGGAATTCCATATCATGAGCAATGACAACAGTGCTTAGTCCCCGCCCGAGTTGGCATCGCAGCCAGAGGCAACCGGCATTGACAGAACCAGAAGCCGGCCCCTCTGACTCCTCACAAGTCAATGTGGACTCAGATAATGCATTTGGGGATGCAACATGCTGACCCCATTGACTATGTTGACTAAACGTGCTGGCTACATTCCCTGCCTAAATGTGTGTGCCATAATGTGGGCCCTGTGCATACACAGATTGTGATTTCACAAAGTATTGTCCCCAGTCATGAAGACAAGGCTATATGTGTCTAGTTTATCCCTGTGTAGGCTTAGCCCTGGCCTGGATAACCCAGGCTAGCCCTATCTTATCTCAGAAGCTAAGCAGGGTTGGCCATGGCCAGTATTTAGATGAGAGACCTCCAAGGAATACCAGGATCGTGACCGGGAGTCATGCAATGGCAAACCACCTCTGAATGTTTCTTACCTCGAAAATCCTATGGGGTTGCCATAAATCAGCTGTGACTTGATGGCACTTTCCACCATCAGGCTTAGTACCGTTATCTGGTTATTGGGATTGAAAGAGTGCTCTGTTGCCCTGGGGGAAAATAATTGTACAAATATTTAAAAATGGGGGGGAAAGGGTATATCACACACTGATACTATTACAAACTTGATGAATTTTTACTTTGTTTATTTCAGGCTCTGCTTGATACTCAGAACCTTCTGAGGGCTCAGATCAAAAATTTCACTTTCAACCTGGGCTTCTCAGGGAAATTTTACCACACAGGTAAGACTGAAAAACAGTAAAATCACTCTCAATCGGCGAGTATCTTTTCAGTATGTAAGAACTGGAATTGATTTTGGTGCTGTAGCTTTGTGCAATGAAATGAAATGAGAGTGAAGAGCTCTCAGAGCCTGAGGAAATAAGAAACCTTCCTTTAGGAGGATAAAACAAGAAAATCAATCAACTCTTCCTTATGTTGTGAATTTTACAACATGAAATATCCTGATACTCCAATACCAAACATTTGCAATATTGTATCTCCCTGAAGGGCTGATGTATTATTTGTCAGAATATCATGGTTATGCCATTCTGGTGGTACCATTGTCCAGTGATCTTTCCTGTAAGATTCCTTCCATTTCTTGTTGAATACCAGCAGTTCTTTGGGAATTGCTGAACCAAAGCATCATTCTTTGCAATAGCTGGTGAAAAATGTGTCTCTGTTTTGAATACTGGTCTCACATAGGTTGCTGAAAAATACTTTACATCTGATACTGGACTTTCTGGGTTGTAATGAGTGATGTAGCTCATAGGATATGGTAGAAACTCTGCTCTGACCTTGACTTATTTAAAACTTTGTTGAATAGACTCACAAGAGTTGCAGGAGTAGATATAACACTGCAGTTCAGACTTAAATTCAGCAAAATTTTCTTCATTAATTTAGACTAGGGTTGCCAGGCTCCTACCTATTGTCCAGTGGGGGGGGCAAGTGCCAGAGTTTCCCCCGGTGCCCGTGTGACCTCTGGGTGATGTCATCACACCAGGAATGTTGGCCTGATCCAGGCACTTTGGGGGCCCCTAGAATGGGCAAACCCTCACCACCCTGGGGGATCTGGCAGCCCTAATTTAGACCAAACTAGATACAAGTTGTCTGTAATACAGTGAGCCAACTTGAGAGCAGCTCATATAGTCTTACTGGGTTTTTTAATGAAATAAAAATGGAATACATTGGAGAAGGGAGCTAAACTGCCCAATTCAATATTAAGACTTCACTAATGAGAAAGCTGTATGAGATTTGTCCATGCCAATTGAAATTTGCCCCTCGTCAGTGTGGTACCAGCTTATACAAACATAAGCACATAAACTGTGTGCATGTGAAGATGACAAAGAAATCGAGACCTGGAGATTAACAGTGGGATGTTGCATGGACTGTGCCAACTGCTTGAACAATTAGCAGCATTGTATTGTTTTAAAAATGCCAATCAAGGTACTTCCCAGCTAATCATATTATCTTCTCCAGCAACAGTTTATAAAATGGCTAAGCTGAAAAGTGGGAAGGGAGTAGCTAATTTACAGCATAGCTTCAGTGTGAACAAGACCTTCCCTGCTCTGGTGGCTTGCAGAAAGCAGTACATCTACATAATTACCACAGAACTGATCTCTTTATGTTGGCTTAGCCCTGAAATGACCATATTGTTCAATGACAAAGTCATTGGTTTTAATGAACTCCTAAAATCTAATGGTCCCAGCCAGGCTACGGCATCATTTCAGCTGCCTGAAATGGTGTTTCCTTCTTAAAATCATTTATTTCTCCCAGGCAGAGAGGGAAAACAATGGATAGCAAAAGAATAAACTAAAGGATGGCACCATAGCAGAGAGAAAAACCGTATGAGTGTAAAGCAATTATATGTGTGAGGTCACATAAGTAGAATCTTAAAGTACATAACCACAACAAATACCAATTTTTTATTTCTTTGCACATTATCCCAGAAAGCTGTGGTGGGATGGTTAAAACAGAGCCAATTGAAACTGAACCCATCAAAGACGGAGGTCCTGTGGCTACAGTGGAGGAGGACAGTTCAGGGAATTCACCTCCCCACTCTTAACAGAGTACAACTAGTACGAGCTCCCTCCATCAGGAGTTTGGGTGTGATCCGTGATGCCTCCCTCTTGTTGGAGACTCAGGTCAGAAATACAACCAGGATGGATTTTTCCACCTTCACCAATCCTGGCAATTGATCCCTTACCTGTCCTGCACTGATTTGGCCACAGTGATCCATGCAACAGTCACCTCTGGACTAGACTACTGTAACTCACTCTGTGCACGACTGCCCTTGAACTTTCTCCGTAAACTTCAACTGATCCAGAATGCAGCAGCATGGGTCCTTACTAGGACCCCCATGAAAGCACATATACAACCTGTGCTCTACCAGCTGCACTGGCTACAGGTTGAGTACCAAATCAGGTTCTAGTACTTGATAGTACCTTCAAAGCCCTTGTCCCACCCCAAAGGTCTTGGGACGTGCAGACTGGGCGCCGGGGACCCTGACAGACCCTGCGAGGCCCCCTAGGCATGACTCACCAGACGGGGCGAAGGCCAACGGTCCGGGGAGGGAGTCGGGAGCAGGGGGCCCTGCCTCGTCAGGCTGCATTGGCTGGGTCCGGAGACAGGAGCGGGGTCCACGAGGCAGCACCACAGAGGAAGAGAGGGGCGGCGGCAGCTTCTCCGACGAGCCAGGAGTGGGCACGGAGCAGCGGGTACAGTCGCAGATCGCAGATCGGCGGCGTGGCCCAAGTCGGAGGACGGATGGGCAGTCCTAGCGGGGCAGGGAGATAAAAGGCAGGGTGGAGAAGGGGCTGGGGAGGAGGAGTGCGGTGTGGAACGGAGTGGGACGCTGACAAACAGAGAGACGAGAGACGGCAAAGAGAGAAGTAAGTCGGCAGCATGCTGGCAGAGGGACTCTCAGGGTGACGTTAACCCTGTCCCCTGCCTGTGTGAGGCTCCTCACTCCCTCTCCCTTTTTGGAACCTACCGCTCCAAGGGCCGTCTCCCCTACCACAGTCAGGTCGTGAACCCTGACACCTCGGCCACTGGGGGCACCGCATCAGAGTCCAGTGGTGAGCACGACAGCCCTAAACAGGCTTCTAGTACCTTCAAAGCCCTAAACGGACTGAGACCATCGTATCTATGGGGCCGTCTCTCCCTATATACCCCTCAGAGAGTATTACGTTCATCTAGCAACAACTTATGGTTGTCCCTGGTCCCAGAACAGTCCAGCTGTCCTCAATCATGGCCAGGACCTTTTTGGCTCTGGTCCCAACCTGTTGACACTCTCTGTCTTGTGAGACTTGAGCCCTGCAGGATTTAGCTCAGTTCCGCAGGGCTTGCCAGACCAAGATGTTCCACCAAGTGTATAGCTGAGGACAGTGGTGGCTAGAAAGATCACCTGGTCTCCCCATTGTTGGGCTGTGCTGGCTGCCCCCCTTAGTTAACCACATCTGAAGGTTTGTTGGGGCGCCATCTGATATGATCTGACATATGATTGAGTTATAAGTTTTAACTGTAAGGGTGATTTTAAATAGTGATGCTGTTTTTATTGGTTGTTTAATTGTTAGAAGCCACCGGGAGCCCTGCTGGGCAAGGAAAGTAGCAGGATAAAAATAAATAAATAAATAAAAATCTGGAACCAGGAGGAACATTAATTTTTTAAAGGGCTGATTCCAGCCAGCTTTTTTGTTCAATCTCACCCAATTCCCCTCTTTGGGGTCGTGAAGAGTCAGACTCGACTGTACAACTGAACAACAACAACTGCACTACATACCTGTTGTGCATGAAGGTCCTATAATCCCCAATACAGGATTTTTATCAGTAGAATAGCTGATTGAAGCAAACCCAGGATATGGTAAGACAGTCTCTTCACTGACTTGGTATCAGTACACAACTATTGGCTCAAAAAAAGAATCCTAATGCCTATCAAGAAATTTGCTTATTACAGTTTTGGAAACGGAAGTGGCCACAACCGGAGGAACAGAGGTTGTCTGAAAGAGCCCAAGATGTTTAGGACGTCACACATCAAAAACAGTGCAGCATCCAGTTCAGAAGGAAAAGGTCCATTCCTTTAATTGGCTGGAATTGATAAAACACATCCCCCACCATGATCATAACTTGCCCGAGCACACTAACCCTCAGACATGAATAACATGCCTGCAGCCTGAGCAGGTGTTAATCTGAGACCTTTTCTACCACATATAGGCTAAATGTAGTGGAGGGGCAAAAAGGAGAGGGAAATTGTACCTTATCTCCTATTTTATTTGGCATCTAGTGCCTTCTCTTCTAGCACCAGCCATATACAGTGTTCTCATATATGTCTGGTAACCTACAACACAGAGAGAATCGATATGCATGGTTCATACCTTTTAAAAATGGAAATTAATTGCACATGCAGAGCGTTTCCTTGGGATTCTGCCAAGCTTGTGTGTAACATCAGCATGTGGGCAATCTGAGGATATGCTCTCTCCCAGGGAATTGAGTATTTTTCAAACCAGCTGTGTGATCCATGGCATCACATTCTGCTGAAAGAGCTTATAAAATCAACATGGTACAATTTCAGACTGTTGTTGTAGCAAATATTTGTGAGCCATGGTGGCATTAGTTTGTTAAACATTAAATAATCACCTACTTCTTCAATATTCCAAAAAGTGCTTTTCTCAAGAGTTCATTGGGCAAACTTAACTTTAATAATTTCCTCCTTAACTAATTAATGGCCTTAAAAATTCTTAGATCAGTTGCAGTCATCACTAGTACTCATTGTCTTGTCTGTTGTGCACCTATACTATGGGACAGCAGTCTGACCATTCTTTTGGCTTAAGTCTCAGCACAGCTATTTGCAGATCTGGGCTTCTTTAGAAATTTATTTTATACATTATTAGTTCCCTTGCTTCCCAAGCACAGAGTCTGACTTTTCAGGCTCCCTTGCCTTACCACCTCACTAGTCATTGGTTGTGGCACTCTGCTAAGGGTCTTGGAAATCTGGGGCTTACAGCTGTGCGTCTCTGAGCTTAACTTAGCCTAGTGAAATCCAGTCCTGTCCCCAAGGTGTTTTCCGGTTTGCCAGACTTAAGTTCTTTGCGGCGATCAGTGCAAAATACACATCGTCAAACTGGCAGGTCCAGTTTTTGTTTTAAACATATAGATCAATCATTGTTTCTGCTGTCTTGTTTTGGCCCATGACCAAATTAAATAAGACAAGAAGGGGGACCCGTGATACTCGCGGGGGGGGGAGTATTTCCCACAGCTCCCAGCCTCCAGAAGCAGGACCTCCGCAGGAGAAAGAAGTGACAGCAGGTGAGCCCAGCAGGCGGACCCATGAGGCCTACCAAGCCTTCTCCCTCCTCCCCACCGGTGGCGGTGGCGAGGCCTGAGACCTGCCAAGCCTTCCCCCCCCCATGTCGGCAGCGAGGAGCCCTGAAGCCTGCCAAGTCTTCTCCTGCCCCCCTCCCTGGTGGCGGCGGCAAGGAGCCCCGAAGCCTGCCAAGCTTTCTCCCACCGTCTTCCCCAGCGGCGGCAGCAAGAAGTCCTGAAGTCCGCCAAGCCTTTTCCCTCCTCCCCCCTGCAATGGCGGCGGTGAGGCCTGAGTGGCTCACAGCCACCGGCCTGCCAAGGTTCCCCCCCACCCGCAGCGGCAGTGAGACAGTTGCCAGGGCGTTCTCTGCGCATGCGCAGGGAATACTCTTGTACTTTTGGAGGGATTTAAATATCCCCCGTATATTTTTTCCCAACATTTTAGATTTTTCTGCATGCCTGGAGACTGCTCCAAGTGTGCAGGGAAATCTCTCTGCCCCCCAAGTGCCCCTGATGTGCGGATTTAGATATCCGCATGGAGGGGGCAATTTGGGTATTAGATATATAGATGCTGCAAGATACATGAACAGGCCCGTCTAGCAGTTTAAAAGATTTTTACAGCTGAATAGGCCCCAATTGCGATTGGAGCTGTGGTAAATAATGAACATGTTTTTCCTGATTGGAGCTAACTTCTGTTTCCCTGAATAGCAAGAAGAAGGGGGCATCCTCTCTTCACTTGTTCTTTTTTCCTTTCTAGGGTTGATAACAACCCTAGGGGTAGGTTTAAATCAGGTATACCCCGGGGTCATTTCGTAGAAAAAGAGCTAGGGGAACTCATTAGCATAACTCATTAGCATATGCCACACCCCCTGACATCACCGGAAGTGTGTCATAAGGCCACACACCCCGCCCCCAACGGTCCCGGCCGCCGCCACCGGCCTTGCAGCTCCACTGCTGAGCCCCATGAGGGGCCTGGCGGTGGACCTGCAAGGCCGGCGGGAGTGCAAGGAAGCCCTGCGAAGACCCTCCCTGGCCCCAGGCAGGCAGGGGTGGGGAGAGGCAGGGAGGAAGCGACTTACCCTCTCTCTCCTCCTGCCTCCTCCTGGCTGAATGAGGGCCGGAAGCGGGGCAGCCGGAAGCAGGGGGCGGGGCTTCGTCATGTGCCCCGCCCCCTGTACCTCGCCCGGGGGAACTGCGATCCCCCACGATCCCCCCCCGAAGTGACCTCTGGGTATACCCTCCAGTTTTGCCTGTCTCCCATACCATGGACCTGTGTGCTGCCCCCTACAGTTACATACTTTTAAAACTCTGAATGCCCTGAATGCCTTCCATGACTGCTTGTTAGGGGATTTTTTACTGTTGGGTAGCTTTTTCACATTGTTGATTCTGCTTCTGCTGATTACTGCAATGATAAATGGGAGAGTTATTAAATTAACATTATTTATTTCTGCAGGAACTATAGAAGAAGATGAAGGTGATGATTTATTATTGGGCTCTGTGGATGAATTCTGGTGGTTTCCTCATATGTGGAGCCACATGCAGCCACATCTCTTCCATAATGAGTCATCGCTGGTGGAGCAGATGATTCTCAACAAAAAGTTTGCCTTAGTGAGTTCAATTCCTACACTGTACATTTGGTGGAGGTGTTTTATATCTTGATCTGTAGCATACATTGTCTTTTAATCTTTCAAAGGTTTTTCTCTACTAGAAATTCAGTGTATCTTATTTTTAGGGGAATGGATAGAGATGACTCTGAGCAATTTATCTGGAGTGTCAAGTCATATTTATGTTCAAATCATATTTATGTTCCAACATGGGGAGGGGCCATGGCTCATTGGTAGATCCCCAGCATCTCCAGTTAAATAATCTGGCAGTGGGTGATGTGAAAGACCTTTGCCTGAAACCCTGAAGAGCAGCTGCCAGTCCGAGCAGACAATACTGACCGTTATGGACCAGTGGTCTGATTCAGTGTAAGGCAGTTCCCTGTGTTCACACTCCCCTACCTTATATTCAGACCAGTTACTGTTTTTTATCCACAAGACTTGAGGTTAGTTCAGGTAGATTTTTGGGTCCTGGCCCAGAGGCATATTTTCTGAGCCCCTGGGATAAGTTGTCATCTGTCACTCACCGTGACAGTCGGAAAAAAAGCAAAAAAAAAGTCTGAATCAGCCTTCAGTGATGCAACTTTGAAGAACATATTTTAGCCATTATTTACATTCTAGCCAGAACATATTGGTACATTGTGAGAAGCTAGTTGTCATTTACATTTCAGGCCTTAAACTAAACATCTGTATTAAAAATACATGAAATGACAATATTTCACATTTTTTCCTCCCTGGCATTTGTTGTAATATATGGTTTATAACTGATACCTTTTCATATTTTTTTTCAGTCACTACATAAGAGGTTGAAGGTTTAAAATATACGTAATATGTAATATATCTGTGATTTGAAATGCTAAACTCTGCTGCCACCTATGAACCAGTGACAAGAGTGCAGTATAAATGAGTATCACACATTTGGAATTAAGCGATAAAAACCCTAAGGGAAAAAATTCTCGCAAATACCTTATTTTCTCTCTCAGACACATATTCACTGTTGGTTGTGGAAGGGACAACTGAACACTGTTATATTAAATACATAAAGAAATAATCATAACTGCAACAATTACTGTAGTACAAATGTAAAAGTTGTCCAGTGTTTAGGAATCAGAATCACAGAAGGAAAAGGTTATTTTTGTTTCTTTCTATAGTCACATAACTCTGGAAATATATTAAAAGAAAAATGAAGATATATAGGTCATGGCTGTGTTTATTTGTTTGATACCTAGTAAAATCCTACCAGGACTCCCCCCCCCCCCAAACATTTAAATGTCAAAGGCATTGCACTTGGAATCTGCCTAGTTTGCAGTGTTATTGTCATAGTTGGGTGTTCTATGTAAATGTTTTAAATCCTCTGAATTATATGAAGTTGCCTGTACCACATCAGTATTATCTACTCTGTGTTTGATAGTAGTTCAGGCACACAAAGGTCTTTCCCAGCACCTGACACTTTTATCTGGAGATATGAATGATCTTATGCATACAAGGGTGTGCTCTACCACCACACCATGGTTCTGCCCTAATCAGACTGTCCATTACAATTACTTCTGCACGTGTATAATCATCATTCAAGATTATCCACTGTGATTTGGAATGAGAACCTCTTAGAGATTTGCAAGACAGGATTATTATTTTTTACTGTAAGATTTAACTGCAAGACAGGATTTTTCTCTGCTTTCAGATCTGACAGCTAGGTACTATGCTTACATGCAGTTAGGCACCATGTAATCTTTTGTTTAAGACTAATAATCATAGAAGTTGGTAAAAGGGAGCCCAGTTGCATTGACTATTGCAGTAAACACAGTATTGCTTAAGGAAACCTGCTGCTTTCATTAATGAAGTATTTGACATAAATCGGTAGGCTGACTGGGAAGAGTTTAGGAGTTTAACTTTAAAACAGAATTTAGAAATTATTTATATGCACTCACAGGAATTTCCAAAGAGGTCCAACACTGAATTTAGTCAAGTGGGGAAGAGCAGAGATTTAAAATCACAAGGAATCCTCATTTTAAGCCTTAAATTGTAAGGTTTAGGGGAAAAGATTAAGAATCTGGAGGAAACTCATTTGCCATTATTAAAGCATGTGGGTGTTTATCTGGGGTGTTGTTGTTATTGTTGTTTTAAAAAATAAATTTTAAACTGGGCTCCCTTTTACCAACTTCTATGATTATTAGTCTTAAACAAAAGATTACATGGTGCCTAACTGCATGTAAGCATAGTACCTAGCTGTCAGATCTGAAAGCAGAGAAAAATCCTGTGTTGCTGTTAAATCTTACAGTAAAAAAATAATAATCCTGTCTTGCAAATCTCTAAGAGGTTTTCATTCCAGCTTGACAGCCCGACTGGAGAAGCAAAAGGCAG
>NW_015162484.1:691206-752252 GCF_001447785.1 Gekko japonicus | reverse complement strand
CTTCCCCAGACAGCCTGCTAAGGCGGGGGGGGAGGAAGCGAAGATAGAAGGGGTTTAAACTTTAAACCCCTTCTCAGCTGGGGAAGGGGAGGGGAGGCCCCCTAGAATAGAATGGAGAGAGAAGGGGTTTAAACTTTAAACCCCTTCTCTCTTCGCTCTCCCCCCCGCCCGCCTTGGCAGGCCTGCTGGGGAAGCAAAAGGGGGGGGCATCTTCAAAAGCCTCCCCTTCCCCAGTCGGTTTAAACCCCTTCTCAGCTGGAGAAGGGAAGGGAAGGCTTTTGAAAATGCCCCCCTTTGCCTCCTCTTCTGACATCACTTCCGGTGATGTCAGGGGGTGTGGCATATGCTAATGAGTTATTATGCTAATAGCTTATTAGGTATGCTAATGAGCTCCTGCAGCTCTTTTTCTACGAAATGACCCCTGCATACAGATATAAATCTAATAAAGTTTTACCATTCACACATTAAATCTTCTGGAGTTTTAGCAGTCTTTCGTCATGCAGACTTGCCCCAAATCATACTTCGCTGGTGTATAGAGGCTTTTCCCTCTGTGTACTCATCGGCTGCAATGAGATGGGGCCTTTTCTGTAGTGATGCCTCAGTTGTGTAACTCCCTCACTGCTGCCGTTTGCTTGGTGCCTACTTTTTAAAAAGTTTCTGACATCAAGTACAGGACATTCTAGCTATCAGTGACATTGTCACTGGATACTACTATTATTATTCATGTCTTCAAATGTATGCATGGTGGACACAGTCACAATTTGGCTTTGATTGATTTAGCTTTCTAGGCTCTTCTTGTTTTCAGGAACATGGTATTCCAACTGATATGGGATATGCTGTGGCCCCTCACCATTCTGGTGTCTACCCTGTTCATGTTCAGCTTTATGATGCATGGAAGAAAGTCTGGAATATCAAAATCACCAGCACAGAAGAGTATCCACATTTGAAACCTGCCCGATACAGAAGGGGCTTCATCCATAAAAGTATCATGGTAAGGGGGGGGGGGGTCCTGATCGTCTGTGTTCCAGTTACTTTTTCAGTTTTTTGTGAGCAATTTCAAGAGAGAACAAATGTTATATTAGCTCAGAGTACTGAAAGTTCACTTTGTCTGTAGCACATATGTCAAGCACAGTCATTATTTTTGACAAGCGGTGGCTAACAGAAGTCAGTATTTTAAGCTTTTCTTCTGATCAGCATGACAGTGTCTGATTATGCTGTCCTTTGTTGGAACTGAGCACAAACAGCAAACTTGTTCTGGGGGTCAACTAGAAATAGGGGGTCATAGAATCCTTCTCCCCACCAATTCCACCAACACAGTATTTCTCCACTGGCATCCTCCTCCTTGTGCTTGTCTACAGTACGCTGGTATTTTCTTGTTGGACTGTGGGATTCACAGTCTTGTTGGACTGTGGGCATCTTCATTCACTACAGTATCTGACATCAAAACAGCAAATGGCAACTAAGAACCAAAACTGTACTAAGCTATACCATTTCAGGTAGAGGTGTAACTGAGTGTTTGAATGTTCCCCTGCATAGAAGCGTTCCCTACATTTTTTCTACACATATAAGATCCTACATATACTACATGTTAAGAGTATTTTATGTAGAAGTACACTTTTATATACCATCCCACCATTCCAGTAGAAACAGAATGAAACTAGCTTTGCCCAAAGTGCAAACAACCCCAAATAGAAAACAGTCAACTTGTCTGTATAAAAGAGAGTCCTTACTTTTTTAAAAATAGTGAAGCCAGAATCATGTAGGTTTTGAGCGCCCGAAGACCAAACATCAGAAAGTCACAAACAACTGGTAAACATGTTGATTACTGCAGCTAAAATTACCATAGCAATGAAATGGAAGGATACACATCCCCCTAACATCCAACATTGGACGCACAAAGTTTGGGACATTTTTATGCTAGAAAATTTCAACACTCTATATACAGAAACACAAATGGAATGCAATTTAATGAGTCCTTTAAATGTATGGTACCCTATAATTGACAAAATGGATATAGATAAATTCGATTGGGAATCGATTAGAAAGGTTAAGTTTAAGCTCCTACTATATAATTAGATTTACCATAATAACTCCTACAAGCACCGCCTGACAAGTTAAACCATAGAGCTACATACATGTTGTAATGCTTTTAGAGTCCAATGCGGTATTGAAGTTAAAGATATGTTACTTTTTATATTCCAGTGTTCACAGATGCACTTTTTGCCTCACTTCCTGCTCACAGACGGTTTTAATGTTTTATTGTAAACGGATAGTGATCCTAAGACAAATCTAAGCATGTTATTGATAGTTTCCATACCCCAGACATTACTACCCTTTGTAGTTATTTACATGCACAGTGTTCTTATTGTATGTTTTTTTAATATATTGTTTCTTGTTATCGTTGTTTTATATAGTTGTTTACTAATTGAAAATTATTAATAAAAATATGATTTTTTTTAAAAAAATGTAGGTTTTGAGCCAGCACTGGCAAACACTATTTATTTATTTAATTTTTTATTTAGATTTGCTAGGCCACCCTTCCCTGCAAGCAGGGCTCAGGTCGGCTTACAAGAAATAATACAGTTAAAACCAACATTAAAATGCCTATAATGTATCAGGAAATACACATGGACTGAATTATTTTACTCTGGCTCTGCTGGACTATCTTATCTCTGCTAAATACCATTTTTTCAATATCTCACTATCATCACCCAACAGAGAGTGCCAGACCTCAGACTGTCCCATCGCTGTCCTCAGCCGAATGCTGGAGGAATGTCGCTGCCTTGCAAGCCCCGTGGAAAGATAATAGATCCGGTAGGATGTGGATGTTCTCCGGCAGAGTGTCCCACCCGGCTGGGGCCGAGGCCGAAAAAGCCCTGGCCCTAGTTGAGGACAGCCAGATCTCTCTCAGGTTTGGGACCACAAGCAAGTTCTTATTCCCAGAGTGTAACGTTCTTCTGGGGGCAGACTGAGAGAGGCGGCCCCAAAGCAAACAGGCCACTGTGTTTGATACCAACTAAAACTTCCAAGTTGTCTTCAAAGGTAGTTCTGGATAGAATGCGTTCCAGCAGTCCAGGCTAGAGATTAATGAAAATATGAATCAGTATAGACAGGTCAGCTGAGTTAAGAAGGGAAGACATTGCATAGACAAGTTGCTTCTTATCAAGCACAAAGTTGGACCCATGAGCATCCCCAAACTTTTCACTGATTGGCTAAATACAGCCAAACCCACTCTGAAGTTGACAGACCTCATCCAGAAGATCACCTTTCCTGACCAGTATCACTTCTGCCATACCTGAGTTCATTTTCTGCTTGTTTACCTTCATCCACTCACCACACCATTCGGGTGCCTTGGCCTAGGAACAGGAGACCTGCTTCTGAAGACTTATTTAATGATAGGCATAACTGAGCATTATGTGCTTATGAAGCCCAATTCCAAAGCCACAGATGATCTAATTCAGGGGGCTGACATATATATTAAACAGCACTGGCAAAAATGGAGACAAAACATTCAAGTGTGTTAAGAAATAAATGAATGTTGTTAACTTACATATATGATAAACAAATGTCGGTTAAAGGCATAACCAAAGATAAATTAAGAAGCGTTCCAGCAAAGTTGTGTTGTTCTGGGAATTCTTTGCACAGTGGTGCACTGGAATATAATGTTGTGCCAGTTGCTGGCATGCTGTTATATGCATGCAGCTTCTTTGCATTTTCCTGTCAAGAAAAATACGCATTTAAGTCCTGCTGGTTGCAGTGGGAGAGTTAAACACATGTTACATCTTTCCATTAAAAGCAATTGAACTCTGAAGTGCTTTACTTTAGCTAGATCATGCCCTGACTGTCCTTTTTCTCTACAGGTTCTTCCTCGACAAACCTGTGGCCTTTTTACACATACTATTTTCTACAAGGAATACCCTGGAGGCCCAAAAGAACTAAACAAGAGTATACAGGGAGGGGAGCTTTTTTTCACGGTTGTTCTCAACCCAGTAAGTGCCTAAATTATTTTTATATGCTTGATAAAAGGCTAGCCACAGTGAACCATCTTACATGCAGTTGTGAAAAGAGTGCTAAGCTTTTACAATTTTCAGAATATTTTTCTTTAGTGGGTCTGTTTCTGATATGTTTACGGTCAGGCACTCTTGCTTGGATTGCAAAATTTAATAATACTAGGCTTCATATTGCTTACTGTTCATAAAATGGTGGTAAAAGTTCTGAGCAAGCCCTGTGTTCAGTTGCCCGCGCCAAAGTGCTGCGGCCCAGGAGAAGCCTGAAGAGCCCCGCATCTGGCTTTCACAGGCCCGCGCAGAAGCGCTGGGGCCAGGTGGAGGCCCGGAGAGCCCCGCAGCCGGGTCCCCCGGGCCCGCACAGAGCCGGGGGGATGCCCAGAGAGCCCCGCAGCCAGGTCCCCTGGGCCCACACAGAAGCGCTGGGGCCAGGGGGAGGCCCGGAGAGCCCTGCTGCTGGGTTCCCCGGGCCTGCGCAGAAGCGCTGTGGCTCGGGAACCGCCCAGAGAGCCCCACCGGCGGTAAGTAAGGGATCCACGGGGTGGTGGGGGCTTGATGGGGGGGGAGAGCCTCCCTCCATCTCTTTGCCATCTTTCCCTCCTTCTTCCCTTCTCTCTTTCTTTCTTTCCCGCCTTTTTCTCTTCTCTTTTTTCCTCCTTTCCGTCTTTCCCTCCTTCTTCCCTTCTCTCTCTTTCTTTCCCTCCTTCTTTCCTTCTCTTCCTTTCCCTCTTTCCTTATATCTTTTTATCCCCTCTTTCCTTCCTTCTTTTCCTCTTTCTTTCCTTCTCTTTCTTTCCCTCTTTCCTTCCTTCTTTCCTTCTCTCTACACTCTCTCTTTCCTTCCCTCTTTCCTCCTCCTGTGGCCCAACTCTAGTGAGAAGGGGTTTAAATTTTAAACCCCTTCTCTCTTTGCTCCCCTCCCCCACAGGCCAGCTCCCCCCCTTTTGCTTCCCCTTCTGACATCACTTCCGGTGATGTCAGGGGGAGTGGCATATGCTAATAGCCTAGTAGCTCATTAGCATACCATATGCTAATGAGCTCCTGCAGCTCTTTTTCTGCGAAATGACCCCTGGGTACTACACAAAAAATCTCAAGGGGAAACTCATAAGAACATAAGATGAGCCTGCTGGATCAGACCAATAGTCCATCTAGTCCAGGATCCTGTCTCACACAGTGGCCAACAAGTTCTTCTGGATGGCTAACAACAAGGCATAGAGGCTGAGGCCTTCCCCTGATGTTGCCTCCTGGCTCTGCTCCTGCAGATCCCCAGTCTCTCAGGAGAGGTTGTTTCAACCAGCAGTGGACCCCATCGGGTTGCCCTAGGAGTCTATATACCAGGCATCTTGACACAAGTGGACACAAAGATGGATGCCAGAACTGGCAGGCCCTATAATCATGCCTAGGCAGCAACCCTGGGAAGCACATGAGATCTTGTTCTGACAGCTGCAATGCCCTCTGCCCTGCCGACGTCTGCATACTCGGACAATGGATTTGCCTCAGCCCCTAATCCTATCAATCTCGCCTCATTCTTCCTCCCCACATTTCCTTTATAACCAAAATTCCTGATTTCTATTCCTTTTCCACATCCCAAACTCAGGTGGCTCATCAAGCAGTATTGTTTCCATTTTGATTAGGTTAAATTAGCAGTACATTCGTTCTGCAACCATTGGAGGAAGCAATCAGGAACCCAACCCCAATTGTACTTTACATCCAGAAGAGAACCTCTGGTCTCTTTTGTCCACTCCTGGGAACTCTACACAGCGTTTCCAAACTACGGTCCCGGTCACATGGGCAGGAAAATGCGGGGGGGAAACGTGGCTGTTAGCCCCGGGGCTAAAAACCACGCAGTAGCTCGAGCAGACCTACTGATCGAGGTCCCGTGGTAGGGGGGAGGTGCCGATCACTCCACAGTCCTGCGGCGCGGCAAAGAAGCGGGGTGTGGGGAAACGGGGTTGGGGTTTTTTTAAACTCAAATGTGTGCATGCTCCCTTGGGTGCTTGTACGCATCCGTGGAGACTTTGGAAAAAAAAACCTTTTCTCGAGGGGACATGGGCGGGCGCTGGAACTACCACCAGGAACGCGATCAGACGCCCACCCTTGCCCCGCGGTTTTAGGAAACTAGTACCTCCGAGGTACTAGTTTTTTACCGCGCATCTTCCCGCGGGAAGCCTTGGGTTCGCCACGGGAGCTCGATGCTTCCCAGATGTGGCGGTGAGATCACGCCTGGAAAATGCGCCTATCTCCCGTCCCTCTAGCGTGCCTAATGCTCCGTGTGACTGCAGCCTACATTGTTTTATAGAGGACCACACCCAAAGAGTGGTGGTCAATGGCATCTCATCAATTTTTATCAATGATCTGGATGAAGGGGTAGAAGGGCTACTCATTAAATTTGCTAATGATACCAAATTGGGAGGAGTATCAAATACCCCAAAAGACCTGAATACTCTGAATACAACAAGACCTGAATACTCTGGAGAAGTGGGCAGTTGCAAACAGGATGCAATCCAACAAAGATAAAAGCACAGTATTACATCTGGACCACATACTGGATGGGGGATACGTTTCTGGGGAGCAGTGTATGCAAAAGAGTGGTAAGGGTGGACTGTAAACTAAATATGAGCAGTCAGTGTGATGCGGTGGCAAAAAAGGCAAATTCAGTCTTGGGTTGTATTAAAAGGGCCATAGCATTAAAATTGCAGGAGGTCATAGCCCCTCTGTATACTGCCTTGGTCAGGCTGCAACTTGAGTACTGTGTGCAGTTCTGGAGGCCTCACTTCAAAAAAGATGTGGACAAAATCGAGAGGGTGTAGAAGAGAGCGACGAGGATGATCAGGGGTCTGGAGACTGAGCCCTACGAGGAAATGTTTAGTTGGAGAAGAGGAGATTGAGGGGGGGACATGATTGCTCTCTTTTGAAAGGCTGTGCTTTGGAGGAGGGCAAGGAGCTGTTCTAGTTGGCAGCAGAGGATAGGACCTGAAGTGACGGGTTTAAATTACATGCAGAAAGTTATTGGCTGGATATTAGGAAAAAGTTTTTCACGGTCAGAGTGGTTCAAAGGTGGAATCAGCTGCCTAGGGAGGTGGTTAGCTCCCCTTCACTGACAGCCTTCAAGAAGAGGCTGGACGAATATTTGTCAGAGGTGCTTTAAGCTGGTCCTGCACCGGGCAGGGGGTTGGACTAGATGGTCTGTATGGCCCCTTCCAACTCGATGATTCTGTGATTCTATTCCTGATTAATCTCATCAGTGTTTTGTTCTGAGGGACCCCTAGCAAGCCCTCTGGATACATTTTTCGGTATAACTAGCCCATCACAGCCCCATTGCTTTGTTCTTGTTTGTGCCTACCAAAACGCACCCCTAATATACTGGATCCTTCCTCAATGTGAAGCGCTGGTCGTTTTGCCATCTCTCCTTCTTCACAGCTCCTTGACTTCTTCAGGAAAGGTAGCTATTGCCTCACTCCCCACTATTCTCCTACATGTTTCCCAAAGGATCATGGGGATGCTTTTGGAAGATTCATTATGACCTAGGTCAGGGGTGTCGAACTCATTTGTAATGAGGGGCAGGTGTGACATAATTGAGACCTTGTTGGGCCGGGCCATATGTGTCATAAAATGTAATGCCGGGTAGCGGGGATATAAACTTTATAAAGGACACAAACACAAAGATTTTTTAACTTTTAAAAAATGCTTAAAACATTACCACTCTTGCAATAGTTTGTTTGTTTAACAGTGTCTGATGACACCTCTTGCTCTGAATTATTGCATCAAAATGTCTGTGCTGTTGCAATCTTGAGTGTACTGTTCAAGTGTGTATCTTTAAGCTGCAAACCTACTTTTGATTTATTGACATTCACTACAGAAATCTCATGCTCAGAGTTCTGAGCCTAGGATCCAGGGGAAAACATGAAATGGCTGGGCATTGTGAGCTTTTGTACATAATTTGCTTTGTGTGCTGGTCAAGAACACGAGAAGGCATCATGACACAGACTGAGGCTGTGTGTTTGTCTACAAAACTAGTTTTCCTCAGTGGTCAGTATCAGCCTAATATCTGGGAAGTCTAAGTTCAAAATCCCCAAAGGAAATGTGCTAGGTGAACTTGGTCTGGACACACAGTCTCAGCCTAATCCACCTCACTGGCTTGTTGTTATTCCTCATCTAAATAGTTCAAATGGCTTTCCTACTGAGAAAGATTGGATCATGAGGGCATGAATACAGTGAAAAGGAGGAGGGAACCCAGTTGCACCCAGGAGAGCCACAGCATAACAAGCCCAACAAAGCACACACATTGTAGCAAGGCACACAAAACCTCATACCTTGGATATAATGCTGTTGGTCTTAAAGTTGCTGCTTTGTATTTCTCCCATGCAATTGAGGCAGCCGATTTTATTTATTTATTCATTCAATTTATACCCCGCTCTCCCCGCCAAGACAGGTTCAGGGCAGCTGTCCTGACAAGCAAAGCAAACTCTCCCTCCTTCCCTCCCTTGCTTTGGGGAGGAGCCTCAGCCAATGGAAGGGAAGAAAGGCTTTTTTTTAATTTATGGTGCGATTGAGGCAGCCTGGCCAGGAAGCAAGCTCTGGCTCATTCCCTCCCTCTGATTGGGAAGGGGAGGGAGTGCAGGGAACAGAAGCTTGTCTATCTATCTCTGTTGAGCAACTGAGAGAGTCTGGCAAAGCAAGCTACAATGCAGCAGCAGCAGAACTGGAAGAAGAAGCAGGAGGCAGCCAGTTCCACTGTGCGCCTAATAGAAGCCCTCCAGGGGCCTGATTCAGCCCACGGGCCGCATACAGCCGGACTGGACTAGCAGAAAGGGGGATGATTGGAAAAGTGCTGAAGGTACCACTCTTGAGTGCCCCTATAAGCTGCCGGTGGTTGCTCTTGGGGGTGGGGCTTCCCCCACTGGCCATTGATGGGCAGGAGCCCACAAAATTGGGGAATCCCCTGCCCCCACTTGGGGACTGGCATTCCTATTCAGTCAAGATCTGAAAAGCTCATTAAGTGAAAGCATACAGTATAGAGTTTTCCCTCCACCACATACACAACCATCAGGAGTCAGTTAATGGTACCTATAAATGTGCCTTGGCTGCAAAGCTCTTTGTGTTCATCAGGCATGTAGAACATCTGTTTTCTACCAGACACTGGAAGTCCTTAACTTAGTGTCTGCTTTTAAAACAACAGTTGCAGGCTGCTGAAGACCAGGCGTGCAGCTGGAAAACCCTGTCTCAATATTCTTTGTAGCCAATGATTTAGCCCACCCATTCAGAGATAGCAAGGCTAGTGTACATAATTTATTTTTTCACTTAATTCAGTTAGTAATGACAGAATTTCTTATCTGTACCTATTTGTTCTTTCAAGAGTGGTTCCATCACTTGAGGGAAACACTCAGGACCAATGTAGGCAGCAGAGGGAGTGATCTTTCTGCCTCATAAAGCCCTAAGTCTCTGAGGTTTTGTCCTGTGTATCAGGAAAAGTAGACATCTTTTCCTCCATTATTTTTCAACTGCTGGCTTTCTCGTTTGAAAAGGCTTCATCGTTTTACATTTCTCCAGAGAAATGTATTCTTTTAATACTTCATCGTTTCATTTTCCCTTCATATCTATGAACTGAATAAGTAAGGGTTTCATTTGGGGGTCTTTCTTTCTTTCTGTCTGTCTGTCTTTCTGTTTGTCGTTCTTTCTTCATATTACTTCATATTTCTTCCTGACATCGGATATCTTTTGCCTTATTCAGAGCACAGGTTGTTTGATGTATATGTGTTTTTAAAAAGATTATCCCTGTTTAGGTAAATTAATGCTACCATTTATTTTTTTTAACATGACTCTGTTGGCACTTCAGGGGACAGTTTACCTACTTATTGCATATTACTCCCAGAAATGCCTGATTGTGTAGTGGTTAAGTGTGCAGACTCTAATCTGGGAGAACCGGGTTTGATTCCCCACTCCTCCACTTGTACCTGCTGGATGACCTTGGGCAAGCCATTGTTCTGGCACACCTGTTCTTGAAAAAGAACAGTTTCTGTCAGAGTTCTCTCGGCCCCACCTACCTCACAGGGTGTCTGTTGTGGGGAGGGGAAGGGAAAGGAGTTTGTAAGCCGCTCTGAGACTCCCTTGGGTAGTGAAAGGCGGGGTATAAATCCAATCTCCTCCTCCTCTTCTTCTTCTGATTGCCATGCTGATCTTTCTTCATTTTTAGGTCAGTGATACTATTATCATCACTGAAGAATGTTCATTTTGATGGCACTGTGGTAGATTTTCTGTGTATGCTTGTTCATCCACAGTAAGAGCTCCACTGCTTTTTAAATTTTCTCCCTTCCTTCCTTGGGCAAACCCACTATCATAATGTGAGAAAGATGTAAAGTCTCAGTGAAGTATGCTGTTACCATGATCTCCTCCTTCAGTGAGTTAGAAATAAAACAAATTAGGAAATATTTTTATGTTCTGTGGATTCAAAGAGACAGAGGCCCTTCATCAGGGCCTACTTTCTAATGAAATGAAGTAACAGAAGTCTTTAGGGAGGTGGGCTGTATTAAATACACCCAGGTCTTTGTAGGTTACATGGAATCTCTCACTCTTAGACTCTATAGCCTTTGGAAACCACCATTCTGTTAAAATTTCCATCTGCTCTTATAGGTATACTTCTCCAAACAATATTTTCTTGTTTCCAAGTTTTTTTCTGACTCTGATCCTTCTCTTGCTGTTCATGTAGTTGTTGTGTACCACAAGGATGCAACACAGCATGGCAATGCTATTGTTACCCAAATAGGCAGTCTCCTAATTAGGGGGAATTAGCTTTGAGGAGACAGAGTAAGAGGGGGTAGGGGGGGTCAATAGGTTTTTGGGGGACCCATTCTCCTAAAATAGGCATCTCTCTGGGGTGTGGAGGGGACAGTAAACAGCCAGCTACCTTTACACTTCTAAACTGCATGTCCATGCTTGTTTCTTGATAGGCATCCATTTTGTGTCATTTTAGGCCAGGCAGTGTCTTGCTCTTATGATTTTTGAGATGATGTTTTAAGAAGGGTGTTCATGGCTATTCTAGCTATAAACCGCCCCTCAGCAAGAGAATGGGTCTTACTGCTAACTGTATGATATCCAGAACAGACGATGACAGTTTTGGATCCAAGCAGATTTATGTTCTCAGAAAAACAGTTACGGTATTGATATCCAGTAAGTCTTTGAAATTTCGTTTTTCAATGCTACTTCAAGAGGAAGGTTCAAAGGGCACAGATAACATGGGAGTTATTGAAGGTAATTGAAACCTTGAAGTATTCTGTTGTTCTACCTATATAACCCTGTATGAACCTACAGCCCAACTTAGGTCCATTCAACAGGGCTTGCTGGCTGTGCCCTCTACTTGCCAGTGTGGTTATCCATGGCAAGGGAACATCCCCACATGGTGGCATCCCTAGTTCTTTGGAGTGGGCTTCCAGAAGACATAAATGATGGCATGTGGCCAACAAAATTGTGTCCTCTTCTGGAGGGCTTTCTCTGTCTAATACCCATCATGGAGAGATCTAATACTCATCATGAAGAGATCATTACTCTCTGTTTTTCTTAGGCATATGAAAAAAATGATCTTGTTTAATTACTAGTGCTTCTCTCTTTTTATCTTTAACTGATCATTAGCTGCTTTGACCTTCAGATAAGGAGGCACGTATATTTTAAATTGCATATATAATATTGGCTTGCACAATTTTTATATTCCCATGGCCAAATAGATATATTCTCATATCTGAATGCCTTTTTTCAGCAGAGTACAGTGGTTAGATTATTTGATTAAGGCTGGGCAGGTCTTGGTTCAACTTGGGGAGAGGCCATGGCTCAGTGGTAAAGCATCTGCTTAGCAGGCAGAAGATCCAGTCCCCAGCATCTTCAGCTGAACGGTACAGGTAGCAGATTATGTGAAAGGCCTCTGCCTAAGACCCTAGAGAGCCACTGACAGTCTGAATAGGCAATAGTAACCTTGATGGACCAAGGATTCTGATTCAGTATAAGGCAACGTCATGTGTACATGTCCCCACATCAGACATGAAGCACACTGAGTGATCTTGGGAAGTTTCACTTTCCAGTGTTCATATATTTGCAGCTGTTGCTTGATGGAGTTGTCTCCTTGCAAATACAGGGTTGATGTTTTCAGCCAGCTTGTCTCTGCTGAATGGACCTAAGAACGGGTGCCTGAGTGAATACTCTATCCTGGGAACCCACAGCCAAAGGGGGGACATTACACTGGAGAGCCACTGCCACTCTGAGTAGACCTGGGGGGGAGGGGAGAAGTTTGCAATACCCAGCCATTTTATATTCCTAGGCTCAAAGCAGTTTATATTTTTTGTTTCTGTTGTGATCCTTGTGCTTTTTCTTGATGTTTTATTTTTAAAATTGCATTGCCAAACCCGACTATTCCCCAACCTTTCCATTTTAGGCAGGCATCTTTGGGGGGTGGGGGTGGGAGGTGTCAGTTATCAAAGTTATTAAAGTCAGTTATTAAATAAACAAAATATTGCAACAGTTTTAAGCATATTTGTATTTTAAGAAAAAAATATCGTTAATTGTGTTTGTACCTTTTATAAAGTTTATATCCCTGCTACCTGGCATTTCATTTTATGACATGCATGGCCTGGCCCCACAAGGTTCAATTTATGTCGGATCCGGCCCTTGTAACACATGAGCTTGACACCCTTGCATTATCAGATTGTTGTGAAGAAAATATAAACAGCAGAGAACTATGTATGCTACCCTGAGATGTTTGGGCGAGGGGGGGGGAGTGGAATAAAAATACAATAGATTCTACTCATGCTTTCTTCCATTGTAAAAATTACATCTTTTCCCCCCTCACTAAGTTCAGGCCATGTGTTCTAGTAGAGTTTGCCTCATTTTGGTTACACTGGGAGCAATATGTCAGAGATGTTGTTGAGTTTCTCATGTTAGAGTTGGATTTCTGAGTGCTTCAGAGAAAAATGATCCTGACACTGATAGCTATCAGAGTAAAATGACTCTCCTCTGTGTTTCCCTGGCAACAGCACATGAGATTAGGACTTTAATTAAACAAAAAAAAAAAAGGGAAAGCACCTGGGCCCAATTTAATACAAACAGAACTATTCAAAATTGACCCAGACTGGTGGGCACAGATTTTGGCTGCCTTTTTCACTGAAATAAAACAGGAAATATGCCGGAAATCTGGTGCAGTGCAATAATTGTTCCAATTTATAAAAGGGGGGACCCGACAGACCCGATGAATTACCATCCAGTAAGTTTGCTATCCACTATAGGAAAACGTTATGCTGCAGTGCTTCCCGAAAAGCTGGAATCTTGGGTTGAAGGAAACAAGGAACAGGCTGGTTTTAGAAAAGGAGCACGTACCATAAACCATTGCCATACCCTCCAGTTCTTGGTTGATAAATACACGAGTTCTGGAGAAGGCATGTTGGCAACTGCCTTCATGGACCTAAAATCAGTGTTTGATACAATCTCTAGACCCCGGCTATGGGAAAAGCTGAGTAAATATGGCATTGAACCATGTCTCCTTTACTTAATTCAACAGCTCTATAACCATCCCTCTGCCCGGGTTAGATGCGGGAAGTTAGGACAGCTATTGAAGCCTTTCATCCCAGACAATGGAGTCAAGCAGGGATGTTTACTTGCACCCCTGTTGTTCAATTTATATATAAATGACCTCAGACCCTGTATCCTGAAGGAAGCATGTCATCTTCCACATTTATCCAAGCATGAAGTTCCAATCCTCCTATATGCTGATGATGCAGTGATAATGTCTAGATCAATAGTGGGCCTCCACAAGCTGATAAAAAAATTCGAGCTTTACTGTTATCATGAGGGCTTTTCCATCAATGTGGTGAAATCCAAAGTCATAGTATTCACCAAAAGGAAAAAGGGGGAAATCTTCAAATGGGACATAGCAGGCCAACCTATGGAACAGGTCAATCACTTTAAATATCTGGGAATCCACTTTGAAGCATCTCTTACATTGAAAACACAGTTGGATCTAGCAAGGAACACAGCTTTGAGAGTAGGGAAGATAATTGTAAAATACTTCTACTAATCAGGAGGCCAATCTGTCCCCTCGACCTTAAAGGTATTTAATGCTAAGGTTCTAAATCAATTCCTGTATGGTGCAGAATTTTAGATTCAGGCCACTTCTGAAAAAATGGATTCCATCCAGTATGACTTTTTCCGACACTTATTGGCTACTCCTAGATGTGTCTCGGGCATAGCACTGAGAGCAGAACTAGGCGAATTATCAATAGAAGCTAGGGCTTAGATTAAAGCATTTTTCTTTAAAGTAAAGGTTTTAAAATCTGAGGGAGGATCTACTCTACTTGGGCTTATCCAGGCAGATACACATTACAGCCAATGGGTTCAACTATTGGAAAAGAAAATGAAATGCCTAGGAATAGCAAATGATATGATTAAAAATACAGAAACTAAAGACATTAGAAGACACATTTTAAAAACTGTAAGGAAATTGGATGTTACAAGTACGTCTATTAGGGCGCGCAGGGTATGTTCAACACTTCATTTGGGAATTGCCCTCCTGATGCAACTGCGGAAATATTTTTAGCAATTGACAGTACCAAAACTAAGAGCTTTTACTTTGGCAAGACTGAACATTCTTCCCTCGGCAGTTTTGGAGGGCAAATATAATAAAGTATCATACTCTAATAGAACATGCAGATGTTCATATCATACAATCGAAACCATTGAACATATGATTATGAGGTGCCCTATATTCGATGAGCTGAGGGCTAATTTAGTCACCCCTTTACTTAAAGATATCGAACTGCTAAATGTGCGAGCCCAGGTCTCATGGCTCCTATCAGATACCAATGATCGTGTCACCCTCTCAGTGGCAAAATTCACAGGCACAGTAATCAAATATAAGAGAAATAATACTGAGTAAGGTCTTTTAAAATATTTTCTTTGGTTCTAATGTCTGCTTAAGGTGATAGCCATATGAGCAGTGATAGGTAGATAGATGATAGATAAGTAAGTAGGTAGGTAGATAGATAGATAGATGGATGGACGGACAGACAGACAGACAGACTCCTCTGTGCTGGTTATAGATTTGCTATATGTTTAAATGATGGTTGCCAATTCCGGGTTGGGAAATTCCTGGAGATTTGGGAGTGGAGCCTGGGGAGGCCAGGGTTTGGAGAGCCAAGGGTTCTCACCAGGGTATAAGACCATAGAGTCTGCCCTCCAAAGCAGCCACTTTCTTCAGGGGAACTGATTGCTGACATTTTTGGTTCAGTTGTAATTCTGGGAGATCCCTAGGCCCCACCTGGAGGCTGGCAACCCTAGCACAAATGTATATAACCACCCTGTTCTGAGTTTTTCTTGTAATCTTAAAGTTCAGCAACAGCAGTTAAACACCAGCTGGTCTTACTGAGGTTGAGATACCTCTTTGCCTCCCCTCCCCTATTATTTATATAAATCCAAGTTTTTGAAAGGTCTGCCAAGTTAGAAGGGGGGTTGAACACTTAGCCTATGTAGTGCTTTTCAGAATTTTCCCCAAGCGATATTGTTTGCAGGTAAAAGTAAAAAAATGGGAGCCCTCCCCAAAAGGGAATACTTCAAAAACGTAGTCATGTTTTCACAGTATGAATGTCAGTGTCAGCAAAGATTTCTTTTTTTTCAAGCAAGTATCTGAATTGGATTACAACCATTTGTTCTCCTGGGACATTGCATCCATCCAGCTTTGTCAGCACAGTTAAATATATATTCTGGGTTAACGGAATCATGCTTCAGTTCAGAGTTTCCAAAGATGAGACGCTCCCAGTCTCCTAAGGGCTTCTTGTGAATGATAAAGAAAAGAAACATTTAAGTTTTGAACTGGAAATAAGCAGAAACAGAGTACTACCTTTGAGTACTATATTTGTTTTCTAAGACTTTCTAATAAAACATGACAGAAAGACATTATCTGTCTCTGTGAGCCCATAGAAGAGCAATTCTACCCAAGGGGCAAGTTGAGTTCAACATACAAACATACCTGACTATAAATCTAGGGGAGTATTTTTGTTTCTTTCTGTTTCACACTGTTTGTTTCCTGTCATGGGCATAAATGTTATATCTTGGCTACCACATATAACACATCCAGTCTCCCATCATGTGTATGTTATAGTTACTGTTCGTGCCTATTTATGCTAAGTTGATGTGGTGAATATGTGACAGGTGGATGAAGGAGAATAAGTTTAAAACCCCAACTAGGCTATCCCCATATGAAGCCTTCCAACTTCTTAGATAAGAGATTTATAATGGCTTGCTTTCAATGGCTTGTTTTGTTTTTTATAGTGATAGTTTATAGTGTTTTTGTGGTTTTGTGGTATTTTTACTTGTAAGCTGCCTCCACCAGGACTCTAGAGAGGGAGCATATAAATGTCCTAAAATAATAATTCAGAGGGGCTGCTCTTATGGTTCCCATCTACTTCCCCCTCAAATAACATGGGGAGGCAACAAAATAGCTTCTTCTGTAGTGCATATAGCACCATGGTTCGACTCTTTGCGATCCCATGGACCACATCATGCCAAGCCCTCCTGTCTTCTTCTGTCCTCTGGTGTTTCTCAATTTTATGTTTGTTGCATCGGTAACACTGTCTAACCATCTCATCCTTTGCCATCCCCTTCTTCTGTTATCTTCAATCTTTCCCAGCATCAGGGTCTTCTCTAGTGAGTGCTCCCTTCTCATTTGGTAGCCAAAGTATTTGAGCTTCAGTATCTGTCCTTCCAGGGAACAGTCAGGTTTGATTTCCTTTAGGATTGACTGATCTGATCTCCTTGCAGTCCAAGGGACTCTCAAGAGTCTCCTCCAGCACCATAGTTCAAAAGCATCTATTCTTCAGTGCTCGGACTTCCTTATGGTTCAACTCTCACAGCCATACATTACTACTGGGAATACCATCGCTTTGACTATGTGGACTTTTGTTGGCGATGTAATGTCTCACTTTTTATTATGCTGTTTAGGTTTGTCATAGCTTTCCTCCCAAGGAGCAGGCGTCTTTTAATTTCATGGCTGCAGTCACCGTCTGCAGTGATCTTGGATCCCAGGAACATGAATTCTGTCACTGCTTCCATGACTTCCCCTTCTATTTGCTAAGGAGTGATGGGGCCAGATGCCATTATCTTAGCTTTTTTGATGTTGACTTTCAAGACACATTTTGCACTCTCCTCTTTCACTCTAAGCAAGAGGCTCTTTAGGTCCTCTTCATTTTCTGCCATTAGAGTGGTATCGTCTGTATATCTGAGGTTGTTGATGTTTTCCCTGGTAACTTTGTATAAATTTAAACAATAGTTTGTCACAATCAAGTAGATATTTGGTTATACTGACAGGTCTTTAGAAAGTGGTCTCTTGGCAGTCACTGATTAAATAAATAAGCATAAGCATCTCAAAAATACTAAAGTTAGTGGAAACAGGAACATTCACACAAGTTCCAATTTTCCTTCTTAACCATTTGATAGGGATTACCCCCCCCCCTTGCCTATTTCCCTCAGGGAAGGGCTGCTTGTCTCACTTTCATAATGCAGTATTGTCCTCGATCCTCTTCGTCTGCTTAACTCTTCTTCACCGATCTCACTCCACTCTCTCTCAACTGTCATTCTTAACTGCCATTCTTAACAAACACTCTCACCTGTAGAATTCCATTTGAATCCCCTATCGTTCAAAAGTCTTAGGCTGTCTTAAAACAGTAACCATTTACTGTTTGTTACACTCTCATTAGAAACCTAGTAGATTCAGGTGGGTAGCCATGTTGGTCTGAAGCAGCAGAACAAAGTTTCTGTCCAGTGTTTCTAGGACAAAGTTCAAGTCCAGTGGAACCTTTAAGACCAACAAAGGTTTATTCAAGGTATGAGCTTTCGTGTGCATGCACACTTCTTCGGTATCTACACATGCGAAGTCTCTCAGTTCTTGCTTATGCCCAGAATTGTTGGTCTTGGAGGTGCCACTGGACTCAGGTCTCACATCTGCTTGTTAACTTTTGCATTTGTATGCTAATTTACTGCTATTCACAGATTTTACCAACCCCTTTAATCCAATCTCAGCTATAATCTTCCAGTTACTTATGCACCTTGACTCTAACAAGCTGTTCCTGGCAACTATATGTAATGGTTGAGGACGTCTTGTTTCAGGAATAAAATCTTGTTGGTCTTAAGGGTGCCACTGGACTCAAACTTAGTTCTAGAAACATAGTAGTATATTTCACTCTTCTAGAGATTTCAGCAAGTGTTTAATTGACTGGATTCCTGATTTTACAAACTGTTTATGATAGAATATTTAGTATTAAAGACGTTCTGATTACTTTAATTCTGTCCATGGTTGTAGTATTAATTCCTCTGAAAAATAGGGCAGATATTTTCAATAATTTGGTTATTGTTAATAACATGCATTTTCACTAACACTTCCTATTGGGTGGGTGAGTTTTCTGGAGCTTTCTAGACATGGCTGGTCTGCTGGCCTTTGTAAAAAATGGCAGAATCCCCAAATCAGAAAACAATTGCCAGTTCATTTTCTCCAGCTGTGGCTGTTTCCAAGCTGCAGTAGTGCTTCATTAGGGTACCACAGCCTAGGATACCACAGATGTACTGGCCTTATAAGCGCTGCTATACATTTTCTGGGTAGAGACTGTGAATAAGGTGTCTGCATTTTACCTGTCGCCTTGTAAAGCCAAGAGAAATGAATGTTACTGAAGAATTTAGGATGCTGTTCCATACTGCATACAAAATGACATTGGTATTTATTGTCTGGCTGAAAACAACACCTCAGATAACAGTTCAAACAATACGAAAGCTAATGTTGGAAGACCTTTATTTCATTCCTGTTTAATGCAGGATAGGACAGTGTGGAGCCTGAAGCAGAAAATTAGACTCCCTCCCATCCCACTAATAATTAAATAACCAACTATTTTACATTCTTCTTTACTGGCAACCAAAATCTGTTGCCTAAGGCAATCATCTCATCTCTCACTGCAAGGCCAGCTCATCCCAAATCTTCCACCAAACTCCCTTAGGATTCTCCCTGGCATTCCTAATTTCACAGGTCCTGCTACATCAGTTGCTTTAGACAGCTTTCAGATAGCATGCTTTGGAACTCTTATGGGCCATCTATTGTTGGGTTCCTTTGGTGTAGTGGTCAAGTGCGCGGACTCTAATCTGGGAGAACCGGGTTTGATTCCCCACTCCTTCACTTGCACCTGGCTGGATGACCTTGGGCAAGCCGTAGCTCTGGCACAGCTGTTCTTGAAAAAGAGCAGTTTCTGTCAAGAGCTCTCTCAGTCCCACCTACCACACAGGGTGTCTGTTGTGGGGAGGGGAAGGGAAAGGAGTTTGTAAGCCGCTCTGAGACACCTTTGGGTAGTGAAGGGCGGGGTATAAATCCAATCTCCTCCTCCTCCTTCTCTTCTTCTTGTATTGTTATAAATTGAAATCAAGGCCAAACTGAAATTAACATCCAGTCCTGTTCTTTGACTAAATAAAAGGAGATCTGTGGCTTTTGAAAAACTAACAAGCTTTCATGGGCCCGCTTCATCAGGTAATTTAATGGAGTCCTCAGTCAACACATATATGAACATATGTGATGGGTATCCATATATCAGCTCACTAAATCTGATGAAGCCCTTGAAAGCTTATGCTACCACTTTTCTGTTAGTCTTTTTAAAGCCTTGGCCAGGTGTCTGTGCCCCATCTGTCTCAGTCCTGCAGAACATAAGAAGACTGGGCATGAAATGACACAGTTCTGACATTTGGGGGAGGGGGCACCCTGATGGCCTGCCAGGGTATAAAAGTGAGGGACAGAAAACAGAAGGGTGGAGGGAGTGGTAGGAGTAAGCTCAGCAGAAGTTTGTAACTCCAGAGCAACACTCATCAGACCCAATGCTGCTGGACTGCCAGAAAGTATGGCAGTCTGATTCCCTTACCAGGACAGGAAAATCAAATGAACTGAGTCATAATGACCCCCTCCTGGGTGATCCTGGCACTGCATCCACAAGGGGGGAAATAAAGATGGGATCAGAATCTAGTGATGAATTAATAAACTATGTTGTCGAAGGCTTTCACGACTGGAGTTCATTAGTTGCTGTAGATTTTCCGGGTTGTGTGGCTGTGGTCTTGGCATTGTAGAACCTGACGTTTTGCCAGGAACTGTGACTGGCATCCTCAGAGGTATAACACAGAAAGATGGAGTACTCTCTGTGTCGAGGTGAGAAGAAAATAGTAGGCAGGTAATTTATATCTACTCCAGAAGATGGGGTAGGTGTCAGCTGATGCTGCCATGAGCTAGGGTGTGTAACTCTCGACTGTACTCGCTTCCCTCCCCCATGCATTCTCTAGCTTGGTGCTTATCTTGCAGGTGGCCTTGGAGCTAGAGGTACTTCTTCCCTAAGCTTCCCGCTGGGAACCTAACGGTTCTGAATTAGCCTGCGCATAAGGGTGGTTGCTCATTGGCCTGGGGGTGTATGGGAGTCTCCTTCAAAGGTAGTATTTCCCTGGGCCCCGCGTTGCTTTCGTCATTTCTGACACAAGATGTTGATGGTGTCTCAAGTACTGTCTCTCTCAATAAACTGGTAATTCTGCAGACCTGGTGTTGAGTGTGATTGACTGGGAACCCTGACAGTAGGGCTGAATCATTATCTTGTAGGAGTTCCCCAGGCTATGAACATGCCAATGGAGGAGTTTTCCTGAGGAGGTTCTTTTGCATATTTTTTCATAAGGTTTCCCATCTGATCAGTGATTCCTTTGATATATGGCAAAAACACTTTTCCTGTGGGAGACTGTTTTTCCTCAGTTGTTTGTTTTACCTTTGGTTTAATTGCGCTTCTGATTTCATTCTTGGAGTAGCCAAGAATGTGCTATACCTCTGAGGATGCCAGTCACAGTTACTGGCGAACCGTCAGGTTCTACAATGCCAAGACCACGGCCACACACCCCGGAAAATCTACAGCAACTAATTAATAAACTGCCCAGAGAAGCGATCTGGCCACCCTCCATGCTACAGTTTAAGGGAGGCCCCTACCTCGGGAAAGTGTGACACCAGTTATATGGCACCTTTCCACTTTAAAAATACTTCTTGAGGCAGCTAAAGAAATTAATAAAATAAAAACATAACACTAAAAATTGGGGGGGGGAGACATTTGAAACAGAAAATTATTTAATACAGAGTTTAAAGCCACAGCAAGAATTAAATTTATAAATGCCTTCTGGGGTTGGTGGGGTTTTGTTGTTGTTGTTTGTTCTGTTTTGTTTTAAAGGCCTTTAGCTGACATTGGAAGGCTACAGTAAGGGAGCTGAATGTAAATCCTGGGAAGGAGACCTTTGTACAGATCCCCACAAAACATACTTCTATAAGATTTATGCAGCAGAGCTACCTTGGAGAATCTCAAAATATGGAGAGGTATCAGAGGTCATTTCGGGGGGATCGTGGGGGATCGCAGTTCCCCTGGGTGAGGTACTGGGGGCGGGGCACATGACGAAGCCCCGCCCCCTGCTTCCGGCCACCCCGCTTCCGGCCCTCATTCAGCCAGGAGGAGGCAGGAGAAGAGGGTGGGTAAGTTGCTTCCTCCCTGCCTCTCCCCACCCCTGCCTTCCTGGGGCCAGGGAGGGCCTTCGCGGGGTTTCCTTGCACTCCAGCCGGCCTTGCAGGTCCACCTCCTGGCAGGATGCGTGCCGCGGGGGACGGCTGTGCGCGCTGCACCCGCCGTCGCCAGGATGTGACGCTCCGCGTTACTCTGGCAACGGGGCTGTTTGGGGTCCCGTTGCCAGAGTAACGCGGAGTCACATCCTGGCGACCGCGGGTGCAGCGCGCACAGCCGTCCCCCGCGGCACGCATCCTGCCAGGAAATAGATTCCCCCCGCCGGCGTTTGGTAAGCCTATATGACACACTTCCAGTGACGTCAGGGAGTGTGGCATATGCTAATGAGTTATGCTAATGAGTTCCCCTAGCTCTTTTTCTACGAAACGACCCCTGAGAGGTATATATGGGTGCGGGTGTTTGAGGCTCAAAGCCTTTAGGGCTTTAATATCAAAATGGCCTTTTGTATTGAACACAGTTAATGTAACTGTTCCAGGATAGGTATTATATGCTTGTTGTCGTAAGCTCCAGGTTAACATTCTGGCTGCCTCATTCTGAACAAGTTAAAGGTTCTGGATCATCTTCAAACACAATCCCATGTAGATCATGATAAAGGAGTCCACCCTGGGTGTTACCAAGACATGTGTAATGGTGGTCACAATCCAGAGAAGTTTGTACATGCAGGTGCTTCCAAGCTCCCATTGGTGGTAGTTTTTCTGTTATAAAGCAACCCATTACAATACATCTCCCTCTATTGTTGTCTTCTGCCAGCTGGTGGACTTTTTTGTTTTATTTGGTATACCCTCAATAACTGTTATTGAGCCTCATCCCTGGTATTGGTATTATGAGTATTTGTGTGTTTATGTTTTTATTGAATTATATATATATGTATGTATGTGTGTGTGTGTATGTATATATATGTGTGTGTGTGTTTGTTTGTATATGTAAATATATATGTGTGTGTTTGTTTGTATATATGTGTGTGTGTGTGTGTGTGTGTGTGTGTGTGTGTGTGTATATATATGCTGTTTTGTTGTTGCAGTGTTCTAATGTTCATTACCTTGGATGGAAAGGTGGCATATAAATGTTTACAATGAAAAATTAACATATGAGCTGCTGCTCCAGATGTTTCTGGGAAGGGGGAGGGACCTGCAACTGAAAGCTGAAAAGCCCAACATGTAAGCAGAAAGCACTTCACTCTACCCTGGATCCAGCTTTTTGAACTTTTTCATTAGACAGATTACTTCTGTATGCCAGTTGAGATGCAGAGTAATGAAATCATATGTAGTATTTACTAACAAATACGTTCAAGTGGAGAACCTGCAAGGATTTGTGGAGGGATGTCATTTTGCCCTCTTTCCTTTCTCTGAAAGCCCCTACAACTCTCCTCTTTCCATGCTTCCTTCTTTCATTTCCACCCAACAGCCAACCTACCTCTATCCTGCTTTCATCTTTCCATCCTTCCTTCCCCATGAGAATACTCTGTTCAGTTCTGATTGCTAGGCTGGGCCAGGCCCACTTGTATGGTGTCAGCCACTAGGCCAGGCCCAGTTGTAGGGTTGCCAGCTTCCAGGTGGGTCCTGGAGATCTCTGGCTTTTACAACTGATCTCCAGCTGACAGAGATCAGCTCCCCTGGAAAAAATGGCTGCTTTGAAGGGTGGACTCTATGGCATTGTACTACGCTGAGACCCCTGCCATCACCAAACCCTGCCCTCTCCCGGATCCACCCCCAAAGTCTACAGGTATTTTCCAACCCAGATCTGGCAACCCTACCCAGTTGTGTGATGGGGAACTTGCAAGATGGCTTCTAATGTCCTGGCCCCACTGGTGGACCTCCTGATGGCACTGGTATTTCTGGCCACTGTGTGATACAGAGTGTTGGACTGGATGGGCCTTTGGCCTGATCCAACAATGGCATCTCTTATGTTCTTATGTTCTTATGTTCAAGATCTTGCCAGGGGCACCTCTCTTTCCCCTGTATCCCCTTTCCCACACAATCTCCTCTTGCAAGAGGAGGGAAACCCCACCCCAGATCCTCACCTTTCCCCTCCTTTTTCTTCTTCCACCCACCGACCAGCCTTTATCTGCCCCCACGCCTTCAGCTATATTTATTATTTATTTAGTTCATTTACACCCCACCTTTCTCTATGATGGGGACCCAAAGCAGCTTACATCATTCTCCTTTCTTCCATTTATCCTCACAACAACCTTGTTGCCCAAGATCACCCAGTGAGCTTTCATGGCAGATTGGGGATTTGAACCCGGGTCTCTAAAATCCTAGTCTAAAACTCTAACCACTCCACCTTATTGGCTTTTGGGGGATGGCTGATTTTTAACAGTAGCAAGCATCCAGGCTTGGGTCAGTCATGCAAGTCATGTGGTATCAAGTCACCAGTGGTTGCAGCAGGGCCTGGCCCAAATAAGTCTTCCTTCAAAGGCCAAAACAGGCCTGGAAAGGGCTGTGCCCCGTCCCCTTGCCTTCTACTGGCAGCCACCAAGGCTTGAAGTTGGAAGTAGTGGTGTTGTTGCCTGAGGGCATTTGTTTCTTAAAGCTACAGGTACTGCTTCTGTTATTTGAGGGGAAGTTAACTTCCCCAATTTTTTAAAAAATATTTCAGATTTTTCTGCAAACCTGGAGCTTCTTTCAGGCTTGTAGAAAGATCTGTCTGATCTGTTCACAGCCCAGATTTCCAGATTTAATTATTTACAGATGAAGCCATATTGAGAATTAGAGTTATTGATATAAACTGGGAGGCTACAGCTTATGCTGAAGGAAAAGTATGAAGTTTCAGGATGCTTTCTATTTCAAATGGCTGAATACAGGGCTTTTAAAATACCATTGAACTTTAAAAAAATGAATTTCTGTTCACCAATTTAAGAAAATATATTCAATACAGATAGAAACCTAATTCATTATTCTGTCACTTTGTGAGTCTAATGGAGCAAGAACAGCTGCAACCAAGTCTCAGAATACCTAAGATTGAACTCTTCTGAGTAATATGTAGACAGTATCAGGGACCCGCATACATAGCATACACAATGCAAAATTAATTGGAAAATAGATGGTCTGAAAGTTAAACATACTCTTGTGGCCTGTAAACATTTGTACTGCAACTAAAATAACAGCATTATATTAAACCGAAAGAGCTTTGCTTCTAGCATCCAATGGAAACGTATTCATTAATCATCAATCTTTGTTGTTTTTATAAGTACTCAATTTACTGCACTGGTTTACATGATATTACTCCTGCTGTTATTATAAAATAACAGGAGGGAAATCTAATGGCAAAATTAGGCCCATGACCAAAAAAAGAGTAAGGAATAGATTTAACAGCTTGAAAATATGAGTTTGCTGGAATTGCTTGATCTGATGGACATCTTAGTATCTAGTATGGGCCAGTCCATTCCCAATAATGCAAGGGTACCTCCAACAGTGGGTGGGATTTCTGCCAATTTTCCCTTCTACTAGATCCTCCTCACTTTGTCTCCTTTGTTCTTAATGAGTCCCATGCACACCAGGAACAGAAAATGGAAAATCTGGACTTGCAGTAGCAGCAGGAAGCAGTGAAGTCCTACTCCATAAGCTCTGCTGTGTACATGCATGCCATAGGATACAAGCCAATGAGCCTGAGAGGAAGAGAGTTTTGACAGAGAAGCAGGGGTCTTGTTGTAGAAAAAGAGCTGCCGGAGCTCATTAGCATAACTCATTAGCATAACTTATTTGCATATGCCACGCCCCCTGACATCACCGGAAGTGACAGAAGGCCACACCCCCTGACATCACCGGAAGTGTGTCAGAAGGCCCGGCTACTTACCCTCCTGCTTCATCCTCATTCCCAAACGGAATGAGGATCGAAGCAGAGGGCGGGGTAAAGAAGGGGGCGGGGCTTCACCACGTGACCGCCCCGCCCCCTAGAGGTTCTCTTCCGGAGCTCCGTACCTGAGAGCTCCCCCCCGACTAGAGCCCTGCAGAGAAGTATTAGTCAGGGGTTGATAGAAGGGGAAATGTGTGTGGTAGAGAGATGAAAGTGTCTTCCTTCAGCCATAGGGTTGGAGCTTAAAATGCCATTTTGCTGATGAAACAACAGCTATGCAGAATTTCAGGGGGCTTAGTGGGCTGCAAGTAGGGGGGAGGAGATGGAAAGGATCTGCTTTGTGTGGTTGACTCCACTGGATACAGGATCCAGCCCATTATTTTTCAGAAAGCCTCCTATGGTTTCCCTCCATCAATATAAGTTTGCTTTGAAGAAGGAACTGTTATTTTTTAAGTTTATATGGCTAAGCCACAACACATTTGTGGGGTTATTGATAACAGTTCCTGCTCTTGTGAATGTTGCATCCTTTCGTAAACTGTTAACTGGCCACCTCCTGGTTCAAACTTTTGTTACGCCAACAGCTTTATCGACAGCTGAGGCTAACTATATTTTAACATGAGTTCTGACCAGCTATACCAGGGTTGTGTCCAAACCCAGAGTCCCAGTAATATAGACCACACAGGTGTTTTTCCAAAACAAATAATTTCTTTACTAAGCAATATTGAAGTCACGCATACAAAATAATCAGTCTCTCAATTCACATACACTCAAGGTTCCTTTAGAATTACAGAAATAGAAATAAAATAGATCCTCAGTTACTTGAAGGGAGGGAGGTAGCTATTTCGAATTATACTCGCCTGTGTCCAGAAGTCTTGTCTGTTGCAATGGAATGGGGTAGAAAGTAATACCTAGGGTTTTAAACTAAATCACACCTGCTAGAACCAGCTAAGCAAGCATGGACCTCTTTGGCTGCAGTTCCAAGAGATCTTAAAGTAGACAAAGGATTGTTGGATAGAAAGCTGGACCTTAGGGGTAGAAAAGAAGATAGAGGTTGTGGAGAAGGGAGGTGGCTAGCAAAGACCTAGGGTTTGGGTCTTTACTTTTATATTTAAATCTCCAGGTGGGTGGTACCTTGCCAGTCTGTAATCCCACCTACTTACAAGTCCATCCCATAGTTCTTCCCTATTGGTGCATGTGAAAAGGGGCATGTATGCTATGGGTGGGGCCAGTATTTGTAATACTACACTCTATCTCATGGAACGGCATCTGGCCAGGTGTGAAATGTCAGCTTCCTGCATCTCCTTTGAAGTACAAATGAATCTTGGCTTTCCCAGGCGTAAACAGGAAACTTGCAATACAGATGCAGATCAGGTCCGTGTCCTGCGTGACATCTCGTCTTTGCAATAATGGGGGAATTCTTCTCCTTGGTCGTTGTTCTCTGCTCACAATGGCTCACAATGGCTAACATGTGCTTCTTCTACCCATGATCCTCTCTGAGCTGAATGTGTGCAAGCTACATTAACATAAAATGCAGGCAAGTGTTCCATACATATAGAGGGTGGGGAGTAAATTAGCATACAGAATGATGATGACGACGATTATGATGATAATAGATTGGATTTATACCCCTCTCTTCACATTGAGTCTCAGAGCGGCTTACAATCTCCTTTCTTTCCTCTCCCCACAACAGACAGCCTGTGAGGTAGGTGGGGCTGAGAGAGCTGCTCTTGAATGAACTCAAAGCAGCTTACATAAGTTCCCAGGATGTGGTTCAGGGAGAAAAATAATGCAGTTTTGAACTGTACACTAAAAATTCTGAACTGCAGCAGGCCAGCAGCAAAGCACCCTTTAACATGTGCTGTGCAGACTCACTGGAGTACCTTCATGGACCCCAGTTTGAGAAGTGCTGCACGCTGTTGGCATCAGTTGGGAAAATATGTTGGAACGAACTGAAAGCTGAGTGAAACTACTGTTGCCTTAGGGTGTTTAGAACAAGCAAAGATCTAAAGGGAGACTTTTTGCCACTTATGAAGACTGTTGAATTCCAGAAAGAGAGAGAGGATGCAGATTATTTGGGGGGGAAAGGTGAAGGAGGATGGGCATATTAGAATGAAATAAACTAGATGATGAAATGGTCTTATGGGAACACTTTTAAAAGGAGGCTGGATGTAATATAATAATGCAGGCTCTTGTCACTGGAAGCTGCAGTTTGAAGGGAGGGCAGGAGGGTTAGTAGAATTCAGTCAGTCCTAAAAGGGAAAAGGGTGATAAAGGCTGTCAGTGCTCTGCTGAAGGACATGCATTTGCTTGAGACGAATTAGACTACACATATTCACTAGGAAATTGCCAAGGAGTACAAGATTGTATGTAGGAAATGTGTAACAGGACTATAATTAAATCTACTATCGCCAGAGAGCTTTCACTCTTAAAACTTCCATTAAAATATCACAGTTTTGTAAAACGTTTCTTCTACATTTTGCCATGCATCTGAGGAAGTGAGCTCCAGTTCATGAAAAGAAGAAAAGTGTAATCATTTAAGTTTCGATTTATTGATTGCTCAATCTGGCAGAGCTGCTGGCTCTGAGCGATTTACAGTTACACAGGTTTCACACAAGGGACTAACAATTTCATAGGGGTAAGGGAGGACAACATATAATTATTTAAATGGCACACATTTGCAGCTGACGGGGATTTTGTTCAGCTGAAAGCTTCAGACGTGTTCCAGACAGCATTCACTTCTGCTTGGCTTGAAGACGTTGGTTCTTCCTGGGCTGCTTTTTGAGTCGTAGCGCCGCACTGCCACCGCCTGGCCGGATTGGCCCATCATAGGCTTCTTAATGCCAAAGAGGTCTTTTTTCCAGGCTTCCGAGCTTACAAGCTGGACATTCCATTCGCCGGCTAACACCTCCCCTACGGGGGTTTAGTGTGCCCACCCTCTCTAAGGAGTGGTACCCATTATATCTACTCGCCGAAGCTTTCGAACCGCTGGGTGGACGGCGAGCTGGGGACAAGGCTGGTAGCTCAAACCAGTGCGGACTAGAACTGACAGCAACTCTGTTCAGTTCAGATGTTAACCAGAGGATAAATCCTCTGTGCCACCGCTCAGACAAGAGTCTTTTCTTGTTTATACTATTAGAGATCAATACAATGACCCTGTGGGAGCTTACTGTGATGCACTGAATATTTTGTAGTAGCAGTAGAAAAGAGCAGGAGTCCAGTAGCACCTTAAAGACTAACAATATTTGTGGCAGGGTATGAGCTTTTGTGACTCACTGCTCACCTTCAAAAAAAAGAAAGAAATTAACTCTTCTATATATTCATGACCAGATGACCCTAACACAAATTTGGTTAGTCTTTAAGGTGCTACTGGACTCTTGCTCTTTCCTATTGGCCCTGCTGTAAAGCACAAGACATAACTAACTAGACAGAGTGTTGGACTGGATGGACTATTGGCCTGATCCAACATTGGGTTCTCTTATGTTCTTATGTTCTTAGGCTTGTTGATTTTAGGATCCTGTCCAGCTCTTAATTCTGCATTCTCTTTTGTATAAACATGGAACATTTAAAAAAAATATGAAAGAAGACTTGCTTTCATACAACATGTTCTGAAACCAATGTTTCTTGATGTCTCTGTACCACAAATCAATTAAAAGGAGACAGAGAAAGCAAAACAGAATCTGAGGTCCGTGTGGACTTTCTTTCCCTGCCCTGATAGTATATCCTATACTGAAAATGATTTATTATGATCTATTCAGTCCAGTTTTTTTTTTCAAACCTCGCTGTGTAACATTCTTAGTATTATAGTGAGATTCCCTTCAGGGGGGAAATAATACATATTTCCCCCTGAACTGCTAACCTTTTCAAGTTTTCTCCCTTTCCCCCCACCCCTTAGTGCAGAGCTAAAGTTGTTGGCGGGCAAAGAATTGCCAGGAGGTGAACTGACATTATAAATGTCAGAGGTCGGCACAGGTGTATGTGTGGGGGTGGGTGGAAGAAGCGGCTGAAAAATCAAGCTTACATTTTTGTGGGGAAACTTTCCAATTATATCTTTGTTGAAAACAGCAGTCCAGTTTCTGGACTGCTTATGGTTTCAGGACTGAAAATAATAAAGGAATTTTGAAAAGGTTATACATGAGGCAAAAATGCATTATTCCTTGCCTGAAGGGGAACACAGACATCTTCTGAAGGTACTTTTTTTTACAATTCAAGCTTTAAAAGGGGGAGCAATTGTGTCCTATAATTTATAATTCTTTATATCCCTTTATCCTTTGAGAGTAACAAAACTGAAGCCCCAGGCCTGCATCACAAACCATGAAGAGTCACAAGGTGACACTCATTAAACAAATGCTCTGTGAAACTTTGCTTGTTGCAAACGCTGCTCAGGAAGAAACACAAAAATAGAATTGCAGAGCTTTGGGAGTGGAAACATAGCTCATAGAACAGTATTTTAAAATATGTGTGACCTGAAAGCTCAAACCCTACATCCCAATAGAACTGGAAAGTAAAAAACAAACAAAACAAAACGTCCTCCTTTCCTTTATACCAAGAAACCTTTTTAATTGCTGACGTAGTCTCAGAATCATTTATAGGAATTCTTTAAAAAAAAAAAAAAGGTTTCACTTCTAGTGTAATATAGTCAGAAACAGAATTAGTTACTTTCTTTTATTCAAGAATCATATTTAGAATGGAAAAGATGGCATTTTAGGGAGCAGTTGTAATAGGTCTACTAAGAAGGAAAGTGTTCTTATGATTGCAGCCTTCCCTTTGAACGCCCATGAAACTGCCTTATACTGAATCAAATCCTTGGTCCATCAAAGTCAGTATTGTCTACTCAGACTGGCAGTGGCTCTCTGGGGTCGCAGGCAGAGGTATTTCACAGCACCTTCTGCCAGATCTTGTAACTGGAGATACCAGGGATTGACCCTGGGACCTTCTGCATGCCAAGCAGATGCTCTACCACTGAGCCACAGCCCCCTTCAAAGTGACTGTACACAGGGGTCGTTTCGTAGAAAAAGAGCTAGGGGAACTCATTAGCATAACTCGTTAGCATATGCCACACATCCTGACATCACCGGAAGTGTGTCATAAGGCCACACCCCCTGACATCACTGGAAATGTGTCATAAGGCCACACACCCCACCCCCGACAGTCCCGGCCGCCACCGCCGGCCTTGCAGCTCCACTGCCGAGCCCCATGAGGGGCCTGGCGGTGGACCTGCAAGGCCGGCGGGAGTGCAAGGAAGCCCCGCGAAGGCCTTCCCTGGCCCCAGGCAGGCAGGGGTGGGGAGAGGCAGGGAGGAAGCAACTTACCCTCCCTCTTCTCCTGCCTCCTCCTGGCTAAATGAGGGCCAGAAGCGGGGCGGCCGGAAGCAGGGGGCGGGGCTTCATGTGCCCCACCCCCCATACCTCACCCGGGGGAACTGCGATCCCCCGCGTTCCCCCCCGAAATGACCTCTGACTGTACAGGGAGTCTAGTTTTGAACAGGAAAATGAAATGGGGGTATGCCTTCCCATAGTGATTCCTCCGGCGGCTAACTTGTTACCATTTAGGCACCAAGTAAAACTTTTCCATTTGCACAGGAATTTTGTTTAATATACTGATGCTGTTTTCCTACACCCTCATTTTAGAATTCTATGTTTTCACATTACAGTTCTACAAGGGTTTATCTGCTTTTTATATGCTTCATTGAATTGTTAATCTGTTGTTTTTAAACCACTGTTTTATTGTTCTATTTATTTATTGAGATGAACTTCTGTAGTTTGATATTTTAATTTTTGTAAGCTTCCTTGATTATCTTTTTAATGGACAATGCAGCTATTAATAATCTAAATGAGGAAACAGTGGGAGCATCAGGTGTTCTTTATTTATTTATTCGATTTGATATCCCGCCCTAACCCCTAAGGGTCTCTGGGCAGCTTACAGAGGGTGCTAATCACATTTACAGAATCTAACCTAGGGCCACAGACATACAGGGGTGGTGACTACCCTACCAGGCACCCTTTTTGCGGCAGATCTTCGGTTGTTGTTCGTGCGGGCGGTAGTCGTCGGCGTCCTTCTGGTGCTGGTCTTTGGAGTTCCCTTCTTCCGGCTGTAGCGATTCAATTTCCAGGCCAGGATCACTCGCACTTCCGCGCATGCTCCGCTGCGGCCTCTGTCCCGATGAGGCTCCAGCCTGCTGCGTTGCTCCGCCTCCGCGCCAGTTGGTCCGGCCTCCTTCGCTCACTCGCTCGCTCCTTGCCTCCCCAGCCACCATTTTTCTCCGTTGCCACCACCACTGCTTCGCTTTGCCGCTCGCCGCTGCAACACAGGGCTGGGTGCCCCCCCACTCTAGTAGCAGGTACCCATTAGTCTATTCGCCCTTTAAATGTGATGGTGCTTTAAGTTAAACTTCAGCCCACTCAAAACCTATTCTGTTCATGCAGGCTCCTACCAACTACACCCCCCCCCAACTTCCCTCCACCGGAGAGAATGTAAATAACAGTTGAAGTTAAATTGTTTCTCTAGAAGTTTTCCTCTATGACAGTGTTCAAACTGTTCTGAAAACTACAAGTAAGAAAGTGAATCCGTTGAGAGTAGTGGCCACACCGATTCTCAGACCCACGGTGCCTCAGCCAGGGATTGACCTTTAGTGTAGATCAATGAATCTAAATAGTGCAGAAACCCTAAAAGGAAAGGGAAGGTTGCAGAAAGATCTTGGCAGAAGTAACCTGTTAACATACTGTTTGCCCTCGGAACACTTCTGGGATAAGTATGGCTCCCCTCCTTTGTATTTCTGGACATATATGATTACTACTCAGGAGTAACTTTATCTTTAGTTATGAGGTATAAAGAACCAAAGCAAATATTAAAAAATAAGAAATTAACTCTTCTATATGTTCATGACCAGATTTTCAAATCTCATCTGGCATCTGGCATATCTATTAATTTTGTCCCACTGAACCCTGACATGGTACCCTAGACCAGAGGTGCAGAAATAACCACTATATTATTCCAACAGAAATTGGAAATGGAGTGAAAACGGCATGTCCATGATCACAGTGGCTGCACTGGATTGTGCCACCTTGCTTCCTGCTTTTCCCAATCAAAAAGAAATAAATAGTAAAAGAAAACAAGTAGCTGTGTATAGTCAAAGGTTACTGTTTTGCCACTCTAGCATAGTTCCTTTCAGAACTCCCCTGACATATAGACCAGCCCTATATTATTCCCATATCCAGAAGAGAATGAGACCCAAGTTCTGGTAAGAAAATGAACTCCCCATAGCCGTCAATGCATATTATAATATGAAATTAGTTGTGAATAACAGCAAATACTCTTCCTCTTGAGAGCTACCGTAGTATGGTGTAGTAGTTAAGTGCGTGGACTCTAATCTGGGACAACTGGGTTTGATTCCCCACTCCTCCACTTGCACCTGCTGGATGACCTTGGGCAAGCCATAGTTCTGTCAGAGCTGTTCTCTCAAGGACAGTTCTGGAAAGAGCTCTCTCAGCCCCACCTACCTCACAGGGTGTCTGTTGTAGGGAGGGGAAGGGAAAGGAGTTTGTAAGTTGCTCTGAGACTCCTTTGGGTAGTGAAGGGCAGGGTATAAATCCAATCTCTTCTTCTTCTTCTTCTTCTTCTTCTTCTTCTTCTTCTTCTTCTTCTTCTTCTTCTTCTTCTTCTTCTTCTTCTTCTTCTTCTTCTTCCTTCTTTGCTCGGGATGCAACTCTGCTTAGGACTGAACCCTTCTAAGCCCATTGGAGCCAGTGTCCTTTGAGGGGTGTTACCCTATTCAGGATTTCCTTGTGAGTTGTGATCATTCACAATGAAGAATAAATATATAAATAAGGCTGCTTACATGAAGACTGTCCTGTATTATGCTTTCACCGGAGGGTAACTCAGTCATTCCCAGTTCCTTTTTAGTGCTATGAGTCTATCAACTATATTTTGCTTTTCAATGGATTTATATGAATTGTGTTGGCTTATTCTCCAGAAACATTAATATGTAGATAATTTTCCACAGCAACATTTAGTCTGTTTGCATCTTTTCATCTGTTTTCTTCCCCTTACCCAGCTTTTCATCTGTTATTGGCATTGGATGCATTCCTCCAGTCATTTGCAGCAACTGAACATTTTCTAGAAAACATTTCATTGCATCATAATGACTAACTTCATGTCCTCTTATGTCAGCCTTGGGAGCCCAGTCTGCTCTCCTGGTTTTTATTGACACTGTGCAGCACAACACAAGATTTCTCGGTCAATAACAACCAGAGCATTATGGTCTTGGTCCCCACCCCACTTCAAATAACACATATTTTTGGTGCCTCAGATTTCAGCAGAGGGAAGTGAAAGGAAATCTACAAACAGCAGCCTGTGTGGATGTGCGCTGCTATATATTTGAGAGTATGGGAACAGCACCATGGCTTCCACTGCCAAGAAGCAAACACAGGCAAGAGGAAAGAGATGATGTTGTCCAATAGGGGGGCAGGTGCTGTGCATGGAACTCTTTCATCAGTGAATGATGTCATTAAGCCACAGTGGCACAGGTCACTAGAAGCCTGCAGCATGCTTGCCCCACCTTAACTTAAGAACATAAGAGATGCCAATGTTGGATCAGGCCAAAGGCCCATCCAGTCCAACACTCTGTGTCACACAGTGGCCAGAAATACCAGGTGCCATCAGGAGGTCCAGCAGTGGGGCCAGGACATTAGAAGCCCTCCCACTGTTGACCCCCCCAAGCACCTTGCAGCCAGTAGGGGCAGACTGTCCTCAGGCCTCCATCTACAGGACAAGCCGAAAAGAGCAGCATATCCCAGCAGAGCATATTGGTTGTACACAGTAAAAAATCTTTGTAAAATAGGAAGACATTCGCCTTTTTCAGTTGTTACATTTGAGGCACTCCTACCTGATGTATCAGGGGAGCGTGCTGTGAGTGAGCCTCCCAAGATGTGTGGTCATGATTTTGTGTGAACGGGTCAGCATGCATATTACCAAGCCTGCACAACTAACTGCAACAAACCTGCATTTCCAGTTACATGTAATTTATTGTCCTGGTCACACACACACACACATCTTGGGAGGATCACACATAGCATGCTTTCCTGATACGTCACGTCGGAGTGCCCAAAATGTAACAATTGAAAAGGGCTACTGGGAGATTTTATTTTTCCCTTGAAGGTCCCTTTCATACAGGCTCCTTAGACATACCTGAGCTGTGGTCACACACACTAAATAATCCACTTTCAATCCAATTTTTGTACACTTTCCAGCTGGATTTTACTGTGTGAACTGTCAAAATCCAGTTGGAAAGTAGATTGAAAGTGGATTATTTAGTGTGTGTGACTTCGCAGCCCTGTTTAGGCAAACAGATTTTTTTAAAGGTATCACACACCTTAAGGATAAAACGCAACAAAAAAGATCAAAATAAGTTTTGGAAAACCCAGATTAAGGCTTCATTAACTGTGGGAAGACAGTATTTTATCCATAAAAGGTGTGACGTGTTTGCCTTCAGAAGCCAAAGTGGATTACAGAGCCTGTATGAAAGGGACTGAAGTTTGCAATCTCCATCCATCGCAGTTTCAAATTGTGGTGTTTCTTTCACAGTTTTTGATCTGCATGTAGTATCGATGTATGCTCTCCCCTGGCATTTCATTGATTCTCCTGGGTGTATGTGTCACATGATGCAGTATACTGAATAGCCAATTTGAGCAGCATGATCAACAACAGAGTCACCAGGTGATACAGAAATGGTAGTAGGAAATTTCTTTGAGGCATACCTCTAGCAAGGATGCACAAAATTTGTAAGACTCACAGACTGATAAATGAAAAGGCGCTTGTCATCTCCAGTGTGAAATAACAAGATTTAAAAGTAATTAAGAATGTGGGTATCTTGTTTGCTGTAAACATCTTTATCAGTTTTAACAGCAAAGAATGTAGAATAGTATCTTCCCTGTGTCTTCACTGCCATCTAGTGATAAAAAAGCAAAAAACCCACCTATCTTTTGTTTTAAAGATCAGTATCTTCATGACTCACTTGTCCAACTATGGGAACGATCGCTTGGGTTTGTACACATTTGTCAATCTGGCCAATTTTGTTCAGAGTTGGACCAACCTGAAGCTGCAGACTCTGCCTCCTGTTCAGCTGGCTCACAAGTACTTTGAGCTGTTCCCTGAACAAAGGGACCCTCTTTGGCAGGTAAGATGACTAAAGAGGATTATGACAGGGAGTACTGCAGTAGGCAATTTGCTTAACTTTCTGTGCCATCAAATTATGTTGCATACTGTATCCTAAGCCAAAGATTGTAAAAATTCTAATATTTTTAATAGTGGGTTATTTATCTCCATCTGGTTGTTAAACACATACTCGGTTTGCTGATTAACTGTTACATATAGTTAATAGTACTTTTATTGTGCCTTATTGTTCTATCTCTCTGTTTCTTAATAACGGAATAAGATATTTCATACAGTGTAGCAGGGTATATAATAAAGATACATAACTGTACATCCTTCTTGATTTAAGACAGACTAGAAAAAAGAATTTACAGAAAGGCAATTTAAAAAAAAAATCTTGCAGTTGACATGTCCAGATATGTTGATAGCGAGGATGTTGGGGGGTTTGCCATCAAGTCACAGCTGACTTATGACAGCCCCGTAGGGTTTTTAAAGCAAGAGACTAACAGAGGTGGTTTGCCATTGCCTGCCCTCTGCGTCACGACCCTGGTATTCCTTGGGGGTCTCCCATCCAAATACGATCCAGGGCTGACCCTGCTTAGCTTCTGAGATCTGACAAGATCAGGCTAGCCTGAACTATCCAGGTCAGGGCTGAAAGTGAGATACAATCAACAAATTCAGTGTACTTCTGCCACCTGATTTTCTTTAAACTATAATCTACTAAATTCTTAACATAGTTTGGTGCAATAACAACAGTAATATTTTCTTTAAAGCAAAATCATAAAACAAGTGAATTCAAAACAAGTTGAATCCACTCTGAATGACTGAAGAGAGTGGAACAAACTGAAACCTTTACATTCTCACCTTTATTGAATTGAAATACTACATTTTAATTGTTCCATGTATGTAGTAAGCAGATAAATGTATATAAAGGTTATAGTGAATAAAATATAATACATAGCTATTTTTATTTTGCCTGTATTGTTGAAATGTCAATAGAAAGCTTCTATGTGTCAATAGGAGTGTGTGCTTTTTACTTTCCTTGCAACATGCATTCAGAACTAGACAATTTAGCTAAGGGTAGGCCAATAATGAACAAAAACAAGTACAGTGTTGGTGGTTTTATTTTCTCTTCCGCAATTTAGAATCCCTGTGATGACAAGCGGCACAGAGATATCTGGTCCAAAGAAAAAACTTGTGATCGTTTACCAAAATTCCTCGTTATAGGACCCCAGAAAACTGGTAAGTGTATATTGTATTTTAAGGAGCTTGGTAGAGAAAAGATTATCTGGCAACAACAGTGAATTAGGGCTTTTCTGCACTGTAACCCCAAGGAGACAATATGGCACAAACTTGCACTTGTGTTGCTTCACAGAGCCCACACGCTAATGTGTCTGTTTCAGATTTGTTATTGAATTCTAAAAATATATATACCGAACCAGAAAGACTGTCCCAAGTTCGCCAAGTACTGTGTTATTTACCTATCCAATATCTGTGCCTCTGTGCAGGCACTTGCCTGCCACTCTCATATATGCTTTATGTTTGTTTGTTTGTTTGTTTTAAATCTCAATGGAAAATTTCACAACCGTGCCGTATTGTCAGACAATTATGTGTGCAAGACCCGCTTGAGAACAACCAGAAATGTAGATTGACAACAAAATCTTCCCTAGTAACAGAGCCAAGTGTGGAAAACAGAAAAGCTGAAAGCCAAGCTGACGATGGGAGATTGTATAAATATAAAGACACTCTGTGAATGAATTACAAACATAAGCACAACAATTATATTGTATGAAACAATTGAAACATTTCGAAATCTTTGTTAAAGAACCCTTATATATATTTTTTTTTACAGAGCTAGGAACAAAAAGTACTTGATACAAAGGGGGAATACTATTAGTCCACAATTCCTTTGTATAAAAAACTTCAGGAGTGCAATAGTTCCACGTCATATGTGAGTACAGCTGTACACGGCTGGCTTCACTGCCACGTTCACGGTACGCTTCTTCAGATAGCTGGTACTCTTTAGCTGTGAACTGAAAATTATATTTCTATGTCATATTTACTATATTACAACATATTAACTGTTATCCCCAGTTGTCAGTACATACATACTCACTGAAATAGAGTTTCAAGAATTCTCCTTCACTAGTTTTCCATTCACTCCACTGATAGGTTCTCTTTCTGCCGATTAGGCTTCTGCAATAGTGGTGGTGATTAACACACAACATATGCCATTAAGTATGTACTGACAATCTGGAGTCACAATATTCTGACACAACTTACATCAGTCCATAATATCCTATTTTATATTTTTATTTCTAAGAATGAAGTTTCTAATAAACTGGTGGGTAAACCAAAGGAAGGAAAACTGACCTGAAATAACCTACTTGTTTACAGAATTTTATAAGAAACAACTTAAATCAAAATCAGTATTTAAACCATTAGGGATCAAGCTGTTTAATTTAAAGATCCACCTGTGTTCCTGGCGAAGTAATTCCTTCATAGCCAATGGGTGTTTCGAGTCTGCAACAAAGAGCACACCACATCTAAACTGATCTTTGTGGTTTTGAGAGGCAAAATGCTCTGTAAGTGGTTCTTCCCTTATTTGACGTTTATTTCTTGTAATGTGTTCCATAATTCTTAATTTCAATGGTCTGGTGATACTTCCAATGTATAACTTTAAACAATCACACTGGATAAAATACACAACAAAGGCACTTTCACAAGTAGAACTTGCATTACTATACACAGTTATGCCATTTAAGATGAAATTGTCACTTTCCCACATTACCTTGCAGGCTTTACTTTTCAAACAACGTCTATGCCCTACAAATTGAGTCATATCCTCCCTTATATCTGATCTAACTATGATGTCTTTAAGAGATTTAGTCCTCCTATAACCTATCCTGGGTATAAGTTGGCACCCTTCAGTATCTCCAAGAAGTGGCCAGTATTTGGTAATAATCCTTTGGTAATAATCCTTGTCAACCAAGAAGATGACGATGGGGGCTGAAGGAAAGATAAGTTTAGCCAATATGACATAACCATGATAATAGATCACAAGATGAAATTTTTATATCCTAAGTTTTGATGGGAACATTTGCTCTCCTTTAAAGTAGTGTACCTTCTTGCAACACAATTGGGTGACTCTTCAGATATTTTCAGTGTAGATACTGCTGATCAGCTGCTGCTGAAATAAGATTCAGTTCAGCAGTGACCCAAGAAAACTTAATTCAGACAGTGCTTGTTTGTGTTCCTCGAAGAGAGTATATGGTTCTTTATATATGGTTCTGTGAGCTTTTTTAGTTCTTTGCTGGTGTAAATGGGGTGAAAATCTGAAAAGTTTCAAAACAAGGGGTCTACTTCTGAAATCAGGATTTATTGTTTTGTTTCAACTTCTGGACTTTTGTTCTCTTTACAGGCACAACTGCTTTGTATTTGTTCCTGATTATGCATCCTTCCATCATTAGTAACTCCCCCAGCCCCAAAACCTTTGAGGAGGTACAGTTCTTTAATAGAAATAACTACCACAGGGGGATTGATTGGTAAGATGGGTTACTAGTATAAATCTAAAAATTTCTATATTGTGCACAATACAAAAAAATGGCATGACCATACCTAATGTGAGTGTATATATGCAAATTAAAATGGGCTTTAATTGCTCTTCTAAAAACCAAGTGCATGCAAATACAATAAATATCTACCTGAGTGGGTTTTTCCCCTCCTTTTGCTGACAGAAAACACCTGTAAATCTTCAACAATGAAATATTTCTAATTGAGCAAGAAGAACTCTCATTAAAATGTCAGTGTACTTTGAATGGAAAGCCACTTTCCAAACAGCTACAGTTCTGAGTCTATAGACAACCCTTTAAGCAATTTGACATTTGTTTAATAAGGTAGCAAACAGAAAAGAGATACTGCTATATTTCTTTGATTTCCACAACCGTTGGTGTTTCTTTATAAAGAATACATGGCACTGCAAGACCATTGGTTCACATCGCTCATTATTGTCTACTTAGACTGGCAGCAATTTTCAAGAGTCTTAGTCAGAAAAGGGTTTTCCCCAGTGTCTACTACGTGAGATCCTTCAATTGGCAGTGCCCAGGAGCTAGCTTGAGACCTTCTGTACCCACTAAAGCATGAGCTCTACCACGGAACAACAGCTGTTCCATTCATGTTATAACATATAGTTAAAAACCAGGAAGAACAAATGTTAGGAAAGGCTGAAGAGTCTGGGACTTTTCAGTTTAGAAAAGAGGCGATGGGGGGAGGCCATGATAGAAATTTATAAAATTATGCATGGGATGGAGAGAATTAAGATAAATTTATCTCTCTCCCCCGAAATACTAGAACTCGAGGGCATCAAATGAATCTGATGGGTAGTAGATTCAGGACAGACAAAAGGAAATACTTCTTTACACAGAAAGTGAATAAACTTTGGAGTTCACTGCTAGGGGGTGTAGTGATGGCTTCAGGAATAGAAAACTTTAAAAAGGGATTAATGGAGGAGGAGTCTTATCAGTGGCTACTAGCCATGGTGACTGAGGGGAGCCTCCACATTCAGAAGCAGAATCCCAGTGCCAGGAGGCAACATCAGGGTACAGTCTTGGCCTCTGTGCCCGGCTGTTGGGCCTCCAGGGGAACTGGTTGGCCACTGTGGGAGACAGGAAGCTGGACTAGATGGACCACTGGTCTAGTCCAGAGTGGCTCTTCTTATGTGAGAGTAATCACTTTACCCATACTTTACATGTTTCACTTGTATTACTCGTCAGCAGAACCAGAGGCAAATAGGTACAGCCGCAAACATTTCCTGAAAAGTTGCTAATTCATCAGCAGAACCAGAGGCAAATAGGTACAGCTAAAGTTGCTAATTCGTTTTCTGCAAGCCTTGCTGCAGTAGGATAGGGAAAATCAATAGAAGTCACTCTTTTCATTCTCAGAAAGGGACCCTTGGATCCAATACACTGAGATTTCTCAGGTGTTCCTTTTAAGGACAAATCCAAACTGTCTACCATGGATTCTAACATTTAGCAAGTCTAATACTGGACAGCCTATAGCTCTGTCAGTGAATCAATATGTCTACAGTGGTGAAAGCAGACATAGAAACTGAGTATGTATTGATTTCTAGGCAATGGCATACATTGTTCACCCTAACCAGGTTTGCTAGATGTCAGAGTTCATAACAGACAGTTGTTCTTTTCTACCACTACAACCTGAACCAAAGGCACCTTAAGGCAAGCCTACATCTAATACAAGACAGCTCACTCAAACAAAATTTCCTACTCTAAAGTCACTATCAAAGATAAGACCAGATGAACAGAGAGAGAAGGTGCCTTTGTAACCTTTTTTTGCTGTTTAGCAAACAACTCAAAAGTGTGTCTGTTTGACAATGGCATTGATGGCTTCAAGCATGTAAAAATGTAGCGAGTATATTGTGTTTGCTAGGAACAGTATATTTAATGTATTCAACATCACTTCCTTTCTGCACAGGGCTTACAACTTCAGAACAGTTCTAATGAACCTATTCTTTTTGTAGGTACATGGAATTCTTCCCTGTGCCATCTAATGTCACTACTGACTTTCTCTTTGAGAAGAGTGCCAACTATTTTCATTCTGAGGAAGCCCCAAAGCGAGCAGCTTCTTTGATTCCCAAGGCAAAAATCATTACCATTCTCATTGACCCATCAGATCGAGCATACTCTTGGTATCAGGTAAAAGATTTAAATCGTACAGGTTCTATATTAATATGGCCCTGACCTGGATAGTCCAGGTTAGCCCAATCTCGCCAGATCTTGGAAGCTAAGCAGGGTTGGCCCTGGTTAGAATATGGATGGGAGACCACCAAGGAATTCCAAGGTCACTACACAGAAGCAGGCAGTGGCAAACCACCTCTAAATGACTCTTGCCTTGAAAACCCAATGGGATCACCATAAGTCAGCTGCAACTTGATGGCACTTTCCACCACCACCACCAAATGATTTGCGTTTACTTTCTTAACAGGGCAATTCTATGTAAAGTTACTCCAGTCCATATTCATTTAAATCGATAGGCATAGTCTTCAGTAACTCTGCATAGGATCGTTCAGTTAGGACACATACACTATATACCCTAACTAGAAATAATGCCCGTTGCGGAAATAAATACAACGGGATCTAGAAAGAGGCTCTGGGAGAGTGCTCTGGCTTTGGGCAAACAGTGTCAGTTTCCTGTGGCGACCTCAGCAGGGTTTAATGACAGAGTCCACTGTTTTCTCCAGAGGGACTGATGTCTGCTACCTGAAGAGCATTTGTATGTTTGAGTTATCTGTAGCCCTCACCTGGAGAGTGGTAACCATTGTTACCCATTCTCCTCTCCCCTATGAGGTATGTTATGCAACTGAAAATTCCAACTGCCTTGCGGGGGGGGGAGTTTGAGGTGTGGAATGGACTGAAGTCCAATCAGCTTCCATATGCAAAAGACCAGGTTGTCACAGCAGTTGTGGTGTGGGCGGGACCCGGGCTTTGCCTTCTGATTGGTGGCGATATATGCTGAGGAGCAGTGCCATCAGCCATACACTAAGGGAGTGCATTTTAGAATTAGAATTTTGGCACCCACTACTCAATTATATATAAGGAGAGATTAGAGTCTGAAATATAAAACTGTTCAAATTTGCTGTTAAATAATTTCTAAATCAAAATTTTAGAAGAAACTACCTGTTCCTGAAGACTTGGTGATCCTTTCTTTTAATTTTTTAGTACAGATGTGATGTTTAATATATTACATACTTCTGTATAATGGAAAGATACCAACGAGTTTTTTGCCTGCTAGACTGCCTCTACCATGGTATACAATTGTTCTTCTGCTAGCATGTCTGTTTGCACAAGGGCTCACTGAAAAGCATTGACCTTGAGCAAATGGAAGTGTTAGATGAAGAAGAACTGTGCTCTATAGCAGAGGATTCTAGCATGCATAGAAGAACTTGTACATGGGATCCAAGTCATTGTTCCCTATGATTTAATCCAATATTTTTCTTGGCAAAAACATTAAAAAGTAAATATCTTTTAAGACTGTAACCTGGCCACCCTGCATAACAGTTTTTGTTTCTTCAACATATTATTTTTCCAGCATCAACGGTCACACAAGGACCCTGCTGCTCTAAAGTTTACCTTCTATCAAGTGATCACTGCTGGTCATCATGCTTCAGCAGAGCTTAAGGCTCTCCAGAAGAAATGTCTAATACCTGGATGGTACGCCACCCATATTGAAAGATGGCTAGCTTACTTTCCACCTTATCAGGTAAATAACAATCATTTCTGAAATATATCCCATACCTATTTGAGTGAGTATTGCTTGTTTCAGTTTTTCTTTTGCTATGGAATGTTGCTCTTTATGGAATTGCTTTTGAATGTAGAATGTCATCCTGTTCATCCCAAACCATGTCTGAACAATCATCTGGACCTTTTGCATATCTCAGGTAGCAGTGGCTTCATTACTAAAAGATCAGTATCATTGCCTCACTGAACTGATCAAAGAATGCCAGCCACATTTGAGCAATGCCTCCGCTTAAGAGGCCACAGTAACTTTTCTTCTCAGTTTGTATTTAAATCTTTTACTTCTCGTGTCCCTATAAATCCCACTGAGATCCCAGCAACACTGAATTGTTTGGTAAGATTTTATGTGAGAAGTCATTAGCAGTCTCCTGTTTGCTGTTCTTCTTCAGTGTTCATCTAAGATAGTGTCCAATACAAAGTGTCAGTGATTCACGGTGTAGACTTGACATGAAGCTTGGTTTCTTAGCTCTGAGTTTGGCAGTCCAACTGATTCTCCTGGGAGTTGTTCACCTGTGATAATCACAGAGGATAAAAAGCAATTAAAGAATGGCTCATGCCCAGAAAAACTGAATTCCCTGTTCTGCTTTTGACGTTGTCACCAAACTCACTGATAAGGGGAAAAGATATGTTTTATAGTTTACTTTTTTTTTCCCCCAAGCCACATTTGATTGCATTTTTCAGGGCAAATCGCATTCAGTTTCCTACTGTTAGTTCTAATTTCTCCAGGTCTTTTAGCTTTATATCTCTGTCATCACTGGTATCCCAAGCAGCTTCCAATTTAATAGCATTTCAGATTTAATTAGTGAGCCATTTACCTCTCTCCTAGATCATTAAATATGATAAATATGAATGGACTTATTACCAATCCCTGGGGCTCCTCTCTTAAAAACTGAGTTTCAGATACGTGGGGAAAAATGAGTTTGAAGTTTGACGTATAATGAATTTTAAATACATTATTCATGGCACTTTTTTTTTTTTGCAGTTACTAATTATTGATGGGCAGCAACTGAGAAATGACCCGGCTATCGTTATGGACGAAGTGCAGAAGTTTCTAGGAGTTACTCCTCATTATAATTACTCAGAAGCCCTAACGTGAGTTAATTCATTGATTTATTTAACATGGTACGCATAACGGAATAATATAAAAAGAAGCAATTTGAAGACCGTTTCTAATGGAAGGAGGAAACCAAACATGTAATTTAAAGAGGCTTTATCCCTCTATTTACTTTTTATGGGAAAAGGTCTATTTCCACATTAAGTAAGACATCACCAGGCTGATAAGAGGCGACCAGCTAGTCCATAACAACTCTGTGAGCAGTAGACAACCTCTGGGAAGAAATATTATTTCTGTGACTCAGGCTTTCAATATGCCTATGGTGACCTCCTCTGGAATGGTTACCAGGCGGACAAAGCGAAGGCTGCCTTCTGGAAATTGGTTCTGCCTTTTGTATGGACAGAAAGAGTGGAATGCCTTTCCACTTCTTTGGTCAGCAGCAAAAGATTCACCATCTTGAAGTGGGAAGGACAAGAGCTGCTGTTCTTTTAACTTGCTAGAAAGCCACAACAATGGCCAGTGTCCGGGAAACAGCACCCACTGTGTATGTCATAAATAGTCATGTACACAAAACCATTTGGATTCAAACATTTATTCACTTGCCCTTAAAATGAGATTGATAACCTTAGCCTGCTCCTTTGTGTGAGATCCCCATTGCCTGTTTTCATCAGACAGTCTCAAAAAAGAATGGTGTTCGTTCCCAGACAGTTCTGTGTTTAATGCCTCTCAGTCAATTGTGATGTTCTTTTTTTGTAGACTGCGTGGCAAAACTGACTTTATCTTCCGTGAGATAAAGTCAAGTGCATTGTAAAGACACAATGGTTCAAATTCATCCCTAGAGTAATTCTATTGAGCTTGAAAACCTCTTTTACACCATAGCCCTTGACCTGGAAGCTGTGAATTATTCCTATTTACATCTAATTCCAGAGGGTGCTTTTCTTTCCTACCTACCCTAGGCTGCAGAGAATGATTTGTTAAAAGATTACTGTTCAGAGTAACTCATTCTTCTGAGCTCTGATATGGCTCCAACAGAATTATACTCTGAATTAAACTAGCCTCATGTGTCCTTTTTTGTGTGTAATTCAGGCATACGACATAACACATACATAGTTTTTGCTTAACCTGATGGTCGGCAAACTTTTCGGCCACTCCTGGTGTGGTTTTGTCTCTTGCCTACAAAGCCTGGGAACTAATTAGAAGCACAGCCTGGGAGAGGCAGGCAGGGATGCAGGCCACCCGTGGCACCATGAGGGCCTCTCCTGCTTCTGTCAATAAGTGCCAGTAATGCCTGCTGCTGCTTGTGCCACCAAGGATACAGGTTGGCCACCCCTAGCTTTATACATTATTAAGTAATATTATGTTAATTAATTTCAGTTAACTTTTAAACTTGATTTAAAAAAAACAAACAGCAACACCAAAACAGGATACTTCTTATTTCTTTAGACACAGAATTCATTAATTTTATATGTGATGTTTTCCAAGTATACAAGCATGTTTTATTCATTTAAACCACTTCAAACCACTTTATAGCAACACATCTAGATTTAGTGTTCCCACTGATACAAATCAATCAAAAACACATTCTCCATGCAAAAATATACACACAGAGGCTTCTTATGTTAAATTTGCTATATGAAAGCGGGTAACAGTAATAGGAAGAGTCTCAGGCCTCATGAAAGGGCCCATGGGGCAGCCGGCTCCTTTCCCATACAAGGACCATTATTCACAGAAGAAGAATAAGAAAAAGAGAAGAAGAGATTGGATTTATACCCCACCCTTCATTCGGAGTCTCAGAGCGGCTTACAAACTCCCTTCCCTTCCCCACAACAGACACCCTGTGAGGTAGGCGGGGCTGAGAGAGCTCTGACAGAAACTGCTCTTTTTCGAGAACAGCTGTGCCAGAACTATGGCTTGCCCAAGGTCATCCAGCAGCTGCATGTGGAGGAGTGGGGAATCAAACCCGGTTCTCCCAGATTAGAGTCTGTGCACTTAACCACTACACCAAACCAGAAACTAGAATTGCATTCTTGGTGGCAGGAGCTACCTCATGGGCTCATTCTACAGAGCATTAAATTTCTTATGTTATCTTCATGGTTCAGGAAATAACTTCCTTGAAGAGGTTCCATTGCCACAAAGATAATGTAAAGGGGATGTCAGTCTTCTAGTGGAAGGCTTACATAAGCAATACTCATGTTTCTCTGAACTGGGTCATGTGTTAGTCTCTTAATGCGTTAATTGTGTATAAAAGCCTCTGTGCAGCTATAGAGGCCATTGACTCAGACAGCCACTGTGTGTGCTCCGTGCCCTCAAGTTGCTTCCATATTATAGTGACCCTGTGAATTAATGACCTCCAAAACACTGTATCATTAACAGCCTTGCTCAGATCTTGCAAACTGAAGGCCATGATGGCCTTCATTACGTCAATCCATCTTATGTTGGGCTTTCTTCTTTTCCTACTCTCAACTTCCCCTAGCATTACCGTCTTATCCAGTGAGTCTTGTCTTCTAGTAATGTGACCAAAATACAATAGCCTCCACTTGGTCATTATAGCGTCTAGGGAGAATTCAGGCTTGATTTGATTTCCCCATGTGAGAAAGGGCATAAATTAATATTTGATGACATCTGGATCAGTTTATGACTTGGTAGTGTTTTTACTGTTTTAATAACTGACAAATGTGTGTATTTAATGAGATGTTGTGCACTGCCCTGAACCATTGGGGGAGGGCAGTCTATAAGTCAAATTAATAATAATAATAATAATAACAACAACAACAACAACAATCTATATATCTAATAGCCAAGTTGCCCCCGGAGTGCGAATCGCTAAATCAGCGCTCCGGGGGCACTTGGGGGGGAGGGGGAGGTTTGTGCACACGTGTGCACAAAAATGCTAAAAGTAGAAAAAAAATTCGGGGGGATGTTTAAATCCCCCCGAAAGTGCTGACCTCGCCGCCTCCTCGGAGCCGGCCGGGCGGGGGGAGGACCTTTTTTTTTGGCCTCGCCGCCTCCGCCTCGGAGCCAGGGGGGGAGGACCGGCCTCGCCGCCGCCTCCTCGGGGAGATCGAGCGGGGGGGATGGAGGAGACAGAGCTCTTCTCCCCCCCCCGCGAGTATTGCGGGTCCCCGTCTTGTAATAATAATAATAATAATAACAACAACAACAACAATTAGAACCTACTTCTTTGTCTTTTTGGTAGTCCATGATAGCTGTAAAACTTTCTTCCAACACCACAGACAGCCACTACATGCACATATTGCTATCAGACCTTCTTTCGCCCTCCTTCACACAATCTATCCCACTTGCTTGTCCCATCAAGAAGAAAGCCAGCACCACTGCTGTCCACTCATTATTGTTGCCAGTCTTGTTTTTAGTCAACGGCGGTATTGGAAAGTCACTATCGAGCTGTTGCCTTCTTTGCCTTATCTAGAGTTGTCTGCTTTTACCTGTGGTTTTTTTTTTTGCCTTACAGCTTTATGCTATAGCAGCTGATGCCAAGAAAACAAAGAAGGCAAACAATCAGCCAGTGACTTTCTTGTTCCGTCTGCTAAATAAAAGCAAAACTGCTGTGACAATAGTGAGTGGGCAGTGTCAGCAGCCTTGTCTTTGCTGAGGGCATGGGGCAAGGTAGAACTGGGAGGAGATGCTCCAGCAGTGTGCAGCTACAGTATCTGGCGGCACATGTGGCCTCTGTGCATGAAGCGCCATTGGGAGGCTAATGTGTGAACTGGTGGCTGTTGATGAGGCAACAGTGAGATAAGACTTCTGTTTATATTCCCCCCCCCCTTTAATTCGCTAAATGAAAGCATTTCCAGAATTGTGTCTAAATGTGCAATATGTTTCAGGTTTGACTCACACAAAGGATTCTGGTGTCAGCTTCTGGAAGAAGGAAAAACAAAATGTCTTGGGAAAAGCAAAGGCAGAAAATACCCTCCAATGGATTCTGAGGTAAATCCTTATTCTTCAGATACGAAATGGATAAGATCCAAGCCAAAACAAACTACTTTAAAATTCCATTGGCTGCAACTGGAGAAAATTCTAAGTCATGTTTAGTGGGGGGGGGGGTTTCCTTCCTTGAAATTAAAGAGACTTAAAAGTGGTTAACTTTACTAGCTCACACTCTGTGAGTTAGAAGTAGTCAGCTTTGACAACCAAAAAGGCTACTTTGAGAATCATGGGACCTGCACTTAAGCCATGTCTGTATTATGGACAGACTTTGGGTAAGATTGAGTAAATCAGCTGGCTGTATCCAACCCCATGTGATCATATATACATAGTGTTCAGAAATGATTATGGTAAAGTTGGGCATAGTTACATTGTGGTTGTTCCAAATACTAGGTAACACTAGCCAACTTATTATTTACCTAAATGTACCAGCTAAAATTACTCTCTAGCTTTTCTTGCAGAAGGACTACCACATGTTCTTTATGTTTGCTCTCTTCCTGACAATTACCAATGATTACATTTTCAACAAGAGAGCAGTCATTATGCCTTTGACCCAGTACATTTTCTTTTCAGGTGTTGCTCTCACTGTTTTGTTTTGAGGATGAGACAGGACAGGCATCTCCACAAGGCATACATGGCTTGTCACATAGGCTTTGAAAAGACTGTGTGATGTATGCCAGTGAAGGTGAAGGTTTGGGGATCCAGGAAAAATTGCTAATGAGAATGGAAGCTGTTTGATTCATAAACTTTGAGAACCACTGATCTGGTGCATTTTTATCCTGTCCTAATGTTCTCTGCTCTTTTATTTTACCCTAACAGCTAAGTGAAGTAGGTTAGACTAATGGAGAGTAAGTTGCTTAAGGGCACCCAACAGTAAGGTCTGAGTGGGGTTGGGCTGGCAGCTTCATATATTCTTGTTTATAAACATGCACTGGCTTTTAGTGGAACATAAGAAATACCACAGTGGCTATTCTGTAGTACACAAATCTTAAATTATTTATACCATCTTGCCCACTCTTGACATGAAAAATGTTAGACCCCCTAGCAGGGTCGAACCTAATTAAAAGCCTACACAACACCTCCTTTATTCCATCTTAAAACAGTTGCATTCAAACTCACCCACAAATCCACTGGGGGATGCATGGAACAGCTGTGGCCCTTTCAAAGGCAGACAAAATTCCACTGATCAGCTGTTTGCAGTGAAGTTAATCCTGTCCTCCTGCTGCCTCTATTGTTCAGCAGAATTTAATCTTTTGGAAAAGGATTCATGTACATCATCCCAATTGTTGGACTGGAAAGGAACTGGTTGCTCATGCAAACCCTATGAAGTTTGGAATAAACACTGGAGTCTGCTTCCATGCGCATACAGAGTCCTGAGCTGGACTGAGGAGTGTGATTCCTCAGTTCTACATGTGCTTTGAAAAAAAAAAAAAGAGCCATATAAGAGCCACTGTAGCATTTTACCAACTAACAATATCTGCTTTTGTATCCCATCAGTGCAGGGCTTTTCTGTCAAGCTACTACAGAGATCACAATGTGGAACTGTCAAAGCTCCTACACAAACTGGGACAACCCCTGCCATCATGGTTGAGACAGGAGCTGCAGAAAGTGAGATAGCACTGAAAGAAAGCTTGTCGAGAATGCTTCTCTTCACTTCATATGTCTTCAGACCTAAAGTCCTCCAGTAGCTACTAGAAAGCTATTGGGAATATATCTCTTCAAAAGAGAACAAAAGAATTCGGTTACTGCCATATCCTGGCAAGAGAACTGTGAAAATGTGTGTACTTGAGCATCACAGATCTAGAGGCCCCCAGTGTTTCCTAACAATTTTTTGCATTTCTGGAAGCAGAGATAGGGCACAATCAACCAAGGAGCTGTGATCTTGCTTTACTCCTATTCATTTCCGTGGGGGTAGCATAGGAGAAATTTGGGTGGACTGAGACTGCTGTTCACACATTGTTAACAACAATTGGTCTAGACTTCAAAAGGAAAGCTACACAACTATCCAAATCACAGTAATATTTACAGTTTTATATTATATATCTATCTATCTATCAGTTTAAGAATATTGTGACATATGTTGATTTTGTAGCCCACTGCTTGCCCGTTCAGTTTTCAGGTTGTTTGAGTACCATGATGTGTCTTATATGTTTTTTTTTTTAAGAAAAAGAAAATATGAGAAAATATGTAGCACAAAATACCAGACAGATGCCCAACTTTGCAATCTGATTCAAAATGTGGAACTAGACATTTAAAGAACTCATATAGTCGCAAATAGAATCACATGCTATTTTGGAGTACACAACTACTGAGAAAATGTACCATGAGCTGTATCAGTAAGCAGCACTGCAGAGAAGAAATTACATTATGGATCTAATTTGTGTTTCATTGTGAGCTATCTGAGGATGGTTGTAGCACTGTATCTTCTGCTTAACAGATGACTGTTGGAAGAGGGAAAGCGTTGTCATTGTTGATTTCCCCTCTACCCTCATGAATTCAGTACATGCCGTTGTCTTGTGCTCAAGGATCAGGGCCAGAACTGTGCATGCAGTGAGGGAAGCTAGATACAGAGGACTCCCTTTAAGCACAGTTTCTTCTTCATTCCACTTGCCCTCTGTTGGATCACGGCATTTAACTGCTCCAAAATCCAGGCAGGAACAAGATTTTACAAGATTTTGCTAAGTGCATTTGCATACAGCAAACAAGAACATGTGCAAAGGAACCAAGTGGGTTTCATAGCTTGGATCCTGTGAACAAGCCTTGTGTGTGCTCGACAGCCCCTGCCCTACAGCATACTTCCTCTTAGATTAGCACTCTCATTTCCACAAGGTCAGTGGTTTTCAGTGCGCATACAGAGAGTACCTAATGCACAGGAAACTTGCTGAAAACAGTATTTTGATAGATCAAGATGGGTAGCCATGTTAGCCTGTCTGTAACATGGCTACCCGTCTTGATCTGTCTCCATGGAAGGCACTACATTTAGCTGTACTGAATGGAAGTTCATCAAACTTGTAAAGGTATCTGAAGAAGTGAGCAGTGACTCACAAAAGCTCATACTCTGCCACATATTTTGTTAGTCTTTAAGGTGCTACTGGACTCTTGGTCTTTTCTACAGTATTTTTATGAGGGAGGTACAATCCAAATATTAAAAGTACTAGGCTCAAATATGTGAACTGCCTTATGCCTAAATCTGTGCTGCTGATTGCTAAGACACCATCAAATCAGATTTTTTTATGGTCTTTACTATGTGTGAAAATGTTCACCAGTCAAGGAAATACATTAGATATTAAATTTTTAAACCTTATAAAATTAATATAAGGGGGAAAATTGAGAAGTTGCCAACAAAGTTTTTGAAAATGTTTCAAATTGTTTACAGTGATATTTTGAAGGACTAGAACACTGAAACTTCTAGAAAATGCTAGTTAATATTATAAATCAAATTTACTATACTGATATTTGAGTCAGAATTATATGGCTAGATCACTAACCAATATACCAAGCTACTAGAAATTAAAGAAATTATGTACCTTTGAAGTACAGTTTTCTGTGCCACACAGTTTTCAGTTCCCATTTTTTCATTGGTAATAGTATGTCCCAATGAACTCAGCACACAGAACTGGCCAAATTGTGCCCCATTTAGAAGTACTACATGGATGAGGAGGCCTCTTTAGCCTTCTGTTTTCATAAGTGACACAAATTTGTGAAAATTAGCCCTTCAAGAAGAAAAGCAGTCTGGAAAAAGACGTTTTCCAAGAATTCCTGTTGTATCCCTGACCTTGTTGCTTTATTAGAAATGTAAAATTGGATATGACATACACTGTATTTTTTTCATCTATTAAGAAGGATTCTCTGCGGCAATGTGGTCATTTTGTCCAGTATCCTGCCACACAGAGCTGTAAGAGCTTCCTTTGAAGGAATGGCTGACAAACTGTATTCTGGAGAAGCTTGGCATTCCTCACTGAGAAGATGGCAACAGATGCTTCCTTAAAAGGCAAGCTGAAACACACCATGGATGTTCCCTTGAAAAGGGTAGACAGAGAGAAGTAATGGCTGTCTCCTAGGCCAAGATCTCAATCCACGTGGGCCAGTGGTGAGATCCAACAGGCCTGGCCTCTGCCCACATAAATGGAGGTTAAAGAGGACCATGTCTGTCAAGGATGAAGTACATAAAGGTCCCACGTTCAATTGTTGGCAATTGGCACCTCTAGTGCTAAACGTTTTTGTGCCTGAGACCTCTGCCAGCCAAGGAATAGACAGCACTGAGCTAGGCAGGTCAATGGTCTGATTCACTGCAAAGCAGCCTCATATATTCATATGAGGCTGCCATCATACGCACAATTAGACCCAACATAGGTGCGAATGCCGGGCAGATTTAAAGGGCGCGATCAGACAACATCTGGGAAGCGCCCCACAGCCATCAGCAACCCGTTCTGCTCCACTGCAGAAGCAGAGTTAAAAGACACAAGGGAAAATCTGATAGTAAATGGGTTGCATTGAGCCACGGATGGACTTTCCCGTCTCTGACCACTCCAGTGCGCTCTCATGGCGTCGGGATGGTCTGATCAGGCCAGCCTGTGTTCCCCCCCCCCTTGCAGTATGCGCATCATCACAAACTCCATAGGGAGCCCTCAGTGCGGAGGTGCGATTCATCGATCCCTCGGTTAAGTGCAAGGGGGGGAAATGGCACACACACACAAAAAGACTCACCCGCAGCTTCAAAGAGGGGAGGTTTGATTGTGCAACTGCGGGTCAAATTCCTCCAGAGGAAATAGCCTCGCTCCCCCCCCCCATTTTTTCTGGCTCGTGTGACCACAACCTTAGTGTACCTTCGGATATCCTTTGCAATGCACATGGGTTCTGTGACAAACTCAGAGGTTCCTCAGCAGATGAGTTAATGTGAGCAAGATTCATTCCCTAAAGGCAGAAAGACTACACCTCTAAAGCATCCAGATATTCACACAGGTATTCAGTGCATCAGCTGCTTAGACAACACAAAAAGTTCTATCAAACTGTTCCTTTGCACCTTTAACATATTTATTGTGAAAACTCATTGATACAACTTTGAATGCAGGTTTGTCCCAAATAACTGTTAAAAGTAAAAATCCAGGGTCATCTAGTCCATCTAGTCAGTGTGATTGTTTGCAGGATGAAACATTAAAAGGGAACAGATGACTTTTTTAGATGATGTTTACGCTGATCTTAGCCATAAGGCCGAGAAACATTAAGTGGAGGCTAAAAATTGGAAGTCAGTCAGTCAGTCTGAACAAATACATGTGCTTCTGCTGCAGCATTTGCCCACATGATAAGGAATTAAACTAATTTCCAGAATATATTGTACAGATTATACTTTATTATTGTTTTAAAATGTGAAACTTCCTCAGGAAGAACAAAATAGATATTTCAGTGTTTATAGATGTAATATTATTCTCATTCACATTGAATGAAAATTGCTGGAAATGTTTTTTTCCTGAAATTTTTTAAATAAAATAAAACTAGACATTCTGATAGTGGCATGATTTCTGCTGTGCGACAATAAACTCTGATAAGAAAACAACTTTGCCACTTGGTAGTGATTTTATTCTATTGCAGATTCTTTCACTCCCCCCCCCCCCAGCATTTATGGAATCTTGACATCAAGATAATGCTCTACAGAAACAACTGCCTAGAGGAGTTTTAAAAAAAAAAGCTGCCTGCTGTTCTGATGTGAATCACATTATTCTGTGTGGCTGCTTCTTTTATAGCCTTGTCATTTACCTTTTCATCTTGGGTGCCAGCATTTTTCACGTGTGCTGCAGTAACAATTCCATACCGTTGTGATAAAGGGAAGCAGCAGTGAAACTTACAAAAATTTCTTTGAACAGTAATACACGATACAGGAAAAAAGCCTAGCGCTTTGCGCTATCAGAAATGAGAGATGTAACAGCCTTGTGCGGCCTGAACTGAAACTGTTTAGACAGCATCATATGGGTGTGAGCCATAGTTCAGTAGTAGTAGAAACCATTATCTTCATACAGCAGGCCCCATTTCTAGATATGATTTTAAGTTATAACTAGCTGTTACAAATAAGGGCTTTTGTTTCACCAAAACAACCACCACTACCAATAGCCCTGCAGCTTCTCTTCTTCTTTCTCTTCCAATAACATCTACCAAACCAAAGAAATATGACATGATGGGGAGTGGAGGGGGGACCACAGCTCAGTGGTACAGTATCTGCATGGAGTGCAGCAGGTCTTCGGTTCAATCTCTAACAACTCCAGTAATAAGGGTCAGGTAATTGGTGGTGTGGAAGACCTTTACTTGAGAGACCCTGGAGAGCCACTGGTAATCTGAATAGACAATATGGAACCGGATGGACCAATGGTCTGATTCAGTATAAGGCAGCTCCGTATGTTCATATCCCTGAGCTATTTCTCTTTCCTGTTCATTGGCAGTTAGGTATAGCAGTGGCTGTCATGTGACCCAGTGCTGTCATGTATTGCATTTTCTATTGTGACATGTTAATGAGGGAGTCAGGAGGAGGAATTGTGGAGCTATTCTTTCCAGGATGTTTTCTGTAAAATCTAGCTCTGACTTTGCATAGCAAAGCAGATTGTTCAACATGAGGCTGCAGTCCTACAAAGCTATGTGCACAACTCCTTCACTGAATGAGTAAACTGCCTGAATTCCAGGTCCAGACCTTTTCTTTTTTGAATTACTAATATCCATACAGGAAAAAATAATTCTGTCCCTGAACTTCTCTGTTTGGTTCTTCCATGGAAAATATTGTGCCTTTTGTGTATTTATCAAGAACTTACACATTGTCCATCTTCTGGGCCATTGCTATACCTTGTACTTTTCATTGTTTTTGTTTGTTTGGTCTTATCAAAGTGAGCAGTTCAGCTGGTTTGGGGCTGTCTGCACCAGTGCTGTGCTTCAGACTTTTCAAAATCTAAAATACTGTGCAACAAAATCCTTACTGCAGTGGCTGGAAAATCAGGAGACCTCACATCCCACCACCAGTTCAATGACTTTTTTCATTTCACTGGAAACAGAAATATTATCCAATGTAATATCTTTCAAAATGAACTCCTCATACCTTCTGGACTATTACTTTGCTCAGGATTTCCCCCCATATACTTGAAACTTTAAGAAACAATCTAGCCCAACAAACAAGTTTGAGCTAGCCCTTTTTTGTCATTCTCCTTACCTGCCTAATTGTTATCCATAGCAGTCACTGCACTGTCACATGAAATTTGCACTGGTGCAGAGCCAGATGTGCTGGGAACATTCTAGGGAGCTTTAACTCAAAAACTGATGGCCTTCCTATTACATTCTTAAAGTCTTCTGATACACGCATCCTGAATTCTCGTTATATCATGCTGGCGCTTTGCAATGAGTACATATTATGCCTACGGCTTCTTCATCCGTTCTTCATCTCTGTTTCCTGTGGGATGGGCAGAGAAAAGGGAAATGAAGAGATAGAGGAACAGGGTGTGGGTAAAAGGGAGGTTTTATAGGTACTATCGTAAGAGAAGTACCAGGCAATTCTAAATAGTCCCATCCAAAGGCAGTTAAGGATTTGTGCATCAAGGAGGGATGCCACTTTGCATGGTGATAGAGGAGGGCCTCCTGTGATGGAAGACAACAGTCTAGAAATAGGTGATGGACAAAATCTTTTCAAGCAGCTCTTGACAACCCATTTTCATATGTGACACTTAAATTACCTTTGAAACTTCTGGCCAGTATAGGTTTCATTGTGGGAGCTCAAGCCACTACCACTTTAAGCATGTTTCACGTATTCTGAGCCTTAAAGGAACAGAATTTCCTTCTTACTTTCTCATTTTAATATAAGTCTGTAAACTATATTGGAGACTGGATGAAATATCAATAAGGATCAAGCTGCATTCAACACTCAGCTAAGGTTAAAGAACAGAACTATTCCACGTGGATAATTCAAGAGCATGAACCACTAGAGACAGAAGTACCAATCCCAACAGTTGAAAGCTCATTCTATCTCTAGCCTTCAGTTTTGCTGTAGAGGCTGTAGAATGTCTCAGTGGATCTCCATTGTAGTCTATCAAGACTTAACAGAATGATCATGTTTCAAAAATACAAAGAATGTGTATGATACATGGATTGTACGGTGTACCACCTTAAATACAAATTTGAAGGTACATAACAACCCTACCAAAATGTAGCAGTGCCAGGTCTAGTCAGTGCTTTGTGGGGGGCCTCTAGGAAACTCCTGTGAACCCCCCTGATTTCCATGATGTCTCCAACTCTACATTTCCCCATATTTATTATTTATTTCATTAACACCCATTTCATTAACACCTTTCCCCCAATAGAAACCCAAAGTACCTTACACTGTTCTCCATTTTATTTTTTCCCCATATGTGTAATTCCAGAGACTATAATTGCAGGACTTAACATGACTATCCTTTAAAATGCTTCCAGAGCTAAAATGCAGAGCATCAAGAATTAGCTGCAATGGAAGTTCAAACTGTCTTCCTTCCTTGTGAATTTTTCAGACAGCCTCTGAATATTTCTTTAACAAAAGAGCCTCGCCACAGCCCTGCAAGCTGGAAATGACCCATCCACATGTGCAGAGTTCAGGGTGGCGGGAGAATGTAACATAAATTTAGATTAATTTATACACCAATTGCTTTGAGCATTTTCTGTTCCAGGCAGGTGGACACACCACCACCTTCACAGGCTTTGGCTACTCAAACAACTGGGATTTAGCTCCTTCCTGGGCTAATTTAAGGTCCCATCTTCACAGATATTGATAATATGTGGTTGCTGAATATAAGCTTGGCAACTGGTTTCTGGAACAAAAAGTATAAGTTCAGTTTCAGAAACCTTTAATGGCATAAAATAGAGAGTATTCTTACCTATCATTATGCACCACACCCTGAAGGAAGAATAACAGCTAGAACAGAATTGACAGGAAGGCCCTGAGAACTAGGGAAAAGCAGCTGAAGCATCTAGCCACCAGTTCTGCATGTGTTGCTAATTTGTTCTATTCTTGACAGATTTTGTAAGTTGCTTTGAGGTCCAAATACGATGAAAAGCCACAATAAGTTTTTAAATGGGATGGTACAGAGTAATTGCGGTGGCTCAAGTGGTTAAGACGCTGAACTGCAGGCTGTGGAAGGTCAGTAGTTCAGCGGTTCAAGACCCGGGTGCCGCATGATGGGGTGAGCTCCCATCTCAAGTTCCAGCTCCTGCCAACCTAGCAGTTCGAAAGCAAGAAATTGCAAGTAGATAAATAGGTACCACTTCGGTGGGAAGGTAACAGCGTTCCGTGCGCCTTGGTGTTTAGTCATGCCGGCCACATGACCACGGAAACGTCTTCGGACAGCGCTGGCTCTTCGGCTTTGAAACGGAGATGAGCACCGCAACCCTAGAGTCGGATTCGACTGGCTTTCGAGCAAGGGAACCTTTACCTTTTTACAGAGTAATTGTCTTTGTTGATGTTAATTTTTTCCCTTTTAGCTCTGCATTTGAGGGGGCAACAAAGTATGTGATACATTTTAATTTGAGAATACTACTGAAAGAAAATGTGTAAAGAATGTATTATTTTCAGTTTGCCCTCCTTCGCTTCCCCAAACTATACAACCTTAATACTGAGATGATGAGTCCATTGGGATGAGTCCATTGAGGCAGACTCAGCATGGGTTCTGTAACGGAAGATCTTGTCTCACTAACCTGTTAGTGTTTTTTGACGGAGTGAACAAATATGTGGACAAGGGGGACCAATAGATGTTGTTTACCTTAACTTCCAGAAAGCTATTGATAAAGTTCCTCACCAAAGGCTCCTAAGCAGGGGTCGTTTCGTAGAAAAAGAGCTAGGCGGGGAGGAGGCAACTTACCCTCCCTCTTCTCCTGCCTCCTCCTGGCTGAATGAGGACTGGAAGCGGGGCGGCCGGAAGCAAGGGGCGGGGCTTCGTCATGTGCCCCGCCCCCTGCACCTCAACTGCATTCCCCCGCGTTCCCCCCGAAATGACCTCTGCTCCTAAGTAAGCTCAATATTAACGGGATAAAAAGACAAGTCCTCTTGTGGATCAAAATCTGACTAATTAATAGGAAACAGAGAGTGAGTATAAATGGGAAATTTTCTCAGTGGAGGGTGGTAAGCAGTGAGGTACCACAGGGATCAGTACTCGGTCTGATGCTTTATAACTTGTTTATTAATGATTTGGAGTTTGGAGTAAGCAGTGAAGTGGCTAAATTTGCAGATGATACAAAGTTGTTCAGGGTGGTAAAAACCAGGGAGGATTGTGAGGCACAATGCCGATGATTAGCATGGGGGATAAATATTATAAATAAATATCTTCAGACATATTTAGTATATTGCAGCATATGTAGAGTTCACTCAATTATGAGCACACATGTCTAGATATTTTAGGGTAGTAATCAAAAACAACTAAGTTTGTCATCTTTGTGCTCTTCTGTACTTAAGAGCAACTAAGGACTGGATTATAGAATCAAATATTTTAAATTTTCCCCTAAATACTGTGAAAGTTATGAATCAAAAGCGCCACCAAGTGGTCAGACTAATTTGTAGTTGGCAATGTTTTCCTAATGTTGAAAAAGTGTGCATGCACATGAATGCTCATACCTTGAAGAAACTATTGTTGGTCTTAAAGGTGCCACTGGACTATAGATTTGTTCTCCTGTTTCCTACTGTTTGAGTGTAGTACAGTGAACAATTGGTAAGGAATGTTTACTATTATTTATCTAGAATACGCTGAAGGCATGATGATAGCTTTTTAAAAACAGTTTAGTGTGTGTATGCTGCTACAGTTATATGGGTCTTATATCTCCTCACATATGAATTTAGGCACATCTTGCAATTCAAATGTTCCAAATAAATAAAAATTGACCAGATTTTGTCCTAATTCACTGGATATTGCTGGTTCCTTTGAAAAGGAAAAAAATCTGAGTTCATTTGCATAATTTGTTCTTAAGAACTATATTCTGACTACCAGTAATAAACCTAATATCTTGAAAAGAAAATTTATTTTAAAATCTCTTCATTATTTATTCTAACCACTTCCATGAAAAATGAATTTTCTCAGTAAATTCTCTCAGCAAGTATTTAATAATGATAGCATCTGTCTCTTGACCATACATAAACCACTTGCTAGTATGTACTGAATGCATAAAGCATTCTGTTTGCTATTTTCTTAATAAATTGTCTTGTGTATGAAGTTTGTAAAATTGCTTTGTTTTGGAAATAAATGTGTACTGTGCTAAAATATACTCATATTTTTGATAATTAATTACACTTCCTAGGTCATATATATAGTGCAAATCTGGCTTGTCTGACAGAAGGTTAGAACCCTCTCCTTGACACAGTATCTTTGTATGGATTTTCGTACTTGCATTTTGACATGCTTCCGTTCACTAACTGCTCTAAGAAATATTGTAATATTACTGGACTACTGTGTATGACCACAGTAGTGGTCATATTCTTATATGACTAAGAAGCTATGTCTGTACAAAGACACATAGACCATTCAAACCAAGCGGACTACTCTTACCAAGAATAAAATCAAGGTCAGACAAACAGCAGTAGCTGTCTACAGTAGCCTCTCATGGTATTTATTTAGTTAACTAAATGATGCCTTTCTCCTTCTATTCAAGGCACGTAGTATCTTATACCTACCAGAGAAGTCGGACAGTCTTTGGAAACTTAAATGTGGTGACTGGAACTGTGAACAGGCAAGACAGATCTTTCTACAAACCTGAAAAGGGCCCCAGGATTGCAGAAAAAGGTGAAATCTTAAAAAAAAAAAAAACACTGAGTTTTAAAAAACCCAAATGATAATAAGAGTGCCTGTAGCTTTAAAAAACAGATTCCCTCAGTGGCTGTTGCTAGGCAACCACAGTATTCCAGGCTGGGTTTTTGTGAGTAAAAAGGTAAGGGGGGGGGGGGCAAGGCCTTTTCCAGGCCTATTTTGGCTGTTGAGGGAGGATCCATTGGGGCCAACTAGGGTTGCCAGCACCACATTGGGAAATTCCTGAAGATTTTGTGATGCCGGAGGGCAGGTTTGGGGAGGGGAGAGGCCTCAGCATGGTATAATGCCACAGAGTCCACCCTCCAAAGCAGCTATTTTCTCCAAGGTAACGGAGCTCTGATGTCTGGAGTTCAGTTGCAATTCTGTGGGGTCTCCAGGTCCCACCTGGACACTGACAGCCCCACAACTTGATACCACCTGACTTGCATGACTCAACAGAAACCATCAGATGAAAGCCAGTATGGTATAGTGGTTAGAGTTTCAGAGTAATGTCTGGGAGACCCAGGTTCAGATACCAATCCTGCTCGATGTTGGAGCTTGACCAGTGGAGCCCAAACTGGCCACGCGGTCTGAAGCTGAGTATATGACACCAACCGACAGCATTTCCGTCTTGTCTCTGTATCACGGAAGCACCTCTAAGTAAGACTACTTGGGAATAAGTCCTATTTGCAACTATAACTAGGCTAACAGGGGTCTTGTGCGTATAAGGAAGCCTATTCTAAGTGGGAACAAGCTTTACTGAATCAATAGAAAAGAGTAAGACTCCAATAGCACCTTAAAGACAGACTAACAGGGCTACCCATCCTGATCCATTATTGAACCGAGAGAGAGAGCCTGGCTTGCCCCCACCCCGCTTTGAACTACTGAAAAGTCATGCGGCCGAGGGACACAACGTCACTCACCAGCCCGCCGAGAAACGGGAACACCCCCGGGGCGACTCCAGAGCGCCGCCTCCCCCTACGGCGTCCCAGTGCCCTCCTCCGCGCCGTTACGCAAAAAGGGGCGGGGCCTGCCTACCGTATAAGAGCGCGCACGAGGCGCGGGCCTCTCTCTTTTCTGATGTAGCTGGCGGGGGAGGTAGGAGTTCTATTCGTAAGTAATCGCCGTTTGGCTTCTGTGCGCTATTGTTTGTTGAAGGAGGAGTAGCTGTGTGTGTCGGGGTGGGTGCGAGAAAGGCGAGGATCGGTTTATCGAGGAAAAACGCTTTATTTTGGAAGGCGCAATAAGAAGTCTTGGTGGAAGGCCAGTCTCGTTATCGTCATTTCCAACGGGGAGGCGCTGAGCGTAGCTGTGGCGCATGCGTGTCTTCCGTAGTGTTGAGAGGGAGGGGAGCAAACCCTGATAGGAAGAGATCGAAGACGGTAACCTGCTATGGCGCGGTGTTAAGACTCCTCTCCCCCCCCCGCCCTGAGAGC
>NW_015162484.1:681521-690784 GCF_001447785.1 Gekko japonicus | reverse complement strand
TTTGGCAGGAACGCATGTGCCAAGTTAAGGAGGACGCGTAGTCACGTGACCGTAGCGTTCGACCGCTATAGGGGGAGTGGTGGGCGCAGAATGTCGTTGGTTTTGGCGCGCGCCGGGGGGAGGGGGAAGAGTAATGGGCAACAATACCAGGATCATGAAAATCTCATTATAGGGGCATGTCTTTGAGAGAGACTTTGTGGTCTACAAATAGTTGATTAATGCTGTTGCAATGTGTGGTCATTTTTTCATTGCATCAGAGTCTTATTTTTCAGCAGTGAAAGCTGAACTGGGATTCTCTAAATTGAGAATTACTGCTTTGGATACTTTCTTGGTACAAACAGCCTAAAAGCTACTTTTATGCTGTGATCACACACACTAAATAATCCAGTTTCAATCCCATTTTTGTACACTTTCCAGATAGATTTTACTGTCTGAACTAGCAAAACCCAGCCTTACAGCCAGCATGTGTAGATGACAGTGTTTCAGATTATTGTTAAACATTATATTAAGGTTGAATCATTTGGACATTAGCGTAGTTCTTGAAGGTCAGTGCTATTAAAGCTGCTTGTAGAAAACTATCAAAGTTCATTTGAGTGCCTTCACTGTTTCTAAATCAGGATGTTAGTTAAGCCAAAAGCTTTTCCTTTGGTTATGCAGACCTAAGTCCATGAGTTGCAGTGCTGAATCTTGTGGAACTTGAACTTAATGTTCTGTTTTCTTTTGCAAGGTTGATGTGTCTGCAGCTCTACATTTGAAGATTGAATCTCATCCAGCATCAGTGTGTCAGCACACATGTATGTATGTGTTAGGATTCATGTGAATCTCTTCGGACTTCCTTGACCACTAGGATTATTTGAGGTAACCAGGGAATTCTTGAGTAGCAATGTTGACTGCTAATATATCTGAAGTCATAAGTGTTCCTAATTAGTAAACATAGTTTCTGAGTAGATCAAATTTAATTTAACTCATAGTTGCTTACTTACTGTGAGCTCTTATCTTACTCCTATGGGGTTATTGGTGGGGCATAAGTACCAGCTCACATTTAGGTCTGTACTTGTATATAATTTATGCCATGATCTTTGTATATTGAAATAAAAATAAAAGACCTTTTGCTCAGTTTTGTGATTTTATTTTAATATAAGAGTTGTAGGGATTAAAAGAATACTCAGACTGAATATTATAGCAGATATCTGTATTTAATCTCTTACTCCCAAAAGTTAGATTAGTTGAACACAGCTAATTTAGTGCCCAGGACTAGTACAAAGGAATTATCAAAATTGCTAAGGAATTAGCAAAACCAGCAAAAGACAAATGGCTTATACAGATCTTTGCTCCACTAGGAGCCCACATTTCTACAGATGAGACTAGCATGCTAAAACAAAAAGCTGGCCTCTTATCTAATGCACTGAAAATGAACTGTTGCTGCGTCTATTTTATGGAGCTGGACCAAGAACCCTATTTGCTTTCTGAAGGAAGCAGCAACAGTAAGAAAGCTAGTACTTGGTGTCTTGGACAGGGTAGACAAGGTTGAACAGATCCTACTGATCTGTTGAAATGGAGGGCTTGCAGGGTGGCCCAAGTGTTGTGAGTGCTGCTGGTCTTAGCTTCTCGGGACAGATGCATTGTACAAAAACGATGTGTCCACTAGAGGGTGGTGGAAATACAGGAAAATACATACTTTAGAATGCTCCCTAGCTTTCTGATGGTTTTCACTCAATTGAAAAAATGAATTGGTACAGTGTAATAGCTAATCTATGCCCACAGAGGTAAGTGAATGATGCTACCCAGTGTAGTAGTAACTGCATGGTTTCCTAGCAGTGAATCATGTTAAAATAAACATGGATAGCATCAGCTTGCAAATAGTGCATCTAGTGTGGAACTAAATCAAAATTGTACATAACACACCTAGAACTTAATAAGTCTTATATATGCTTAATCATTTTGCCAAGTAACATCAGTACTGCAATGTTTCTTTTTTCATGAAACAGACCATGGAGTTTCACTAAATGACAGTTTTTATGTGGTTACATTATATGGCTTTATTGACCAAAATAAAGTATGAATGAGGTTTAAGTGCAGTGTTAAATTCACATTCATACTGAAATGAATTACCTGCACTTTAGAGAGGCTAGCAACAAAGATTTCAGATTATAGATTTCAGAAAGTGCTTCAAGCAGAGACCAATGAAAACAGCTCTACTGTAAGACAGGATCATATTGCAAAGTTAAACGTTACCTTGAAAAATCAGCTTCTTTACACAAAGGGTTTAGGAAGAGTCCTACCTTTCTTTTATGGTGATTTTGACAACAGCACTGAATCAGTTCATATAAGGGCTTTTATCTCAAAGCAAAACCCGCTTATTTAATGTTATGTAATTAAACAGTGCGACCTTACAGAAAGCTATAAATACTGAATGAAAACATTCTATGTTTAGCACCAATTTTGCATGATTAGCAAATGGGGGTGGCTGCCATAGAAGAATAGTTTTTAGAACAGATAGTTGACTATTTTTTCAGGATTTTGATAACTGAGGTATTGTATAATCATTGCTACAAATCTGATACAGTACATGCTGAAACACTGATCACACAGATGCAGACGTAATTTGAACAGCTAACATGTTGCAACTAGAATGAGTACAAAAAACAGCATGGGTTGCTCATCACATGTACATAGACAATATACTGACATGAAACTACCACTTCAAGATTCAGTGGGAGCAAGCTTAAAACTTTTAAGGTAGTGAAATAAGAATCAGGTAGTACCTATCTGAGTACAAGAACTACTTGTTCAAGGATGTATTGTATCAGTCTTTATGATTATTGTGATCCATGTGGAGTTTAGTGTGTCTGAAGACAACACATAGTGGGTCTCAATGTAAGTACTATGTTTAAAAAAATCAACTTTTTAGAAGTTTGATAAATGTATTTGAAGCCTCCAGGGGTCCCACTGAACAGTGACAAATATCACAGCTATTAATTTTACCATTGCAATAAAGTGGTAGGACCACTTTACCGTCTGTCCAAAAAAGGTTTGTATATTACTCCACCTTGCAGTCATGAAAATTTGTTGTGTACAGAATTTGCAACTGATCTGTGCTGCTTTGTAGCTTCATCTATAGGAAGTCATTAGAGAAGTACAATCTCTTCTCTGCCCCTTTTCAATGTAACGGACACAGGTCAGCATTACATTGTGGTGACCTGTTTCAATTTCCAAAAAGGAGTATGCACACAAAAAGTACCCACCCACCCCAGGGGGGTGGTCATAGTTTGGTCACACTTCGTATCCAGGGTACAAAAGAAGAAACTTTGGTATAGACACCTGGAGAGTCTTTGACTCCACAGCCATAACCCCAGGAGGTTACCCCATATACCACCCAGCTTTCTCCTGGGCGTTCACATATCAGTGGTCCACCACTGTCTCCCTGGCAACTGTCCACACGTTTTTGCTCCTGAAGGCTACCAGCACATAGCATCCTCCCTGTGAACCGTGCCCGATACCTTTCTTCACAGATCCTTTTGGGAAGCAGGGGGATAGCAGCTTGCTGTAATGTTCTTGAGTAAGATCTTCCTGGAAGGGGGAAACAGTAGAATTAACGTTATGTGCGTAGAACACAGACCTGCAATTCAAATCCTGTTGGGCTGTTAGTATTTAAAATGATACATCACTTTGTAAAGTCAACTGTACATCTACCACCATTCATTACACTAGCCTTCATTTCCTGTAATACTACCGAATCAGTTGTTCTGGACCAAAGTTTTGGATTCCTTCTCTGTTTCTGTACTCCCCCCCCCCCCCCAAAAAAAATATAGTGTGTCCCATTAGATGGTAAAGGAGGCTGGAGTCCCAATTTTTTCTTGCTCATATTCTTTCACCTTTACCATAAGTTGACACATTAAATATGTGAAGGTGTATAGATTTCCTGATCCCACATTTACTCAGACATAAGCTTTATTATGTTCAGTGGAGCTTATGCTCAAGTCTATAGGATGGCAGCCAAAACTATTTTTTAAAGTAAAAAGTATAAAGTCATCTGACAAAGAACAGAAAATATTGGATTTATACCCCGCCCTTCACTCGTCTCAGAGCGGCTTACAATCTTCCCTTCCCCTCTGCACAACAGACACCCTGTTAGGTAGGTGGGGCTGAGAGCAATGAGAGAACAGCTCTCAGAGAACTTTGATGACCCACAGTCACCCAGCAGCTGCATGGGGAGGAGTGGGGAATCAAACCTGGTTCTCCAGTCCAGATTAGAGTCTGTTGCTCTTAACCACTACACCAAACTGGCTCTCAAAGCAATGCAACAAATCTGAATAACTTTAAAGTTGGTATTTTCTTGAAAAGTGGCAAGATTTGAAATTTAATATCCTTCGGCGTATTTAACAAAAATGTAGACGTTTTCAACTATTCTTTGAGTTGGAAATGCTAAACTGAAAGTACTACAGTAAGCCAAGCCCCTCCTGATAATGTAATTTTGCTAGTAGCGAGTTTGTATAACAAGGGTAGAGCGTCTTTTATCCCAGATTTTAAAGGTATGCTGAACACTGAACATGAGAGTATGCATAAGAGACAGATTTGCTCATAAGTAAGCAAGTATGAGAACCAATAAAGTAAGGGAGGCATGCGTCAATTACATCATAAGAGAAATACTAGTATCCAAAGTGAACTTCAAAAGAAATCAGCCTCCCCAATGTTACTCTGCTTTTTCAGACATAATCACTTAATAACCCTTCAGGATCAAAATCAGTGTTGCCAAAGTGCAGCATTCTCAAACTCTGTCAAACTAAGAGTGGCTCTGCAAATTACAAGGAAAGACAGAAAATAAAAGTACTTCCCAATAATGTGTAATGGAACAATTCAACTATCTACAGAGGTGAAGTGCATTAGCTACACCTGCAGGTCACACTGAAAAAAGTATGATTCAGTTTCACTTCCCATTTCGATACCGTGTGTGATGCCACCCTTACTTTGCTTCTGGCATTATCACCATGCACACCTTAAGTTGTATCGAAATTACAATCAGGAAAATATCTTCCCTACTTCCCCTTCGTACTGCATGCCCATTGTGCTCCCTAAAATGCTGTTCCTAGTGGTTTGAAGAACCTCTAGTATAGTATAGGGTGCTATGATGGTCTGTAATGGAATGGTGGAATTGTTAAAAAAAACTACCCGGCTGCAGGCAGAAGACAACTCTGGATCCAAGTCATGTAGCCTTGTAGCAATGATATCTGTCCAAAGCAGCATTTAAAATGCTGCTACTAATAACCAACAACTCCTTTAGTATAGACAGTGTGACAATGAAACAATGCCAGAGTAAACTGCTGCTGCCTCCATGAAAGTTAAGATTTCTCATTTTGAAATCAATGAGGGAGAGAAGTCTATAAGTAGGTAGGTAATTTGCTCAGCACTAAAGAAGTTGAATAGAAGGTTAGAAACTCTCCAGTGTATCATAAAGAGAGATGGAGATGGTCATGCTTTCTCCATCTGCCCCTATTAATGTACACTCTCTGGCCACCAGTAAAAGACCAAGTTTTTGTCATGTTCTAAAATTCACAGGAACGTACTTGTACATACACATAAATCCAAAATGGAACATTCTCTACAGTGGGTCCCACAGTAAGTGATACAATATAAACAAAACTTTAGTAGTACATGAGCTGCACAATTATTTAAATAATTGTGACTTAGCTAGTAGTCTAAATCACTTTGATAAGGAAAGTTTGGGTCTCTACTTATAAAAACAAATCTTACCTGTGTCACCCCAACCAGTGATATAGCAATTTGGAGCTGTTTTCTGTGGCCTCTCTCGCCTGAGTGGCAAGCAGGCAGGCAAGACATGAGTGCTGAACCTAGCACACTGTTCCTCAGGTCCTTGCAGCCTCACTAGTGCAATGTCATAGTCACTGCTATCAGGCCTATATTCCTTATGCAGTGTAATCTCTTGCACTCCAATTTCTTCCTCATATTCCTCAGGCACCAATGTGTGGTAGTCTCCAACTCGTACCACATAGCTACGGGTGTTATTGCCATACCTGAAAATAAAATTCAGAGAGGTAAGTTTTTTCGAGGCAGCCATGGGGGAGGGGATATCAAATATCTTCTAGCCATTTTTTAAACCTTATTTTTCTTTAAAGATCACAAGATTTAAAAGTTTCTCTTTTAAAGCTAGAGCTTTCCTAACTGATAACTGAATGCAATGAACATTAACTTTCACCTAGAAGAGTAGAAACGAAAAAGGTGGATTTCATGAAATATAAACTATTTCATAAGGGAAGGTTTTTATAATGATGAAATAATTTACTGACTTCCATAACAGCTCCTTACTCTACCGCTACTTGTGTCCCACAATGCAGAGCTACTTAAAAACTTAGTTTACTAATTTCACAATTTCTCAATACTGCTTTGACTTGCCAGAGGAGAAAGGCTATAGAGGGTGGGGCAATTTCTGCCACACCCCATACGGGTTGAGTTCCAAGACCTGTATAGGGCTTACGGGGTGCATTTATCTGACAAGGGCAACGGGTTCTTTTTGTAGGACTTGCGGCAAGGGATTAGCTCAGCCTTGGCCTTTTAGTGGGAGCAAAGACCAAAGCAGAGGCTTGGTCTTGGCTGTGGCAGGTTGGTGCAGGCAAGAAACCAGAACCAGTGAGCACCTTACGGAATTTTCCCCGTTAGGGAACAGGGGGTCATCAGGAACTGCCTTCGGATTTTCAGGTCCAGGGTGGGGAATGGTGATCACCTCCTCTGGGAACCTCTTAGGGTATGCTCCTTTCTATAAGTTGGAAGGCTTCAGGCGTAGGTGTTCCTAGGTGGCAACCAGTTTGCTGGGCTGCCAGTTGCGAGCCAGCCAATGTCTCAAGACCGGAGCTGGGTGACCCACCTGAGAAAAGGGCAAGGAGGTTGGTCAGGGGAGTGACAGCTGCCTTGCCTGTTCCGTGCACGCTTAGCTGGTTCCTTGCCGCAATGTTATGTTAAATAGTTAATAAAGTGGCCCTTGTTTACTTCCAAACTGTTGTCTGTCTCGTTATTCCACCTGGGGGGGCAATGAACATGCAGCCAGCTATAGCAATCACTCAAGAATCATCCTGAATCAATATAAACACTTACTAACAGCATGCTTCTGTAAGACTTACCAGCATCGGATTCCTGTTGCTGACATTCTGCTATAATATTAATTAAATACTGGGAAAGGAAAAGGAAACATTCCCTTGTTCTTTTGCAAAGAATCTTCGCACTTCTGGTTTTCTGGGCCATAAAGCAAGCCCCTATAAGGGCCATTTCAAGTTGGGAACACAACACTGATGAGGTAGACTTAGACCTCTTCTCCTCATGTGCATAGTCTTGATCCATATCACACCCACACATGCCTGGGATTAGGTTCCTGAACATAGAACTCACAATTCACATTTCCTAGTAAAGGCCAAGGGAAAACAATATATAGTCTATTCCCACACTATTCATTAAAACACTAATTGTATTGTCTTGTGCATCTCCCATGCATAATGTATTTTTTCCCCCTTTGGCACCTAACAGTTGGCCTTGCCGCATAAATTGGATTTATATCCCGCCCTTCACTTGGAGTCTTAGAGCGGCTTACAAACTCCCTTCCCCTCCCCAAAACAGACACCCTGTGAGGTGGGTGGGACTGAGAGAACTCTGACACAAACTGCTTTTTCAGGAACAGCTGTGCCAGAGCTTGTGACTGACCCAAGGTCACATCAGCAGGTGCAAGTGGAGGAGTGGGGAATCAAACCCGGTTCTCCCAGATTAGAGTCCGCACACTTGAACACCACACCAAACTGGCTCAGTATAGCTCTGTCTCAAAATTGTAAGCCAGTGCAATGAATGCATTCAACTAAGCTCTCATAGACATTATCTGAGAAGCAGCAAGTTTGATATTACTGGAAGGTTTCCTGCACATGCCCCATTAAAATGTACACAAGCTACAGAAGAGCAACCTGATGTCTGAATAGACAACCTGCCCACTAAATTAACATCTTTGACTGTGGCCAGCTAATATTCATTATAGAATAGTGTAAGATTTTCAGTGAAAGCCCCCACTCAGAAATTCTACATTAATGTTTTTAACATTAAAATGATTTTAGCAGAAATAAGGGAAGACTAAACATTTTATTTTTAATAATAAAAAATTCATCAGCCCTTCAACTGGTTTCTGTAATCCCTCTGAATTTTCCTTTCTAAACTAAAGCATCAGCTTCTATATTGAGTTCCACAAAGCAGATTAACGGTCAAAATCCCCGATTTGCTGCCCTTCACTGATCATTTTCTGTTCTGGATGCAATTAATGTCTATTTCCAGCAGAGGAATATTATTCACAACAGACTTTACACTGTATTGTAACAGCAAGGCTCAAATTTGGTCTGATTTAATTGCACTGAATTAATACTTCAAAAGCAGGAAAGGGGAGAAATCCCAGATGCTTTCCTATATTTGTAACCTACATTGGTTTTGGAATTGTTGCAGTTGTGCAACACTGACAGGGATGGTGGGTAGATGCAAACAACAGGTCTTAGGTATTTGAGTGTCTGCAAGGAAGCCTCTGTCATGACACCCAGTTCTGGCACTCGAACACAAAACAGCTTTTCGCTATTGAGATCCATGTCACCTTCTTTTGGGAGCTTCCAGGTTTCATATTATTTTTTCCTCTGTTCCTTCACTTCCAGTTTCTCTCTTGAGACATACTCCACTTTCTTTCTCTCCCCAGCTCCCATCCTATGTAACCTGCAGAATACCCTACAAGTGACAGGGTGCCCCAGACTACATAGTCTCATTTGTCCAAAGGTTTGACTGCCCCTGGCTATAGTCTCTCGTACATGCTGCTTCCTGAAAATTTCCTCTCTTCTGTACCTTTTCATTTGATCAGGGGTCATTTCCTGCAGGAGCGCACAGGAGCGGAGCTCCGGCAGTAAAGAGCCCAGGGGGTGGGCACATGCAACAAGCCCCACCCCCTGCTCCCAGCAGCCCTCAGTCAGAGCAAGAAGCAGCCAGGTAAGTTCACCTTTAAGACCAAGTTTTATTCAGGTACAAGCTCTCCCTCCTCTGCGAGGACAGATCTGCACGTCCCCCCCCCAATAGCTAGCAATCCAAAACAGTCCAGTGGCGCCTGAGCAGTGGGTGTTGCCTTCTGACACACTTCTGGTGATGTCAGGGGGTGTGGCATATGCAAATAAGTTACACTAATTAGTTATGCTAATGAGCTCCTGCACCTCTTTTTCTATGAAATGACCCCAGCATTTGATGAA
>NW_015162484.1:673486-678369 GCF_001447785.1 Gekko japonicus | reverse complement strand
TACCAGTCTGTAATAGAAGCGGTAGAAATTAGCTATATTCCAAAAACTATTCCTTTATACAGAGCTTTAGCTAAATATGCATCTAATCATTATATATGATCCTTGTATAGCTTATTTTAGGTTAGTGTTAGTGTTTGTAGTGTTTTTTGTAGAGTTTTAGTGAGAAAATAATAAAAAATATTTTTTAAAAAATAAAAAACACCCCGCTAGGCCAATTTGAATACCTGGTGATGCCATTTGGCTTGGCTGGAGCACCAGGGGTATTCATGAACTTAATGAAGTGTTGCACAAGCACCTGTACAAGGCGGTCCTTGTTTATCTAGATGATATCCTAATATATTCAAAAGATAAGGAGTCACATGTGAAGTTGGTGTGTGATGTACTGAAAGCCCTCTATGAGAACCGCCTGTTTGCCAATCTCTCCAAGTGTGAGTTCCATAGAGAGGAGCTGGACTTTCTCAGGTACCGGTTATTAAGGAAGGGACTGGGCATGGACCCATGGAAAGTCCAGGATGTAGTGGGGTGGGAACCCCCACAGACCCAGTGTCAACTATAGTCTTTCCTTGGGTTTGCCAATTTCTACTGCCCGTTTGTCCCAAATTTTGCCAAGGTTACTCTTCCCCTCGCCAATCTCCTGAAGACAAAGGGGAAGGGGCCTGAGTGTCAAAAGCTGAGCAGCAGGCTGCTGTGGTCCCCTGAATGCCAGCAAGCATTTGATTGCTTAAAGACTTTATTTACCTCGAAGCCCATCTTGCACTACCCTGATGAAACGAAGCAGTTCGTGGTGCATGTAGATACTTCGGATGTGGCCACGGGGGGGGGGGAATCCTGCAGAGGGAGGAGGATGGGAACTTGCACCCCTTGGCTTATATGTCCAAACAGTTCTCAGCCACTGAACGGAACTGGTCAGTGTGGGATAAAGAGGTGGCAGCCATCAAGCTAGCTCTAACAATATGGAGACATTGGTTAGAGGGGGGCCCGGGTTCTTTTTGAGGTTTGGAAGCGCTAAAAGCCCCTTGGGTCCTAAATGCAAAGCAACTGAGATGGGCGGAATTCTTCTCCAAGTTTTGTTTCACTCTAAAGCACCTCTCCGGGAAGTTGAAATTCCTAGATGATGCCCTGTCCTGTCTCCCACAGCATGCGAGCCAACAAAAGTAAGTAGTGGACACCATGTTCATGCCCACCCAGTTGGGAGGGGCGGTGGTGACTCGTAGCCAAGTGGGGGGGCCCTTCTTTGGGAGTGGAACCCTGGGCCAAAAAGTTTAAGTCCACCTTGACTGACACTGACAAAACGGAAATTGAGAAGGAGGGAACTCTAACTCAAAAAGAGGATGGTTGTTGGTACCGGCAAAATTAACTGTTTGTTCCAAGGTCTTTGAGGGGGGAGATTATTTCAATGGGGCATGATAACAAACTGGCTGGACATTATGGTTATTTAAAGACTTTGGAGGTGGGATTTTGGAGTGTGAAAGCTAGGCGGGATGTTTGCGGAATGTGGTTGGATGTATTTGAAGGGGGGGCTTTGTCTGAACTGTCTTAATCTTTGGATTCTCCCGCCAGAACCCCAGTTCTGACACAGTACTCTCAATAAACAAATCACTGCCAGAGAGTGTTGTTGAGAGTAACTTTGTCCAGGAGTCTGACATAAGCTTCTCAACATAGTTCTAAGAATGCAAATCCTCACACACACACACCCCAAAAAAGACTGGGCCTCAGATGCTATGCTGGTTCAGGCTAGCAAATAACAACAGTGCTACAATGAACCCAGTCTGACTTGGTCAAGGAAGCTGAAAGTTAATGGCTGGGGGAGGGCATTTAATGTGGTTTCATTTTACACTGGCAGATTATTTACAGAGCAGACGCAATGCCTGCAATGTAAAAGCATCTTAATGCTGGAATGGATTAGTTTCCCAGCCAAATCTTTTCTCCCCTGTGTCACCTCTCCCAGGGGGTAAGATTATGTACTAAGAGGATCACGGTTTGGCTGACGTTACCAGTCCCCTCTGCCAAATTTTACAATCTTCTTCAGGGAAGCCAAGCCAAAGCACAGAGTAAAAAGAAACAGCAATCTCTCTAATGTTTTGGAACTAAATAAGTATATTTCCAAAGTGAAATATTTTCATGCTATTTTCTGACCATTCTAAATGTAATTTATGCATACATATATAGGGAGGGGCCGTGGCTCAGTGGCAAAGCATCTGCTTGGCATGCAGAAGGTTCCAAGTTCAATCCCCAGCATCTCCAGTTTTTAAAAAAGGATCAGACAGTAGGTGGTGTGAAAGACACCGAGACCCTGGAAAGCTGCCACTAGTCTGAGTAGACAATATTGACCTTGATGGACCAAGAGGCTGATTCAATATAAGGCAGCTTCTCCTGCCTCAGCAGGGAGGGCAGGGTATAAATCCAATAAATAAATAAATAAAATGCAAAGCTTCTATGGAGTCGTCCCCATTCAGTTATCTGGTCAAGCTGCATACTTTCATAATGACACTAACATCCTTGGCTGAATCCAGTGTTATCTATGTGATATGTTAAAGACATATCTTGTTGTTGGTAGCCTATGCAAAAGGAAGAGGCCATTGATACTAGTCAAATGCTTTATCGTGAAGCTCAAAAGCACACTACAGCAGTTCCCACACCATACACAGAAGAGGTCTAAGTTTACTGCAGTCCAGTATGCCTATGGTGTTTCTGACCAAAGTGCTTTCAGTCCAGACCAAGTTCAGGTTTGATCTTGCCAAGCCTCTTTCTAAGACTAAATTATATTTAACATTTTCACTTCCACAACTCACTTCACTTCAACAGATCACAAGCAGAATCCATGACTGGTTTTAAAAGTTACCAAGTGAAAATACAAATGCTATGAGAAAAATAATATGTTTAAGTCTTCTGAAATCAGAAACTAATACTATATATAATAACAATTTAAATAACACTAGGAATAAGGCCCGTTGTGGAAATAAATACAAAGAGCTCTAGAAAGAGGCTCTGGGCAGGTGCCCTATCCTTGGGCACTCAGCGTCAATTTGCTGTGGCAACCTCAGCAGGGTACAATGACACAGAGTCCACCGTTTTCCCCAGGGGAACTGATCTCTGCCACCTGGAAAGCAGTTGTAATTTTGAGTGATCTCCAGCCCTCCCCTGGAGATTGGCAACAATGGTTCCCCAGGAAGAAATAGCTGGTTTGGAGGGTGGAGTCTATGGCACTGTACCTGTCTGAGGACCCACCCCTCCTCAAACCCCACCCTCTCCAGGCTCCACCTCTCAAATCTTCAGGAATTTCCCAACATGGAGGTGGCAATCCTTGTAAGGACTGGCTCCAATAGTTCCCCACCAAGGCCAAAGAAGTCCTGGAATGGGCCTCCTGCCTTTGCCTTTGTTCTGACAGAACCAAGCTTGTTTGCCTAGCAACAGCCACTGAGGGAAAACGTAGCTCCACAGGAGCCAAGCAGGAGAAGTATCTTCATCAGGAGGGGCGATGGAGTAGCGAGGTGGTTGGAGAACCAGAGCTCTGGTTCTCACCAGCCTTTGGAGTCTTTTTAGGGGACTTTCTTGACATTTCTGGACTCCTCCAGATTTGACAAGGGTCCACCAGTTCCTCGGGAGTAGGAAACTGGAAGCAGAAGACTTAAACTGAGCTCCCTGTTTGCGGCAACAACAGGTGAAGTTTCAGTTTGTCTTGAAGCAGAAGCTCCAGAAGGACCGGTCACGCATTTCGAGGCTGGAAAGCTACATCAAGCCCCGAAAGAGCCTCCATACCTCGCCACAAATCATCTTGGCGAAGACTCCTTAAGCAACCTTATCTTCTACTTTAATAGTTAAGCCCGTAAACAGACACTTGATTGCCCCTATAAATCTGTCCAGAGACAAAGGGAGGGTAAAACTCTCCCTCCAGTAGCCACACAAAGTTTTGGATTTTATTACATCAAACATGCAGGGGGAAAACAACATTTTGAAATGTTTTACCTGCTATTTAGAAAATATTGTTACAGAAACTTATTTCACTCTTAAAGAACTTTGATGGAACTATTGAAAGTGAAACAGGCTAAAAGTTAAGCCAAAATGGCGCTGAGGCAGCAGTTTCTTTGTCTGAGTTTCTCTATGCGTAATTAGGCTGTGAATGTTGTGCCTGTTAAGGAGTGAAATGGCTCTCGCAGCTCCATTGGAGACGAAGGATTCTAGGACAGATGAAAATATACAACTGTTCTCAGATGATAAATGGGACTGTTTAAAATGTCAATTGATGGGAAAAATTACAAATGCTGTTATGGAAGCTTTGGGAGAGTATTGGGACTGTTTTGAAGAAAAGATTACAGAGACACAGAATCAGATGACATCAGTTTCTACACAAGAGGAAAAACGACAGGAGCTGTTTCAACACTCAATATCTACAATAAGAGACTTTCTTAGCCACTGCTTTGATGAGTCGATTGGACATAATATGGATGACGTAGGCTGTTTGTTTTTGTACACAAACAGGCCAGAAGAGAATGAGACATTCAAAAATCAAAGACTCAAAAGAACGATTTTGATGAGACATTTTCAAAGAAAGCAAGAGAAATTTAAATTTTTTAAACAAATGGAAGTAGCACTCTCTGACAGTTAGCATGGCTTTATTAGCAGAAGAGATAAAGATAGACAAAACTAGAACTTTTAAACTGATGAGATCTGTATATTTACTATGTGCCTTGAACCTGATTTACACGACTAGTTGATATCCAATTGATTTATTAATATAATCTGAAGCAAAGTATTTTAATCCCTACAGTATCTTGAATGATTAATGAAAGCTAAAGATATGGGCAGTCTGAAATTTTAGAGAGGATAAGTGGAAGTAGCACTCTTTGACAGTCTGTATGGTTTTAATTGGTTGAAGGAATAAT
>NW_015162484.1:656749-673219 GCF_001447785.1 Gekko japonicus | reverse complement strand
TATAACATATTATGCTTAGGCCTGCTAGTTAATGGGATTTTGAAAACTAACAGTGTTAAAAATGTGAAAGAATATTTAAAGGGACTAGATTGTTAATTTAGAAGAAATATATGCTTTCTTTAGCATAGTTAAACTGATAAGCTATGACTGTTTCTTTTCTGTTGTTTTTATATTGACATAAAATAGAATAATAATAGTATAGTACTGATAAAATGAAATATAGCAGATAGAATATTGATGAATTGGTTTTACTAAGGGAATAGATACTTGGTTTAATAGTGTATGTTATTGAATACAAAATAAAACGAGGGGGGGGGAATGGGAAGGGAATGGGAAGCTGTATGCAACTATGATGATGTGAGCGAGATATTCGGCTTGCTATTTTAAAATGTATGGCTCTTTTCTATGTAAATTGTTAAAAAATAATAATAAACTTTGCCCAATTTAGGCAAGTCAAAAAAAAAAAAAGGAGAGACAGCCGTTTTGGCAGTTTATTCTGTCAGGGAAGTGACCAGGCTGATGGAGTGTACAGCATAGCCAATGGGAGAGCTGGAAAGTGCCAACGCATTAGGGCTTTTGTATATAAAAAATATAATTTAACAGATTGGGGGATCCCATATCAAATCAACAAATGGGGAGTTGCACTTGTGGATTTTGTGGCTCTTCCCCCAGTTCAGTTTGGTGTAGTGGTTAAGTGTGCAGACTCTAATCTGGGAGAACCGGGTTTGATTCCCCACTTCTCCACTTGCACCTGCTGATGTGACCTTGGGTCAGTCACAAGCTCTGGCACAGCTGTCCCTGAAAAAGAGCAGTTTGTGTCAGAGTTCTCTCAGCCCCACCCACCTCACAGGGTGTCTGTTGTGAGAAGGGGAAGGGAAAAGAAGTTTGTAAGCCGCTCTGAGACTCCAAGTGAAGGGCTGGGTATAAATCCAATCTTTTCTTCTTCTTCTTCTTAATGTGGCTGAAAATATATTGCAAAATATCAGCTGGAGAAAATTCCTCCTGATACAGCAGACAGAAAACTGAACAGGAAGGTGCAGCTGTCACCTACTTGAAATGTGTATTGTGGCTTCTCTTCTCAAGATGGATGAAGCCAGCATCCAAAAAGTGTTTGAGCTTAGCTATAAAACATTTCAAACAAGACACAGTCATAAATGCCATATTTCTGATGCACAAGATGACTGTACTTTTTTTTTACACCTGACCAATCTTCCCAAGCATACAAATGAGAGCAACTGAAACAATTTCTGGGTTATTGTCAATAAACTAATGGAAGCTGGTGCATTTAAATACACAGAAAGCTTTTTGATCTTATGGATTAAATATGTTCAAGCAATATGTAGTGTACAATTCTACAGAAAAAAACACTAGCTGCAAATTCACAAACAAAGGCAGAGCACCACTATTTAAGCCCACATACTGTTACTAACTTAATAGAATTTAATGGTATTTAACTATATCAGACCAAATTTATTTATGGAACAGGAGCTGAAATGTGCATTCCAGGGAATAGCATTTTGTTTATAACACTTATTCATGAAATCTATCCTTTTCAAATGTGCCATCAGAGAGTTAGCTACTAAAAGCAGTTCAGTTTCTTCTTGTAATTCATATACCTGTATTCAGTTATGAAGGAAGATACTTTATGATATGATGGTATTCCCCACAGTGCCACTTCAGGGTCTTTCAATAGCAAGAAAAACTTGATTTTAATTTCTCCCCTTCACTCAGTATAGTTAGTGACCATTTATCACTATGGGAGGAAATTTTAAATGCTAGATAATGTGTGAATTGGTTCTACACACAACCAGAGTTTATATATTTCTTATGTTCATTAACAAATATTTTATTCACTTTGGGTAAATAATGTATTAAGCCCTTGGCACATGAAAAAGCTTTGTGGTAAGTTAACTGTTAAAAATGGCATAAAGGGTTACAAACACTGACTGCAATTAAATACTACTAAAGTTTGGATCAAATGACCACAATATTTCTTCACTTTGTATTCAGTTAACTGTACACAGATACATAACTACTAAATGTTAAATTTAAAATAATACCTTTTAAATAAATCAGTTTTTCTATCACAAAAATGACAGATTTTCGAATCCAACCTGGCTACAGACTAATTTTTAATTGTGTCATTTAAAAGATCTTCTAAAATTCTTTATCTTATTCATCAGTGACAAAATTCACAAGGGTGGATTTTTTTCCTTTCTAGTGAGTTGACCTGTTCAAAGTGTTAAAGATTGTTTTTAAAAATACTGCTGTGTAGAAATATTTCAAGCTATAAATTTGCAGTGAGGAAAGCTAACAATGGAAGTCTCAAGTGTAAAAATATGAATTGTTATGTGTTACATACATGTGATGTAAATATAGTATTAAAGGAACTTAATTAAAAATTTCAAGTGTACTAATACTAACTAGCTTTGGGAGTATTACTTTTATTTCCCTTGCACTGTTCTCATTTCTATAGTAATGCAGTAGCACTGGCAACATAACCATCTAACAGCTGTGCACTAGTACCTCTTAAAACAATGTGCTGCAGTAAGCACCCAGCAGCTGCTGATGAGAGTGGCACCACATAGCAATCTTCCATCTCCATGTGATGATTTCAGTCGCAGAGCAACTTGCCAGGGCCATCCGCCCCTGAAAAAGGAATTACAACAATTCATCTTAGTACACCTTGTAAAATGGCAGTGAAATGGCAACTGCTATTTTATCTTTAGTGTAGCACTTTATCTACTATCTTGTATTCTATGGATGGAAGCTTTTTTTTTCTTGCTTCCTTCTTAAAGATTTTTTTCTGTTCAGCCATATTGATAGAACATTCAGAATTCCATTAACCAACTCTCAAGGTTAAAGTTACACACCATTCAGCCAGCTAGCTTTCTCAAGTTTTTCCTCCTTCAGTCAACCAGTTTAACTACATCCTCTCAGGTTACATTCTTTATACTAAAAACAAACAATATACGAAATAAACGATGACTGCTAAGGTTAACATAATTCCATAACCAATGTGTCCTAATTTCCTTTGCTTTTTCTGTTCATGCTCTATTTTTTTCCCCTGTACCTCAACGTCAACCAAAATGGCAGACACTGCATGAAATACATCTAACGCCATCTTTTATTTGTATGGGAAATCTTAGTATTTTCTATATACTCTCACCCATGTAGGACTTCGTTCCAAATATACATGCATAGTCGGGGGCTGTAAGGACACTAAAGATTCTTTTAAACTTTTCCCATACAAATATAGAACCAGCAGGAAAGGAAAGAATTTCTTGATCAAACTTTGAGGTAATAATCATTTTCACCAACTGCTTGTTTTATAAACTACCCATATAAGTATCTTTAATGGCTGCTATAGCTTATTCATTTAACCATTATATAAAAGCAAAGCACATTTATATGTTTAGTTGATCCCACATTTTGTAGGGGGCTTTTATTATATGAAAGGAAGACTATAAAATAAGGGCCACTGCATATAATAATGCAATAGTAGAACTGGGTTAAATCTGGGCATAGATGTCAATAGTGGCTATTCAGAAGAAAAATGCAAAAAGAGACACTTGCTCATAAAAATTGTTATTTCGATGTTTTCCAGTTTCTCCAACCCTAATAAGAGGGGGGAAAGCAGGAATATACGATGGTAGACTAGATTTCATCATCATGATAATAGTTCAGAAACAGTTTTCCCTGACCTGGATAGCCCAGGCAAGCCTGGAAGAGTGACCCTCCAAGGAATACCAGGGCCGGGATACAGAGACAGTTAATACCAAACCGCTTCTCTGAAATGTCCTAGCCCCACTTGGAGTCGCCAGAAGTCACCACAACCTTCAGGGTTCCAAGCACGCACACACAAAATACCCCGCCAAAAAAAAGAAATACCTGGGAATTAGAAAAACCAGATTGTACAACAGAGGGTGGCAAAAACTGCAGCCGCAATCATGTAAAAATATACTTTTAAAATGTTAAAATCACCCTACTTTTGTTGTTCTTTTTCTTATCAACTGAGTATTTCAAAGGAACTCAGAGGTGTTAATGGCTTGCCTAAAGCCATACAGAGCCTTCATAACTGAACAGCAATCCAAATGCAGGTCTTTCACATCCAAAGTCAACAGCTGGTACAATATCTAGTATATTCATCAGTAACATGGCTGAGAAGTCTAGAACTCATAACATATGAGGTCTATGTATGTCAACCTAATACCAACGGCAACAATACTTCTTAGTAGCATTCTGCTGGCAGTAAGGTTTGTTATTTTTAAAATTTACGTAAATATCAATTACCTTAAAGAATTCTTCCCACCAATGATACGTTTCTGGCGACGATGCAGTAACCTCAAACCACATACAGAAGCAAGAGAATCTATCAGAAAGGAAATCACAGAGATTAAGTTCTCCAACAGGAAACAGTATGGAGTGCTTATAGACACAAGGAAGTGGGCCCAGCACTAGCTTGTGTGTTATTGCTGACAACCTCCACTTCTATCCATTTTATTTTAATTTGTGCTTTCCCCCCATGTATATTTATCAATATATGTACTCCCTTTTTCCAGAAAAAGTAGTAATATTGAACTTTATACCCACCTTTATTACTGTTCCCAGATGCCTTCTTGTTAAGATAGTCACAGATCACCCCAGCATCTTCACTATGACGGCAATTGTGTCTGCCAATATCCTGTTTAATGCAGTCAGACAAGGATCTTTCATTTCCTGTGCATTTCACATTATCAACATGGATCGGGCCTTTTCCTTCTCCAAAATATGCCATAGTCCTTGCTCTTGCTGGGCCTCTAGAAATATGCATTTTAAAGAAGTTAATTATGACAAAACCAAAAAAGGACATGTTCAATATAAGAGCTAACATCCTTGAGGCTACATGTTATAGAAAGCTACGAACATCAGTAATTAATGTCCATGTGTACTGCGAATTTTAAAAATGCAAGATCATTGTTCAGATATGGATAGCCTCTATTTTCCCAGTTATAGCAGAGAAAATAATTAGATTTCCATGTAAATGTTTTATTTTATGGAATTTTAATGCAACCACTACTATCGAGATATGTTTACTTTTTGAATAGAGAGAAATCTATGTCCCAGGCAGGGTGTTTTCCTTTTTGAAATAGTTTGTAATACTTGTGCTGCTACACAGAGATGGTTCTTGGCACAGCTCTCGTTGTTGCTGTGAATGCTCAGGCATTTGTGCATTTGCAGTAGCAGTGGAGCATCCACACATAACTTTTTCCCCTCCTTTGCCTGAGCCCTCCATGGCTGCCATTATCCTCCTGCCATCCACAGTTGTTGTTTTTTTCAGACTTAAAAAAAACCCCAGCAACAGCTATAGCACTATTGTATTATAACAATGTACTGGTTCCCAGCTTTTATTTTTGTTTTAAATTGCTAGCATGTTTTGTAGCAGGGTTATGAGAAAGTGCAGCCAGCATATTTCCCCTTATAACGCCACAATTAAAAGGACTAGAGGTCCCGGTGGAGGGGGGAAATGGCCGCTACTGGGACTGAGGAAAGCAAAATTGTGCCAGGGAAGGTAGGACTTGAAAAAAAGGTGCAGCTTTCCATCCACATTACACTGAAAGGCACTTTGGTTATAATCTTTCCAAAAATATTGTATCAAACCAGGTTTGGGAACTACTACTGCAGTGTGGGAGAAAACACAGAACCAGAACAATCAGAAGACAATGTCATGTCGATGTACCTGTAAACGGTGCTGCTGAAAGAATATCGTAATTTTGCTTGTAGAGCTGTGCAACAGAAGGTCTAAAAAGCACAACTAAGGGAAAAGGGTGGAAGGATCAAAAAGGACCTGAAGGACCCCCTCTCCCTTTATGAACACATGCAGCCAACACAGCAGCATTTATTGGTTCACCTCACTGCTGTCCAACATGGGGGTGTTTTTTGGCAGTTGCCCCAGCACTACTGAACAGTCTCTCAGATGAGTTGGCAGACTTTGCCTTTGCTAGAGTTTTGTGAGAGTTTTAAGTAAAAAAATAAAAAATAAATCACGACAGCCTTTGCAGTTCACTTAAATGTACTACAGTTGAACAAATTTTGAGTCCAGCGGCACCTTTAAGACCAACCTAAGTTTATTCAAGGTATGAGCTTTCATGTGCACTCACACTTTGTGCACTGTTTAGTTTCAGTTCCTTATGAAGTTAATACAAACAAGCATATTACGAAGGCAAAACCATGAACACTTTCCTGGGACTAAGTCCTATCAAGTACCCTTCAGTAGAACACTGAGTAGACTTGCTTAGGACTGCACTGTATGTGCTGCATGATGCAGTCTCATTGTCTCTGGTCAAGAAGATGAGATTTGAAGTTGGAAGGAAGCAGAAAGGGATGCAGGTATACATCTAGTTACCCATTGGCTTTGTGATATATTGGTCTCCACTTAACTGACCAATGGTGCCCTTTCAATTCTGATAGGAACATGTAGTCCTGTGGAAGCCCCTATACTGCTGCACACAACTGAGTTCACCAGAAGCAGGCAGGTAAACACTGAGTACTACATAGTCTCATATGCCAATTTCAAAACCATCCAAGTACCAGACATTCAAGCAAAGCACTTAAAAAATCAGGGATGTGCAAATATTCTGAATATAGGCTTATAAACAGAACTGGTGACAGTGCCATGTTAAGTCTGTCTGTAGCAGTAGAAAAGAGCAAGAGTCCAGTAGCATCTTAAAGACTAATGAAATTTGTGGCAGAGAATGAGCTTTCATGAGTTGCTGCTCACTTCTTAGTGTGCAATGACTCACGAAAGCTCATACCGTACCACAAGTTTTGTTAGTCTTTAAGGTGCTACTGGACTCTGACATCATAATATATTGCTTTGTCAGACTAGGATCTGGGATACCCAGTTTCAAATCTCCACTTTGCCATGAAGCTCGCTGAGTGATCTTAGGCCAGTCTTTCCCTCAGCTTCACCCACCACACAGGGTTGCTGTGAGGATAAAATAGGGAAGGGCAAACCATGCATGCTATTAATAATGTCCTTCTGCATTTGTCTCAGTATGCCTCACTATGAATTACTGTCACATTTGCCAACTCTCTAGCATAAATTTAGCATAGCTTACTAAACAAGGATACTGAATGATGTGGGTTAGCAAGAATGTATCCTGGCAGTTCTTTAAAAACTCCACTGGTTGCCAATTTATTTCTGGACACAATTCAAAGTGCTGGTATTTAAAGCTTTAAAGCTCTAAATAGTCTGAACACATATAGCTGGATACCTGAAGCTGCCTTATACTGAGTCAAGCCACTGCTTCATCTAGCACAGTACTATTTAATTAACAGAAACTCTCAAGTCTCAGACAGAGTAAATCTTTCTCAACACTTGCTATCTGAGATCAGCTAACTAGGGATGCCTAGGGTTTAAATGGGAATTTTCTGCATGAAAAGCATGTGCTCTGCCATGCATCCCTGAGGTCAGGAAGGATATCTGAAGGACTGCTAACTCCCGTGAATTTGCCCACCAGTTAAGATGAGTGCCCCCATCTTCATGTCGGAAAGTTTTATTCACTACTTCGTAGGGGATTTCTTTATTATATTTTTTATCTTACTGGTTGTAATTTTGTGGGGGGGGCTTTTGGTACTTTACTGTTTTTAAAGTATCGGTTTCTTTGTTTTTCCTTAGTTGCTTATAATTTTGTTTTATTTTACATTGTTTGTGGTTTTTCATTCTGATGCTGCTGGCCTCCAAACTGCTTTGAGCATTTTTTGAAAACGTGCTTAATAAGGCCTCTAAATAAATTTTAAAATGCTACCACACTATCTGGATTCATTTAAATGGAGTTTGCTTGGGGCTCCACAGAGAAGTATCATTGAAATCAATGAGGGAAGCAACTATATATCAGCAGGGCTTAAGGGTTTGACCCATTTAAATTCCAGACTGAACTATCCACTCCATATAGTTCCATACTTAAAGTATAATCTTTCTAAACAGAAATCAAACGTGTCCAATTAAATTGTCATTGGGACAAGCAATGGGATATGAACATTCTAAATATGCATTATTTTTTATTATTCAATCACGTTTACCACAAAGAGGAGGAAAGGAACAGCCAGCAATTCTTGCCGGGGGGGGGGGGGGGGGGGACCTCGAGGGGGAAGCAACTATATATCAGCAGGGCCAAGTGGTCTCTGGAAATTTAAATTTTCTTGCCCTGAACTGCCAGAAAATTTAATACTTCAGTGAATTTAGCAACCCTATATATTCATATTTACAAAATAGCCCTAGAATGATAGGTTTAACTTTTAACCCACAAATGACATGTATTTTCTTGTTCCAAGACCTTCCTCCCCCTTGGATAATTATACTGATTGCAGATATTGCAAGGAATGTACAGTTCCCTGACAGCTACTCAAGGATATGTTTGGGCTTTATCTATAAGACAGTTACAAGGTACAGGAGGCTGTTTTACAATTCTGTCTACTACTGGGGTCTAAAGTTGAGAAATCTTCCAATTACATGGATTAAATCACAATGAGACTGATTCATACTGGACAACAGTTTCTGCATGCTGCTTAACCTAACTTTTAAGACATTTGACTATTTCCTACATGTCATAAGTAGTGATGGACACACAGCTGCCGTCACTATTTGATTTGTGTGCTTTGTAAGCTGAGTTACACCCCCGCAATTTCGTCCTTCTAAAACACAGTTTGGTTTATTATGGGCCAGTTACAAACAAAATGTGACATCATCAGGGATATGACAGTGTCAGACTCCCTACTCACTAAAATATTTCATGGTTCCCTAAAAGCTGTCCTCCAAACCCCCTTATCTTGGCTGCTTCTCCAGCTGTTGTTGTAGTTCATGGAGGCCTAGTCCTTTCCATTCCTATGTCTCGAATGCTTCTATAACAGCAACCCAGATGTCAGGAGCACATCTATCAGACACCTTGAAAAATCCACATTTACCAGGGCTCCTGGCAAGGAGTAGGCTGAGAAGGAGGGAGAGGTGCTACTTCCTTTCCTTGTCACCAGATCAGGGAAAGGTAAGTGAGTGGGGAAGCAGATTTTTTCCCCGGCTCAATTTTTTAAAAAAAATTACACTGAGACATCAAGTCACTATTTATGGTAAGTGTCATAAAGTCAATTAAGTTTCCAGGGCTCTTTTTGTAGAAAAAGTCCAGCAGGAACTCATTAGCATAATAGGCCACACCCAACAGCAGGAACTCAGCATATTGGGCCACACCCCTGACAGCACAGCTCATTAGCACATTAGGGTATGTTACCAGAAGTGTGGTTATCCAGCCACACCCACCTTTTGCTTGTCATTCTGTTTACCTTGTTGTCAAAACCCAGGGCTTTTTTGTAGCAGGAACTCCTTTGCATGTTAGGCCACACACCCCTAATGTAGCCAATCCTAATGAGTTCCTGCTGTTGGGTGTGGCCTATTATGCTAATGAGTTCCTGCTGGGCGTGGCCAGCTCGGGAGCCAGCCGGAACTCCGTTCCTGTGCGTTCCTGCCCAAAAATAGCCCTGGAAGTTTCCATTCCAAACAAATGTCTGCAATCTTAATAGTTGTTATGCAGAATTAGGGCCTTTCCACTTTAATTCAATCCTTTTCTTGTATACTTTTCACATTGAAGTTATTTTCACTTTGAAGTTACAACCCAGACACTGGTGGTGGTAGAAAGTGTTGTCAAGTTGCAGCTGACCTATGGAGACACCGTAGGGTTTTCCAGTCAAAAGACATTCAGAGATTTGTCATTGTCTGCCTCTGTGTTATGACCCTGGTCTTCCTTGGTGGTCTCCCATCCAAGCACTGTTCAGGTTTCAAGATCTGTCAAGATTGGGCTAGCCCCTGACCGTCCAAGTCAGGGCAACTCAGAAACTACAGTTTGCTTAGTCAAACCATCTGGCAAAGTGTGGGATATCTTTCAGAAACAATAATACTCAGCTAACTAGTTCTTTCATAATAAATAAAAAGATACCATCTGCTCTGAAGTTCGGGGGGGGGGGAAGAGAGTCATGCTAGAACAAGCACTATTGTTACAGATTCCTGAGCAATCTTGTCATAAAATGCAGACATGCTACAGCATTTCTTTATGCCCCCCAGCTACAAGTGCTGGACCATCATAAAAGGCATCTTACACCAGAACCTGGACAGATAAACAAACATGCAAAACAGTCCTATAAAAGTTTATTTGTACGTAAGCCACACTGATTTCAGCTGGGACTTATTCAAAAGTAAATACACATAATATTTTAGCCTTGATCCAGATCCTAACCTAGACAGGGCTTTTTCTGTCTTAGACACTGCAGTGCTTGAATGCTAAAAGCTAATACAGCATAGTCTGCAGCAAGCTTAAAGAGCAATGCAAGTCTCAAAATGTGATAGTCTCAACTGATAAAAGTATTTGGTGGAATATCCCAGAAAATAGGGAAAGGGATGGGAGAGGAAAAGCAGCACCTCCTCCACATCCCTTCTGCAGTTTGAGAGCACTGTCCTAAACAGGTCTACTCAGAATCCTCCCAGGAAAGTGGAAATCGCGTACTTACACTCTGTGTAATACAGAGACCTTTATTTGAATACACAGGTCAGTTACCCTTCTTGAGGCAAAATGTATCAGCTGAAAAAAGGTTTGGGTTGTAGACTGGATGTCGGAACACCTATCCTAGACGATTCAAAGGTGAATTGCAAATCTTTTAAAGATAACCAAGTAAGAACATTAACACTATGAAGTTTTAGTAAATTGACACTGGAAAGTCTTTAAAGGCCCTGTTCGCACGAGGGGTTTTGGGTCGGGAGAGGGACAGATCGGGGGCGGAGAAAACGGGTGCGATCCCACGGCAACATCTGGGAATCGTTGCCTGTCCATCCCCGATTCATCCCTCCCGCCCAAAACCCCGCACTAAAAAAGAACCACCTACCTAGGAGGTTCTTCAGAGAAGAGCGCCTCACGCCTGGCCGTGGGATCGCCGACGCGTCCTTGCGCTGGCGCATCCCCGGGCTCCTGGCCGAACTGCGCATGTGTGAGCATGCGCAGTTTGCCAGCCTCCCCTTCCCACCATCGCTTTCTCCCCAGCATCTGATCGTGCCGGGGAGCGCCGCGGCTCATGGGATCCATGGGATCCAACCTGGTGTCTCAACTTTGGTGCGGCTCAGAATGAGCCGCACTTCTGCCGTCGCTTTTCCTGCCATGTGGCAGCAGCCAAAGTTCATCTGCCTCTTAGCTTCTCTTTCATTGGAATCCGAGGCAGATTTCTCATTAACATAGTTAGACCTTCCAGTGTCAGTTCTCCATTTTCTCATGGAATAAGAAATACCACATCGAGTAAATATTTTACTGTAGGAATATATCTATATTCAAGCAACATTCTATAATGTATCAATCAACTTACTCAAATTTTAGATCTCATTATTTTTGTCTCTGCTCTCCATTCTACCAACTTGTTTCTTTAAAAAAACATGTTCTTTCCATTACTGCCATATGTTATTCATGGTTTTGATACCAAAAATCCTTTTTCCCCATGACAGCAACTGTGCTCTAGTGTTCTTTACAATGCATTTTTCTATTATAAATATTAATTGTGACAATGGAAAAATATTAACTGAAGTCCAGATAGTTTACCAAATTTTAGTGTTCATTTATTTTGCTACAGAAAACCATCATCTTGATTTTTTAAAAGTCTGCCTAGCCTTGGCAGTCATACATGCACCCAATAATTTTTCCCATTCCAATACACATCTTTTCTCTATTGATGTGGTCTACAAATTTAAACATGCTCCAAGAAAACCAACCCAAAGCCAAAGATAACAACGAAGAGCCATACTACGAGCTCTACAAGTGCAGTGGGGCTTTGGGATATTTGTTATCAGAACATAAAGGTAGAACTGCTGGATCATACTAAAGACCCATACTGTTTCCCTCAGAGGTCAAACAGATGTCTCTAGAAGGCCTAGAAGCAGGCCACAGATGCCACAGGATCCCTGTTTTGAGATTCAATTAAACCATTATGGATAACTGCTTTCGACTGATCTATTCCCTATCTGTTTGTATAATCACTCCTTAATGCCGCCTAAGGTAGTGGCCACTGAAAAATATTGTCCAGTGAATTATAATAATTAATTATGCATGCCATGTGAATTTAAGTGGATACACCTGAATTCTAGTATTATGCGGGGTCGAGTCTCAATCCATGTTCTACAGAAAATCCATCATTTCATATGCATCTACCACATTTTATAAACATCTACTACATCTGCTAGCTTACATCTAAGTTGAAAATATAATAACCCAAATTCTTTAATATTCCGTGAAATATTTGGCTGTCCTTTTCTAAACCTTTCTAAAGGTAAAAGTAAAGGTTTCCCTTGCTCAAAATCTAGTTGAATCTTACTCTAGGGGGCAGTGCTCATCTCTGTTTCCAAGCCGAAGAGCCAGCACTGTCTGAAGTCTTCTCCGTGGTCATGTGGCCAGCATGACTAAACACCGAGGTGCACAGAATGCTGTTACCTTCCCACTGAAGTGGTACCTATTTATCTACTTGCAATTTCTTGCTTTCGAACTGCTAGGTTGGCAGGAGCTGGGACCAGAGATGGGAGCTCACTCCATCATGCGGCACCCGGGTCTTGGAACTACCGAACTAGAGACTTTCTGGTCTGCAGCTCAGTGTCTTAACCTCTGAGCCACCGCGGCCCTAAAACCTTTCTAACTCAACACTATCCTAGTATAGATATTACCAGAACTATGCACCATAAATGTATACAAGGGAATTACATTACTGCCCATTTTATTTTCAGTCCCTTTCCTGATTATCCTTAGCACAAAGTTTACCTTTATTACCACTGGTGTGCACTGTCGACATTTTTGTCAGGCTTCTCACTAGAACTTCAACAGGACTGCCTAAACAGAATAGTATATTTCCAAGTCCAATGACTTCAATGAACTTAGAAGGTTGTAACTCTGCTTAGGGTTGCACTGCAAGATCTCTTTCCTGGTCATTCCCTGCCAGTTCATACCCCATTGTGTACCATTTTACACTTAACTTCCATTGACAATTGTTTGATGCATTGTTCTACACTCACTTAGTTTGGAAAGATCCTCTAGAAGATCCTCACAGGGCCGGCTTAGTGGTTTTTGCTACCTTAGGCAACCACCTATATTCAGTATAGCCCTAGTCGGACAACCAACTAGCTTGCCCTGGACCTGGATTTAGGTGTCATCTGCAAACCTAGTCACTTCATTGCTCACTGCCAATTCCAGATAATTTATGAACAAAGAAAAGAGGACTGGTCAGGGCTACACTATGTTATACAAACTGTGTGGCTGCAACTGAAAATGCATTCATGTAACTTCCCATCCTTCATCTCTTTAATGTCTAGCAGAACTTATCTCCTGACTTAACAGCATTTTACCTATCCTTGAATCACCTGTGATGGGGGGAGGGCAGGGAGAGTTGTGATGTCAGAACTACTATACATTGTAGAGGGAACAAGGGAGGCCATTTATTTATTTGTTAAAGGAATTCATGCTGCACCCTTCCACCCAAAAACAGGTTCAACGTTTAAAACTTCACTCAAGATAAAATAACCTAAAACAGAAAACGAAACACTGAACTAGCTAGCAGATAAAAAGGAAAGCAGGCTACAAGCAAGTTAAAACAACATTTCAAACAACAAAAGAACTCTGAAATGGCTGTATCCCTGGTATTGCATTTCAGATGGTGAGGTAATATGAAGAAGGGCCTCTAAATGCGACCTACATGTCCCCAGGCAGGTTCATATGGGAGAAGGCATTTCCCAAGTCTCAGAGCTGCCATTCACTGCCAACGCCTAACACCTCCTTTGGCTCTCATACAGGCCCACACAATGCACAGCAAACCATTTCTGAAATGCAAAGAAGTTCCAAAAGCATTGGGTTATACGGTTCAAAGGGGTGGAGGGGAGCTTTCATTTGGCACATGCAAGCATTCAGGCCTGTGTAGGAAGATCTCCAGAGTGTGACTTTCCTCAATTATAGTGCTAGTCACAGCCATCTAAAGAGGATCCCTCATTGTGCAGCTGAGATTTATACTGAAACCACTTTAATTGAGGAAAGTCATCTGTTGGCTTGGAACAAGTCTAAGAATGGACTGTGTAAGCAAAGAAAAGATACACAGTGAAATTAAACACACACACAAAGAAATTCTGTTACATGTGGTTTCCAAAGTTGGGCAGGCTTCTTTTCAAAGATCATCTTTAACAAAACATGCAATACAATACATATTCTGCCTGTGAGCCCTTCATGCCATTACAAATTGCCTATCCAAACAACTCCCACAAAGGCCAGTTTTGAAGATGTTCAAATGCATAAATTTGAAAGTTTTCTTTTGATGTACTATTTAGATAAAAACTGTTATTGTTGCATGTATCTGGGGGGCTAACTTATGCATTCCTGGGTACCACTCTCTTCTCCTGATTAATCCGAGGGTTGAAATATCTGACCCTCTTACAGATGTTCTGGCTCTATTGGCCAAAGCTTCATAGATGTAGAATTTGGATGGTGGGAGGGGGAAGGAGTGAGGAACAAGTGCGCTGTCCTCAAGAAACAGGTGGCGGGGCTTCTTGCCTTTCCAGATTACACATGGGATAACAACACAGCAATATTTACATGAAATACCACTTCTGTATAGAGCAGGGATAAGAATGAAAGGGAGGGAGAAAAGAATGACTGGACTGAGAAAAAATCAGGTCACAGCTTTATTGATTACAGGTCCTTAGGTCTTGGCACAGCACAGGCCACTAGGGGTGTGCATTCAGCACAAACCAAGCCACCACCCACCCACCCCGAAAAATACCTTACCGATATTTTTAGGGTATTAATTAAGCCAAATACAGATCAAAGGATCTGATTCAGCTACCAGTATAGTTGAGCCTGAATAAAAGCCAAAAAATTTTTGCTTCTATTTGGGTTAGCTACACCAAGGAGAGGATCAGCTGGGGCAGCCGGAGCTGAGAGCTCCACGCTGCCTCGGCTGCTGGGCTCTTCTTGAACTGCAAGAGGAGCGAGCCCAGGATTGGCCAGGGCAGCAGGAGCCTCTCTTGCCTCGCCACTGCACACAGATCCTGGGGCCAGCTTCTCCTGCAGAGACTTCCCTGCCACACGCAGATCCTGGGGCCAGCCTCGGGCTCGGGCTGACTTTTTTTTTTTAAAGCCGGTGTTTTTCAGTTCAGGTCTATTGGACATTAAAAAAAATCAGGATTTCCAAAAAAATCCCAGTTCCAAATGCCATACCCGGGCTGACTTTTTTAAAAAAAAACCGATGTTTTTCAGTTCAGGTCTATTGGATATAAAAAAAATCAGGATTTCCAAAAAAAATCCCAGTTCCAAATGCCATACCATTATTTGGATCTGCAATTTTTCAGAAATACCTAATTTTTTCCGGGTCCAATAGACGCAACCCAAAAAATAGTTGCACATCCTAGGCACAATGGGGTGCAGCTAACAGGTCAACTGCTGATGGTGAACCCCCCCAACCCTCAAGGAAAGAAAGCTAGTCTTAGGGCTGGAAGCAGCAGAAAAGGTTGTTCCTGCCCGCTACCACCTCTTGGGGACATGATCAACATTCCAGTCCCAAAGTTGGTTGCTGTGTCCCTGATCCCCCTTTTTTAGGGTCATGCAGGGACCCCACCCCTGTATGCCGTGTCCTATGTCCCCAGCCAATGCCTAAACATCTGCACCAAGTTATGCTCATTTAATAGTACAATCAAACATCCTCCGGTATATCTATATATCTAATAGCCAAGTTGACCCCGTGAGTGCGGATCGCTAAATCAGCGCTCCGGGGGCACTTGGGGGGGGGAGGTTTGTGCACACGTGGGCCAGTCCCCACGTGTGCACAGAAATGCTAAACCTTGAAAAAAATGTTCGGGGGGATGTTTAAATCCCCCCAAAAGTGCAAGACCGTTCCGTGCACATGCGCACAGAACGCTTGGCAACCGAGGCTGCCGTCGCCGCTGCTTGAAAGGGAAGCGGCGAGCAGCGAGGGGGGGGGGCTGAGTGGCAAGGGAGCCTAAGGAGCCTCGCCGCCGCCGCCTCGGAGCCAGCCAGCTGGGCGGGAAACATCAGGGCCAGGGGGGTGAGGGGGGACTTGCAGCCGCCGCCGCTAAGGAGCCTCTCCGCCACCGCCGCCTCGGAGCCAGCCGGGCGGGCGGCCGGGAAACGTCAGGGCCAGGAGGGTTAGAGGGGGAGAAAACCGCCGCCAAGGAGCCTCGCCGCCGCCACCACTGCCACGGAGCCAGTCGGGCGGGCGGCCGGGAAACGTCAAGGCTGGGGGGCGGGAAATGCCGCCACCGCTAAGGAGCCTCGCAGAGAGACTGTGGGGCGAAGAGAGAGAAGGGGGGGAGAGAGAGACTGTGGGGCGAAGAGAGAGAAGGGGGGAGAGAGAGACTCTGGGGCGAAGAGAGGGGGGAGAGAGAGCGGGGGGGAGAGGCTGGGGGGAAAGGGCAAGAGG
>NW_015162484.1:614490-655947 GCF_001447785.1 Gekko japonicus | reverse complement strand
ATCAGTTCTCTTGGAGACAATGGCTGCTTTGGGCAGTAGATTCTATGGCATTATACCCTCCTGAGGTCCCTCCCCACCCAAAATCCTGCCCTCCCCAGGCTCTACCCCTCAAATCTACAGGTATTTCCCAACCCAGAGTTGGCAACTGTGCAACTGGCTATGGAACCACTTTCCAGACCCTTGAAACCCAGAAAACGTGGCACAGGAGGAGGTGCTTTTCTACCTTAGCTGTGACTGCATAGCCCCAAATTAACATAAGCCAACCTCCAGGCGGCACCTGGAGGTCTCCAGCTATTAAAACGGATGTCCAGATGATCAAGATCAGTTCTCCTGGAGACAATGGCTGCTTTGGGTAGTGGATTCTATAGCATTATACCCTGCTGAGGTCCCTCCCCACCCCAAACCCTGCTCTTCCCAGGCTCTACCCCTCAAATATACAGGTATGTTCCAACCCAGAGTTCGCAACCGTGTAATCGGCTATGGTACCACTTTCCAGACCCTTGGAACCCAGAAAACATGGCACAGGAGGAGGTGCTTTTCTACCTTAGCTGCCACCGCATAACACTCCCCTCCCCCTCAAAAAATAAGTCAGAGGTGGAGAGAACCATATCTTTTACCATGAGGCTGTCCTCCCATTCTACCCACTTGGGGAAGCAAAATGACTTGAGACAGCCCTGCCTTATAGCTAAGCAGAAGGAAAGAAACATGGCTTGCCTCCCTCCATTTTCTGCTTCCCTCTGCCGCCCCACCAGCCACAGTCGGGACACTCATCTGGAACTTCCTTCTAGATCTCGTTGTATTTCTTCCCACAACAGCATTACTCCTAGTACACAGATAAAACAAAAAACCCAAGACATGCTAGCCAATCAGAATCAAGGTTAAAATTCCTTCCTGACCATGTTAACCAGCAGCAGTTATTCAGGTGAGTAGAAACACCAGAATTAACACATGAAGGAATGGCTAGGCAGATTTTGTTGGCTGACAACTTGAAATGCCTCTTGAATACACAACACTGATCAAATAGGAGCCTGACCACTGGCATGGGAGTTCTCTGGCTGAGCCAGTGCTGGGCATAATTTCCCAGGGTCTCCTCCTCCTACTTCTTCTATCTATACACAGTAAGTGTTCTAAAGTAAGGCTACACTTGGAGACTTATTGCTTATTTTCCTTGTAAGTTCTGACTGGGAACAAAACTTGACAAACGAAGGCGTGCCAGACAAAAGTGTTTAGAGGAGTAGATCCAACTTGCATCCTTGCAGCTGGCCACCTCTTGTATAGTCCAAACTAATTCATATAAAGATTGGTACAGAAATAGCTTTTGTAGTTTAAAGAAGCACAAGACAGACAGCTACGCTTCTGCTCATGAATGAAAAAAACATACTTCAAAATGCATCTTATGCCATGTGCGGCATCCATATTCAGCACCCATGTAAACCATTTGTAACCCGAAACATTACTCTGTGTGCGCATCTTTGAGAAAGAGCAAGTGTGTATCCACAGGCATAGCCATTTTCATACAGTTCATACAGGAATGGTAAAACCCAATTTTTGCTGCCCACAACTGAACAAAACACAGAAAGCAACATCCTGGTCTTCTGAGCATTCCGTTAACAATACTACACAGTTTTCTTGTTTATTTCAAAACCAGTTACCCAAAATTTCTACTACACTTGAGAACTTTAGCTAACAGGAACTCATCTGAACAAACTGAAGACTTGACTACAGCAGTTTCCATCTGTTAATGTTGACAGGAAGTTAACTGCCCCAGTTCTAGTGGCCTGAAAAGCAGTAATACCTCAACAGCAGCATCTCTGCATCAGCTGGACATGGAACAAAAATATGTCTGGATAGAAGAAAGCTCTTTCTATACCCTCCCTCCTACCAGGGGCCATAGCATAACTCAGCACATGCAAACACAGATGGAAAATGTGATAATGTGTGTCTGTGGGAATGACAAAAGAAATTCCTCTGTCAGCAACACAAATAAAAATGGCATAGAATAATGCAGACTCTGACTTACTGACTGTTTACTAACTGTTATACTATTATAACAGCAACTCAAGATACCTGTTGGAGACTTTAGAAATGAGTTAAAAACAAAGAGAAATGAGCTGGTTTGTGATGGACACTTATAGGTGATGAAGGACACCAAATGACTCTGCAAACAATAAGGCTCACCAACCCATCAATCCAACCAAGAAAACAGATCACATGGAGGATGTGATGGCATAAATATGTGCATTCTCTTACCTCCAGATTAATGTTAATTGAATCTCATTTATCATCATTGTTCTCATCTGTATAATTGTGTTTTCATTACAAGGAGAACATAGCCATTACAAAAGAAAGTTCATACACACTGGGTCAAAAAACACTGATACAGTCAATCAGTTCCCTTCTTAATTAGATGAACCCCATGACTCAGAGAAGCTTATAGGTAAATGGGATTTTACAGTCTATAATATAATGCCATCATGAATCTGATACAAGTCAAATGATAACTTTGGGTTGTATCCAACCAGTTTTTCCACTTGTAAAAAGGGGTCCCCTTTGACCACCAAAAAGGCTATGTTGGGGAATCATGGGATCTGCAACAAAAGTCACATGGACTGTGGGTGGTGGTATTAAGTAGAAGAACTAGTTAAGACTGAGCAAAAAAGCTAACTGGATCCAACCCATAACATTTAATTTTGTATATTAAGCAGTAAACGTTTTAAACTATGAACATGCACCATTAGGGATAGGTGCCTTTGATAACAATCTAGAGTAACCAGGTAGAGTGTTTAAGAACTATTAAATAACTTTTCATACTTGTAGCCAAGCTGTCGACATACCACAGCTGCATCCTTATCGGACCATCCATCATCACAAATTGTCCCCCACTGGCCATGGATAAAGATCTCTACCCGTCCTTCTTTCTTATTTTCACCATCCATCAGTCTGATGGGAGGCCCTGGGAACAAGTTACAGCTGTTAAGATACCAACAATGGTAGCAAGAAATTGTACACTAGCTAATATCCATCACACTCAGTGAAAGTGGTGAAAGTGGTCAACTGAAGCTCAAATTTAACATGCATTCCAGTTTTACATATTAGGGCTGAAAGTATTCAGATCAATTTGGGAGGGGCCATGCTTCAGTGGTAGAGCATCTGCTTGGCACGCAGAAGATTCCGGTACTGGGTTCAATCCCTGGCATCTCCAGTTTAAAAAAAAGGACCAGGCAGCTGTGGGTGCTGTGAAAAACCTCTGCCTGGGACCCTGGAGAGCTGCTGCCAGTCTGAGTAAATACTGATCTTGATGGACGGAGGAACTGATTCAGTGTAAGGTAGCTTCACATGTGAATGACAATCTGATATTAAGAATAACTACATTAAGAGTTAATGTAAGCACTCTCTTCAATATCCACAGAGCCAGCTTGGTGTAGAGAGCCAGCTTGGTGTAGTGGTTAAGAGTGGCAGACTCTAATCTGGAGAACCAGGTTTGATTCCCCAGTCCTCCACAGGAAGCCAGCTGGGTGACCTTGGGTCAGTCACAGTTCTCTCAGAACTCTCTCAGCCCCACCTACCTCACAGGGTATCTGTTGTAGGAAGAGGAAGGGAAGGAAATCGTAAGCAATTCTGAGACTCCTTTGGGTAATGAAGAGTGGTGTATAAAACCAACTCTTCTTCTAATACTCTTCTGCCTGCTGATTCTAAACTAGATCTCAGATTTGGAAGATGGCAATAGATTTTTTGACACTCAGGTTACAAAACCTATACATCCTGATCCAGCCAAGAACACCTGTACATATCACATTTTCTGATTAGAAACCATGGGCATTAAACTGATGTGCCTCTAAATATGGATCAGAATGTACATTCAACTGCAGAGGCTGTCTCTCCACACAGTACTGTTTTCAATGAGATATGAACATTAATAGTTACATTTTAATACTTTTTCAAAAGCACAACTAGGGCTGAACTGAAATATAAACACAGTTTCAAGAGTACAAAGTGTGAGTTTCCAGAGTCTGAAATATGGTTCCTAAAACTCAAATACCAAATTTTAGGGTTCTATTTTGGAGACTGTATTTCAAATCTGCAATGCATTTGATCAGCTAATATGAATTGTGCCACTCAGCTAAGCTATGGCTTAGTGGCAGAGCATCTCTTTGTGCACATTAGACCCCAGATTCAATCTTTGACATTCAAGTTACAGTTGAAAGGATCAGGTAGAAGGTGAGGTGAAAGACCTCCACCTGATACCCTGGAGAGCCAGTGCCAGTCAGAGTAGACACTACTGATTTTGATGGGCCAAAGGTATGATTCAGTATATGACAGCTTCATATAACTTATGTTTATATATTTTTGAGACAGACTGAGAATATTAAACTACAATTTAGGCTCTAGTCATGTCCAGTAAACTATTACTAGAGCTGCCTGAATTTTCTTTGGAATCAGTTCACTTAGTTCCTTCTATCGCACATATATACAGACCAAAAATTATAACAATTAAAACTAGGCATTCCGCTTCTTGTTACGCTTTCATATTAAAATAAAAGCTTTTGGAACACTTTCTGAATAATTTGTTCCTTATGTTTCTGCTTTAGTTAGCCCTTTATGCTAACCAAACACCAGTCTCACGCATACGGAGGAATTTACACACAATTCTTTTGCACATCTAAGTGAATTCCCTGGCACATAATACATCTCTTAAAATGCACATGTCACGTGATTTTAGCATATAAACAGAGAAATGTAAAATGTGAAGAAGTCCTAAAATACAGGGAGATAAGCTTCATATGAAAGCAGTGTACCTTATTTTGTCATAATTACCCAGAGGTGTTCAACTATTCAGTTACAGGTATCAAGCTTGAAGAATCCTCTCAGTGGAGATTGTTGAGCTAACCCAGACTACAAAATCAGCAGCATAACATCTGTTTGCCGCACTGCTTAATTTCAGACTGCATGTTTTAATGTTAGAGCTTTCAGTCTGAAATTCTAGTTTTCTTATATACAAAGATTTCCTTTCATATTGGAGAGTACTGAATTGCAACTCTCGTCATCTAACAAAAAACATACAACATGACTAACTTCAGTTGTTGTAGATTTTCTGGGCTGTATGGCCGTAGTCTTGGCATTGTAGTACCGGACATTTTGCCAGCATCTGTGACAGGCATCCTCAGAGGTATAACACAGAAAAATGGAGTACTCTCTGTGACAATGTGAGCAGAAAAATGGCAGGCAGGTAATTTATATCTACTCAGGAAGGTGGGGTGGGGCTGAATCATTATCTTGTAGGAGTTTCCCAGGCTGAGACATGCTAATGCAGGAGATTTCCTGAGGAGGTTCTTTTGCATATGGATTGGCTGTTGAGATTCTAATCTTATCTGTAGTGCTTGTTGAGAAAGAGACTGATATTTTCTATTTATGAATCTATATCTGCTGACACACACACTACATGAACTGTGCACACACATGTATACCCATAGGCATAGAGAAAGCTGCTTGCATTTCCTATTGTGAGAGATTTTACATAGAGGACACTTGCCTGCATTTTATGTTAATGAGGTCTGCACACACATTCAGCTCAGAGCCTTATGGGAAAGAGAAGCACATTTTGCCATTATTAGCAGAAACAACAACCAAGGAGAGGAAATTCCCCATTGCTGAAGGACCTGATGTCATATAGTACATGGATCCGATCTGCATCTGAATTGCCATTTCCTATTGGATAGTGCCTTGATTGCCGGGGAAAGCCAAGATCTATTTGCACATCAAGGAGGGTCCAGGATGCCAGGACTTCACACCTGACCAGATGGCTTTCCATGAGTTAGAGTTTATTAAAGTTTCAAATATTGGCCCAACCCCTAGGGTTGTTGTTGTTCAGTCGCACAGTCGAGTCCGACTCTTCGCGACCCCATGGACAATCTCCCGCCAGGCTCTCCTGTCTTCCGCCGTCCTCCGAAGTTGGCTCAATTTCATGTTCGTTGCATCGCTGACACTGTCTAACCATCTCATCCTTTGCCGTCCCCGTCTTCTTTGACCTTCAATCTTTCCCAGCATCAGGGTCTTTTCCAGTGAGTGCTCCCTTCTCATTTGGTGGCCAAAGTATTTGAGCTTCAGTTTCATTATCTGGCCTTCCAGGGAACAGTCAGGGTTGATTTCTTTGAGGATTGACTGATTTGTTCTTCTTGCAGTCCAAGGGACTCTCAAGAGTCTTCTCCAGCACCATAGTTCAAAAGAATCTATTCTTCGGCGCTCGGCCTTCCTTATAGTCCAACTCTCACAGCCATACATGACTACTGGGAATACCATTGCTTTGACCATGCGGACTTTTGTTGGCAGGGTGATGTCTCTACTTTTTATCATGCTGTTTAGGTTCGCCATCACTTTCCTCCCAAGGAGCAGGCATCTTTTAATTTCATGGCTGCAGTCACAGTCTGCGGTGATCTGGGATCCCAGGAACGTGAAGTCTGTCACTACTTCCACGACTTCCCCTTCTATTTGCCAAGGAGTGATGGGGCCGGATGCCATGATCTTAGTTTTTTTGATGTTGAGCTTCAAGCCCACTTTTGCGCTCTCCTCTTTTACTCTGAGCAAGAGGCTCTTTAGATCCTTTTCACTTTCAGCCATTAGAGTGGTATCATCTGCATATCTGAGGTTGTTGATCTTTTCCCCAGCAATCTTAATTCCCGCTTGTGATTCATCCAGGCCAGCATTTCGCATGATGTACTCTGCATATATATTAAATAAGCAAGGCGACAATATACATCCTTGTCGTACTCCTTTTCCTATGCTGAACCAATCAGTTGTTCCATATCCGGTTCTAACTGTCGCTTCTTGGCCCTTATACAGGTTTCTCAAGAGACATGTGAGGTGGTCTGGTACTCCCATCTCTTTAAGGCCCTGCCATAGTTTGTTGTGATCCACACAGTCAAAAGCTTTAGCATAGTCAATGAAGCAGAAGTAGATATTTTTCTGGTACTCTCTTGCTTTCTCCATAATCCAGCGAATGTTGGCAATTTGATCTCTAGTTCCTCTACCTCTTCGAAACCCAGCTTGTACTTCTGGTAGTTCTCTATCCACGTACTGTTGAAGCCTAGCTTGTAGGATCTTGAGCATGACCTTGCTAGCGTGTGATATGAGTGCAATTGTGCGATAGTTTGAACATTCCTTGGCATTGCCCTTCTTTGGGATTGGAATGTATACTGACCTTTTCCAATCCTGTGGCCACTGTTGCGTTTTCCAAATTTGCTGGCAAATGGAGTGCAGCACTTTAACAGCATCATCTTCTAAGACTTTGAATAGCTCAGCTGGAATACCATCACCTCCACTAGCTTTGTTGTTAGCAATGCTTTCTAAGGCCCATTTAACTTCACATTCCAGGATGTCTGGCTCGAGGTCAGTGATTATACCGTCGTGGTTGTCAAGGACATCGAGGTCTTTCTTGTATAGTTCTTCTGTGTATTCTTGCCATCTTTTCCTAATCTCTTCTGCTTCTGTTAGGTCCCTACCGTTTTTGTCCTTTATCATGGCCAGCTTTGCATGGAACGCTCCCTTGATTTCTCCAACTTTCTTGAAGAGATCTCTAGTCCTTCCCATTCTATTGTTTTCTTCTATTACTTTGCACTGTTCATTCAGGAAGGCCTCCTTATCTCTCCTTGCTGTTCTCTGGAAATCTGCGTTCAGTTGGGTAAATCTTTCCTTTTCGCCTTTGCCTTTCGCTTTCCTTCTTTCCTCTGCTATTTGTAAAGCCTCATCAGAAAGCCACTTTGCTTTCTTACATTTCTTTTTCTTTGGGATGGTGGTGATTGCTGCCTCCTGTACGATGTCACGAACCTCTGTCCATAGTTCTTCAGGCACTCTATCTATCAAATCCAGACCCTTGAATCTATTCTTCACCTCTACTGTATATTCATCAGGGATGCGATCTAGGTCAAACCTGAATGGCCTCGTGGTTTTCCCAATTTTCTTCAGTTTAAGTCTGAATTTTGCAATGAGTAGCTCATGATCTGAACCACAGTCAGCTCCAGGTCTTGTTTTTACTGACTGGATAGAGCTTCTCCATCTTTGACTGCAAATTATATAGTCAATCTGATTTCGGTGTTGCCCATCTGGTGATGTCCATGTGTAGAGTCGCCTCTTAGGTTGTTGGAAAAGGGTGTTCGCTATGACCAGTGTGTTCTCTTGACAAAACTCTGTTAACCTTTGCCCTGCTTCATTTTGCTTTCCAAGGCCAAACTTGTCTGTTATTCCAGTTACCTTTTGACTTCCTACTTTAGCATTCCAGTCCCCTATGATGATGAGGACATCATTTTTTGGTGTTAGTTCTAGGAGGTGTTGTAGGTCTTCATAGAACCGGTCCACTTCAGCCTCTTCTGCATCAGTGGTTGGGGCATAGACTTGGATTACTGTGATGTTGAATGGTTTGCCTTGGAATCGGACAGAAATCATTCTGTCATTTTTGAGATTGTATCCCAGTACTGCCTTTTGCACTCTCTTGTTGACTATAAAGGCCACACCATTTTTTCTACGAGATTCCTGGCCACAGTAGTAGATATAATGGTCTTCTGAGTTAAATTCGCCCATTCCTGTCCACTTTAGTTCACTGATTCCTAGGATATCGATGTTCAGTCTTGCCATCTCATTTTTGACCACGTCAAGCTTACCTTGATTCATAGATCTTACATTCCAGGTTCCTATGTAGTATTGTTCTTTGCAGCATTGGACTTTCCTTTCACCATCAGACACATCCACAACTGAGCGTCCTTTCGGCTTTGGCCCAGCCGCTTCACTCTTTCTGGGGTTACTTGTACTTGTCCTCTGCTCTTCCTCAGTAGCATATTGGACACCTTCCGACCTGAGGGGCTCATCTTCCGGCGTCATATCTTTTAGCCTTTTGATACTGTCCATGGGGTTTTCTTGGCAAAAATACTGGAGTGGGTTGCCATTTCCTTCTCCAGGTGGATCACGCTTGGTCTGAGTTCTCTGCTGTGGCCTGTCCGTCTTGGGTGGCCCTTCACGGCATAGCCCACAGCTTCATTGAACTGCGCAAGCCCCCTCGCCACGACAAGGCTGTAGGTTACCAGCAACTATTCAGCAGAGAGAAAACATGCAGAGAAGACCTTGCTCCAAAGTGTAGAGAATACAGCAATAACACTAGAGTCTATAATCATTCTACCATAAACCAGAAGCAAGGTGTATGGTATCACCCTTACTTTATACAAAAGCCTTGCCCAGTCTCTTTGAAATATGGGACATTTGGCTGTGCAGCCTCAGTGCTTAATATCTGCACCCCCATTGATCAAAATTTTCCTTCTGCTGTTGTCATCATCTAGAAAAGCTTATTCTGCAAGAAAATAATGTTAGTTTAGGCTCTACTCATATTACGTAGACAGCAATTCAGGATATTAGCTATAAAAGTGTCCACATTTTTACTGTCAACCAACTTGTTACCTTGCAGAAGATTCATTCACAACTATGAAACTGATACAACTCTCAGGTACCCAAAGGGAATTTTACCATATGAATATATTTAATTATACCAGACTTCTTCCAGCTCAGGTTAGGTTTCATTGGGTCATAAGCACAGCAGTACAGATGGTTTGTGTCTCCGTATGTGAACAGGCACCATGATATGAATTCCTGATTCCCTTTCCTAGGAAACACAGTGTCTCTCCCACACAGAAATTCTATGGTACTGTTGGGATAATTTAACTTTTGGGACACTGGGAGATATAAAATGATACAAGAAGAGGCAAATATAAAAGAGCAGAAAATATGGATGTGGAAATACATTTAGCAAAAAAATATTCATGATTGATTTGGAATAAGAAATCTAATTTAACAAAATGATCCATTTTCCAGCACTGTAATATGTTTTAACAAGCTTTAGATGAGGAAGTTATAATTTAACAGAAAGCTTCAACTTATATCACTGATTTGTTACTTAGCTGTACAACTATCCAATAGTTCTTTGTTAAGCTGAAGGGCAAAGTGCAACTTTTAAACAAATTACAACCTAAGCTTCTTGACTGTTCTGTCAGCGCTATCCTAAGCAGAATTACTCTCTATAACCTTTCAAATCAATGGGCTTAGAAGGGTGCCCTCTGTTTAGTATTAACCTGTGTGTTTCTTACTGAAATTGGTATTTCCTAACTCAGAGACAACACAGATTTGTTTAAGGGCTCAGGAGCAGGATTTAGGAATGAATAAGGCAACTCATTCCTATACTTGGGAATTAAGCACACAGGGCTCTTTAAATGCCTGCAGTTGGCTTCTCAACTATACCAGGAGGATATTCCCCATGCTCCCATGACTCTCACACATGCAAATCCTCCTAAAAGTCATACCTATAAGAAGAATTGTAACACAGAAAGGGTTTATTCTTCCTGCGTCTACTTTCAAGTCAAACGTTGCTTATGCTGAGAGTCCAAATCATAGTTCCCATAAATTGTAAGGACTCTGCACATCCTACACTAGAAAAGTATTCTAGTTCTAGTATATCATTAATATAAACAGGGTTCAAATATTCCTCTGTATCAGTTATTAGCTGCTTCAAAGGACACCCACAGTAACAGCAAAACAACAGTCTGACCACAGAGCAAAGGTGTTGGAATCTCTGTCATCTGGCTGTCATCTTCTCTTCATCAAAAGTCTGTAATGTTATTGTTTATTTTGTCGGAGGTAACTGTGGATAAGTCCTTTATGCTATATAAAAATGTAATGCTTTCTTTTTTCATCTGGTTAAACTTCATCCTTGCTTTGCGGCAATACACTGTTAAACAGAGGATTCTTTAATAGATTTTCTTTTTGTCTTTCATATACAAAAAATGCAGTTTGCTCCAATATTTAGAAATTGTCTCATGCCACTGTTGTGGCTCTCTTATTCCATTTCTGTGGGCCTCAACCTTTGGAGTGGATGCCGTTCAATATGCCTACTCACTCTTTCATTCCATTTCTCTCGAGTTTAACTCAAATGCAGTTATCAGTTTTGGAATTTAATAAGACAAGGCAATCATGGATTACTTAAATTGTAAGTTGGATCATACAATTTAATTTTTCAGCATTTAACATATAATGTTAACACTTATGCTTTGCTTTAGTTCTGTTGCTTAGATTTCTGGTCAGTTCTACAACTCAAATGTTATTTAATTGTTTATTGACTGTCCCATCCTGTTGATCGTATTTACTCTTTCTGTTAAGTCCACCCTTAAGTCTCAATGAGAAAGGCAGACTATAAATAATGTAAATAAAAATTAAATGAAATAAATAACTGCATAAGCTAATTGGACAAAAGATGTCCAGTTTAAAAGAGGCTGGAAGAATGAAAACACGTAACCTAATCCAGGGCCCTTTGTGTGGACTTCCCCATTGATCTCAAAAAGAGGACAAAAGGACATATATTCCCCTTTATGAATGTAGAACTGCCTCCTCCATTTAAAGGAATGGGAAAGATCTTTGCACATACACCATAAACCCCATACCAAATTGGATTGCTAGACTGATTTTTTGTGGAAACTCCAGGTAGGTTGCAGCCCAACAAGTCCTCTCAGATTTCCCTTGTTTCCATACCTACATTTAATAATTAGCAAGGATATTTACTGCCGATGTTCTGTCCACAAACTTACCCAGTGAGATTCTGTGGCTGTCATTATCTGGATAGCAACTGAGTCGGACATCCTCTTGGTGGCTGCAGTCATGCCTTCCCCACTCCCTCTTTGAACACTGGAGGATGGCAGACTCCTTTCCTGAGCAGCTGACATCATCCAGCCAGATAGGTCCCCTGGCCTCTTCTATGTAGCGTTCCGATGAACTCCTTCCATTCCTGTGCACACATAGATTACTGTCAGTATTGTAAATGACACAGAACACATTAAAGAGGTAAATCACCTTTTGTGATTCTAACAGATCCAATGAACACTCCAAAAGAAGACTAGGTTCAGTTTCCATATTTTGAATTAATGTGTCTCAATCTTCAAATAAACATTCCTAAAATCAATTGACATTACCTTTTTTTAAGCCAACATTCATCAGAGTACTTAATTACAAACTTAATGTAATGTGCAGAGTTCTGTACTGCGTATTACTGTTCTGTACTGCATTTTTTTTGATGCTGAAGACTGGTACAGATGTAATGCTGCAGATTGCTTAACCATGTGAACTTCCTCTTCTCACTGTGGTTAACTATTGCTTCAGTTAACTATATTAGCTGTGGTCAGCCTAACTAAAGTTCCTGCTTAACCCAGGATCTTAAGCACTGGAATCTCCACATCAGAAAAGGTAATGATGGGAAGGGGGGAACTGTGTGCTTTTCCAACATGCTCCTGATTGCTTAGCCATGGTTAGGCAAACTGCAGCACTATATCTGCACTGATCTTGATTATATGTGATCTACACTGATCACTTCATATGTCTCACATTATTTATTTATTTATTTATTTACTTACTTGGACTTTTACCCCGCGCCCTGGTCCTGGTTACCATCAACCTGGCCTCCCTAGGCCCAGGGGGGGCCAGGCGGTGTTGTGATCCAGACCGTAGTGCTCTTGGAGGAATGTACGGGGAAAGGCGGTCCCTCAGGTAGGCAGGCCCCTGACCATTTAGGGCTTTAAAGGTCAAAACCAGCACCTTGAAGCGAATCCGGAACGCTATTGGAAGCCATTACAATGACTTCGGCACAGGCTGGATGTGCTCCCGCCTGGGGAGACCCATCAACAACCTGGCTGCCGCATTTTGCATCAGCTGCAGCTTCCGGAGTTGCCCCAAGGGCAGCCCCATGTAGAGAGCATTACAGTAGTCTAACCTCGAAGTGACCATAGCGTGCATCACTGAAGCCAGATCATTGCGCTCAAGGAAGGGGACCAACTGCCTAATCAGCCGAAGGTGGTAAAAGGCTGCCTTGGCAGTGGCCGCTACCTGGGCCTCCATTGTCAATGAGGCATCCAGGAGCACACCCAAACTCCTGACCCTCGGTGCTGGCACCAATGGCGCCTCACCAAATGCCGGAAGAGGGGCACCTTTGACCCCTCAGAACTCATTCAGTAGAAGGAAACTGAATTACTGGAGGGGGGGAATAAAACAAGTGAAATAACATGACTAACCCCTCCTCCACAAAATAAATAAAAATCCCCAAACTTCTTTCAGTTAACTCATGCAGTATGTATATGTACATCCTGAAAAGCACCATAAGGATGCAACTTGGAGCAAAACCAAAAGCAATTCTACATAATCTATGACATAATTTGCAGAGTTATCGGCACTGCTTTGCAAACTGATGTTCTTACTTAAATCCCAGCTGCCGACAGGCCACATGTGTGTTCAGTTCAGTCCACCCATCATCACATATAGTGCCCCACTGTCCATTGTAAAGCACTTCCAACCATCCCTCGTGGTTCCCTTTCCCACCAGCTAGTCTGATTGCACCATCTGTGGGTTTAAAAAGAGTCAGTTTTAAGAGAGAACTATGTGGGACTTAAGCTGCATCATAAAATTTGCTGCAACATATCATTAGGCTAGATGCCGGTTACTCACACTATTTATAAAGAACATAATGGAAGCCAAGAGGGAGGAGATCCAATGAACCAGCATTTCCCATAGTTTACTGCTATCCAATTTCATTATTCAATAGCTTTAACAAGCTTGAATCGCTTGTAATGTGTTATCACAGCAGACTGGATTTGAGCCAGCTGGGTGCAGTGGTTAAAAAGTCAGCCTAGGACTGGGCTCAAATCACCACTCAGCCATAAAGTTTACAGGATGACCTTGGACCAGTCACTCACTCACTCTCATCCATAAACTACCTCACATGGTTGCTGCAGGGATAAAATGGGAGGAAGGAAGAACTATGCAAGTCACCCTGTGCTCCTTGGAGGAAAGGTGAGGTAAAAATATGATTCACTGATGAACCCTGAATTCTTTTTTAGTCCTCCTGAAAGGCTGCTCCTAATGAACAGGAGGCCCTTAAAAGTGAAGTAGGATGCATTCTGTCCACAGACATCCATACAGCAGGAAGAAGAGGTTTTAGCTCCCCACCCACACATGCTGCTTTTGCATCCTCACACCATCTCATGAAGCTGCTATTGGCGTCACTGTGAAAGGTACATGAAGCCACATAAGTAACATGATTTTTATAATGGATCCATCAGCAGGTCCAGTCTGAGAACATGAAAACAGTGAGGGGAAAGGGGGGGAGCCTAAAGCCACTTCTCCCTGCATGAGGAGGTGGTGTATTCAGAAGGCAAAATCTTCCATTGCAAATGCCACTCAAAATCCTTGTGTTGTTCCCCAATGAACACAAGAACTTTGTATTGTGTAAACAGAGCCCTGAAAACAGCTTTTGGGATGACATAAAAGGAAAGGGGGAAGAATCTATTCTACTAACTCCTTTTGCTCACAGTCCACGAGGTCCAACCCACCACACTTGTTTTGTTTGCAATTAGATTTGTGGCACGACTTCTCTGTTATAGCCTACAGAAGACATGGTTAAGGTCCTATGATCAGAAACTTTATTTAACATAACTATGGATTTATTTTACACCATTATTTAAAAATCCTGCATAGCTGTGATTTCAGCAGTACAGGATAGTTACCTCTGATAAAGCATGTTGTTGTTTTTAATTGTAACCACTGCAAATATTTTGTCCTATGCTAAAGTTAGGCACAGGAAAATAGCCTGTGGTCTTAAATGTTTGTGATGACTTCTCAAGGCACATGAGTGACAGATGTAGGTACAGCATTCTTTCCCCCACAGGATTTTCCCTACTTTCTTGTCTCTGTACAACCAAAGAGGCTTACAGTCAGCTTTTCAAAGCTATGACTTTAGCAATTCAGCCATCTACCTGCTAAAGGAGTGCAGGATACTCCTGCATCTTCTTTGTGACCACAGTTGTGCTCTTGCCAGGAGCTCTTTAGACACTGTTCTATAGACAGTTCATTTCCTGTACAACGCACTTCATCTAGCAGCACAGGCCCTGAACCTTCTCCAAAATAAGCTTGGCTCCAAGCCTTGGCAACTCCCCTGTTCAAACACACAAAAAAGAAAATCAGTTATAGCTAACACTCAGAACTAGGGATGGGCATGTACCAGTTTGCAAACTAAAGTCTGTCACAGATTTTGGCTGGTTTGTGGTTTGCAAAGCAATGTTTGTGAACTGAATAGCTGCCACAAACATCCACAAATTTTGATGCCGTTTGTGGTGGTTCATAAAGAGCAGAAAGCCATTTAAACCTCTGCTTTCTGCTCACCACAGCTTTTCACGGGGGGGGGAGCAGAAAGCTGAGCGCTCAACTGTTTGGTTTAAATGGCTAAGAGTCCTTTACCCCCCTGCTTTCTGCTTGCCACAAAAAGCTGCAGAAAGCAGGGGGGGTGAAATGGCTGGGAGGAATTTCACACTCCACTTTCTGCTCACTGCCAAAAGCCATGGTGAGCAGAAAGCAGGGGGTGATATGGCTTTGAGTCATTTAAACCTCTGTTTTCTGCTTACCACAGCTTTTCATGGGGGAGGCAGAAAGCAGAGGTTTAACCTTTAAATGGCTCACAGACTGATATGAACCGGTTTGGCTTGGGAACTGGCTTACTGGTTCGTGGTTCAGCCACAAACCATGAACTGAATCAAACTGCAAAAACGCAGTTCGTGCCCATCCCTAGTCACAATGCATGCCCAATTTAATTCTTGCTTTCTGATGCTTGGTACAAGTGTTGCAATCCAAAGTGCTGAAAGTGATATTGACCAAGGATCCAGATCAAGTGCATATAGAGCAGTTACCTAATATGCATGCTGCTTAAAAGGAACACCTTATGGGTTTTGTATCACCCATTTTCATCAAGATGTCACAGTGCATTTATCATTTTTTAAAAAAATACTCTACTCAGGTTCTTTTTTAACATTATTATATTAGTAGTATTTTTACAGTTCAAGTTCAATAGTGAGAAAAATGCTTTCAAGCTTTGTAATATACTAAGACATGGATGAACAGATCTCCTGACTGTCCTACCTGCCTGCTTTGAACCTAATCACAATCCAAGTATTTGGAGGTGGTTAGTAAAAAAAATACATTCTTAAAGGATGTGTTTTGATCCTGGAGGGCTCATTTTGCTTTTGGACTATCGCTGCCTATCAATGTGGCTGTTTGTTGCAGTTTATATATTTGTAAACATATGTTCCAAAAGCTTAAGTCTCCAATACACTTTCCTCACCAGGAAAATTACCCTGAACAGCTGCCCTTAAAGTGTCTTACCACTCAAGCAACTGGGTATTAGTGACAGGAACACAAAGAGTCTAGTCTCAGGATGTCCAGAAGTGTGAGTGGCAACCACTGGGGCAGGGGGGCACTGGTGAAAGAAATGAATGGTGACATGAGTCCCTGATGGCTGTGAACCCAATTACCTCAGACTGAAAAAGCAGAATAGGAAGAGGGCTGTGCAGGAAGGACAGGTGAAGAAGAAGACACAAGTTGAGCAAGGGGAATATAAATCAAGCAAGTTATGTCCAAGGATAGGGAAAGCAAAAGATCCAAAATATTTATAACAGGCATAATGTCATAAAAGACTGATAAAGTGCTGAATTAATTCGCTATTTATGTTTTCAGACCTTTAATTTATGTGCAATAAATTAGATATTGTGGGGCACTAGGCAGACATTTAATTATAAAAAAGTAATATTCTACTAATATGTATTATCTGCTGCTGTATGTTTTTATTTTTCTTTCATTGCACTATATTTCTGCTTGTATAATACAATTTCTTACATTGTTTAACATATCATGTTTAATACTTATTCCTTCAGACTTCTGCAGTCCTAGTCCCATTATATTACTGATAAAATGTCCTCACATTCTATCGATTGCACTGACTTACACTATGTTAGCCGCACTGAGTCTCAATAAGAAATTACAACTATAAATGATAGAAACTTCTTTCTTTCTCGGTCTTCACACAATGCCTGTGTATGTCAAGTGAAAGAAAAAACAAGGATTTAAAATATCACCATATAGTATGTAAGGATGCTGATATGCGAAGAAACCTATTATCATGTAAACAGCTAGACTAGGATATCTTCTGATCCCATGTGTCTGAACCAAGGATTCTATGTACCAGATCTGAGAATACACATGTAGTGTGTCAGAAGTTAGAAATCCAAATACTATACCATAATTTAAAAAAAAAAGAATACTGGAAACTAATTATCTAGCTAAGCAGTATGTTCTCATTGTCACTAGCAAACTAATCCTGGTGGGTTTTATTGCAAAGTAATGCCATATAAAAGCTTTGAGAATGTAGGAAGGTTAGTACCAAGAGGCTTTATTTTACAATTTCAGAACAACTCCAGCTGGATTAGCTCTACAACAATGTACACAGCTCCATTTCTATTTCATAACTTGATTCATTGTACCTTTCTGCTCTCTGTAAATTTTCAGACATGGATAACGAGCCTACCTGCGTCAACATCTGGCTATTATTTTTGAGATCATAATCTAAATTCATATAAAAACCATCTGGCTAGTGACTATTTAAAACAACTATCATTTACAAAACTCAGCAAACAGAAGGTATTCTAGCCAACCCCTCAAACTTGAACATAAAGCAAACATATTATCATCTTAGTGTGTGGCTTGTGTATGGAATTGCCAAATACCAACAAACTGGGGTTCACTAATTTGAGCTGGGTTGAGGTCCAAAGAGTGGGCTTGCACTCAGGTATCAGGGCTTCCTTTTTCCTTCAACACAGCTTGTTACATTGCACTGAACATCAGGGATGGGGACTTGGAACCCCAATAAGCACAACAAGGCTCATAGTGCAGACATTTGTACCCAGGCCTAGCTACAAAGATATGGGCCCTAACCAATCTTCATATGTGAATTCAGCAGATAACAGTGCTTATGTTACTATCTCCCAAGTTCAGATCCAGTGAGAAATAATAATGTGATAGGACAGAGTAAGGGCACTGTGTACTATGTATGAGTCATCATATGCGTGTGAAAACATGACATTATTACATTTAGATGTTGACAGGGGAGAGAAAATTCTTCATTAAGCAAACAAGTGACAGGCCAAACCTCTCCAATAATCTTGTCCACATCCATAGATTACAAAAACTGAAACACATCCAGATAAATGTAACCAAGAGATGCAAAGCTCATGACTGATTCAGGACTGAATACAACACGGAGTCCAAGCTGGAGAATATCTGAATGAAAATCCATAGTCTCTCACAAATTTATATCAGTGGGCTTCTAGACATAGGATGGGACATCATTCCATGAATTTCCACATCTCCTCAAGAAGCCACTACAATATCATCTTATATATTGTGCATTACTAGACTCTGCAGGGAATACCAAGACACAGACTGCCATTTTCACCGAAAGCCCTGTGTTGTTCACAACACTTAGCTCTCTGTAGAGAAGGTGAAAGATTCTATTTCTCTGAAGAGAGCATAATGGGTTCAACAATTTAAGTTATCAGTCACAATTTAAAATGTAAAGCATGCATCCAAATCAGCTTGATCTTCTTGTTCATTAGTAATTATTAGCTTTGCAACTGAATACAATGTATTTGGGGGAAAACTTACCCAAGACCAAGCTGCCTGCAGACTACCTCAGCATCAGCATCATCCCATTGGTCATCACAGATGGTTCCCCACTGACCAGAATGGTAGACTTCTACTCTTCCTTCATGAGCACTGCTCCCATCGACCAGCCGGACTGGGATAAAATCAGAGGCTGAAGGGAAACACATAATGAGAAAAATTAAGTTTTCACTTCCTAATTACCGACAACAACAAAAGTATAGCAGGAGGTTCCAGTTTTGAACTGATACACCATAGCAATAAGGAACCACATAGACTTTGTTCCATTCTAAGATGGCCACTGACTGTGTAGCACAATAGTATTTGTAGAATGTCAACAACAACCTTAACTCAACAGACATTGAAAGTAAGTATTCCACGTGTCCTTTGCTTGATTGATAAAGGGAAAAAATGTAACCATCAATAGCTTTTTCTCTTATTATTGAATGAGAACATAAAAGGAACCTTGCTGGAACAGACCAAGTTTCAAACAGTAGCCTCTGAGAGCACAGTGGCCTCAACAACACATTCACAACTAAGGTTATCACTGAAATGGACCCTTTGTGAAGCTCTTCCTAGAACTGTAGTCACAGAATAATCGCAGACACTTATATGGATTTTTCCCAGGGCTTTTTTTCTGGGAGAATGTGCTGGAATAGAGTTCCAAAACTCTTTGACAAAATTCTTTTTAAAATGTTCATGAGTTTTCAGTATACAGATTGAAAACGTCATTTCCCTCCTGAGAGTTCCGGCACCTCTTTTTCAAAAGAAAGAAAGAAAGCCCTGGATGCCCCCATGTTTCCCACCCCAGACCAACTAACTCTTAATGTCAGGAGATGTGAGCTGACATTTATCTATTCATTTTATTATGACTATTATTAGTTATAATAAAATAAGTTAATAAACGTCAGCTCACCTCCTGCAGCATGGAAGGAGCCTTGGAAAACAAACACAGCAGTCTGAAACATGACACACAAACACATTACAGCAGAAGTCTGTGTAGATTAATATCTAGAGAGCAGATTTCCAAAAGGACATCGCAGAACTAGAAAATGATAATGACAATGGGATTGGAGAACTTCTCTAGGACAAAAGGCTAAAGCATTTGAGGGTTTTTAGTTTAAGGGAAATGACTAAAAAGGAGGGCATGACAGAGGTTTATAAAATGATATGCTGAAAAAGTAGAAAGAAAAATTTCCCCCTTCAACCATAAATACTAGAATTTAGAGTCATCCCATGAAATATACTGGCAATAGAGTCAGGACAAAATAAAGTACTTCCTTACAGAATACATTATTAACTTATGCAATTTATGGGTGATGGGCACTAGCTTAGCCGACATTAGAACATTTTGTGGGGGAAGAGTATAAATGCCTATTAGCTATGACAGCTAAATGAAACCTCCAAGTCCAGAAGACTGTACATCTCTAAATACCAACTGCTGGAAGACAAACAATGAGAGAGGGATATGGGCTATTGTCTACATATCCTGCTAATGGGCTTCATAGAAGCATCTAAGCAGCCACTGCTGGAATGGGACTAGATGTCTCATGTTCTTATAATGCTGTGGGCCTTGGTCTTAGCAACTGGGGTCATTTCCTGACAGAGTGCAGTGGAGCGGCGCTCCAGCAGTAAAGAGCCCGGGGCGGGCCTTCCCGCCATTCCTGGCCCGCCTGTGCAGGTGGATGGGCCAGGGAAGGCCTGCAGAGCCCTCCGCCCCCTGGGACTGGCAGGAGAAGGGAAGAGGAGGTGGGCAGACATGCCCCCCCTTCCCCCTGAGCCTCTCCGCCTTTGCAGAGAAACTCGGGGGAGTGGGTGGGATTTAAATGCCTTTCTTTCCCTTCCCCACATGAGGAAGGGAAAGAAAGGCATTCTAAACATGCCTGGGTCCCCTGCCCGATCTTCTCCAGGTGCCTTGTGGCTGCGGGGCACCTGGAGAAGATCAGGCAGGGAACCCAGGCATGCTTGCATGCCTGCCCTTTGCAAGGGGATGTAACATACGCAAATGAGCTCCTGCACCTCTCTTTTTATGAAATGACCTCTGCTTAGCAACATACCTTAGTGATACAGTGCCAGCAGGGAATTCAGGATGGAGCATGATTTCAAACAGCAGAAATTCTGTTAGAGAGGAAGGGCTAAATAAGTATGCCATGATCAATGATCACTGTGCTGTTTCATTGCTGAGATCAGAACGCTAAGGACAGCTGTTGTCTCTCAATCCAGAAAAATCATAGGAGTGCTGTCCTGGAGCAGCTCCAAACCTGATATAAGTAAGTCTACCAGTTATTTTTGAGTCAGAAATTTTAAGGATGAGTGGACTGCAACAGAAATTTAAGAGGAAGCTGTACTACTTAGGTCCCCAGTAATTTCCATTCATTACCTTGTGTACGAAAACAAAGTGAAGGATTATTATTCTGAGATTATGCAATTTTATAAATACACCCTTTAAAATGGCCTCCTTCACCCCTTCTGTTATAGTTAAGGTGAAGAATAATTACTTTGAGATGATCCAATTGTGTAAATGCATCTGTAAACATACAAGTCAATCAAGACTTCAATCGCTGCAGAAAGACTGAACTTCCATTAAAAAATCTAATATTGCCACAGGAAACTGTTATTCAGATTACACACCATTTTATTAAATATGTTGGTTTGGCCTGTTTAAAAGTCTCTACTCCGTATGTAATCTACTTCGTTATCATGCTGAATTTATAATTTAGTATCTTTCTACTTCTTTACAATGATAAATGGCACCATCACTTATTTATTTCAAACATCCCACCTTATCTTCTCGGACTCAAAATGGCTGACAATGCAGCAACCACTAATTTAAAAAGCCTAAATTTTGTCTTAATCTGTCAGGCGGGGGGGGGGGTCTTCATTAATTTAACTGTTGCATGGATGAGATATAGAAGAAGAGTGAAGTGGAAACATACATGGTTCGTGTTTATTATTTCCCTCCAGCTCATTTGAACTTTAACTCTCACATATTAATCTCTCACATATTAATGTCCCTACATCAAGAATCTGCTCATTTACAGGGGTGGCAACAGTGGCTGATATACATTTTTGGGACCCTGAAGCTTGAACTGTTATGGGGCCCCCTTCCCAACCAGCAACAATACGGCAACATCCAAAAAGGTCCAAAGGGCCTTGCTGCCCTTACAAGGATCTTGAGGCCCAAATGACGGAGAATGGGGTACTGGGGTGGAGGCCTTGAAAATGGACCATACAGTGAGCCCCTTCCCACCACTTAAATACTTTAAAAACTCCATCAATTTTGTTGAAAAATTCACTCATTAAAAAAAGTCGCTTCAGGGTCTCTCTAGGATTAAGCTTATTTAGTTTCACAGTATATCCACCCCTGGATGGAAAGGAAAGGTTGGACTTGAATTTTAGATGAGGTAGGACTTCTGGAAGCCCTTGACCTTCCTGCTCATCAAAACTATCTTCACTGGTTTTTTATCCTTTCACGTAACCAATCTTCACTCACTATCAGGCATGCTCCCATACTGACTTAGCTAGTCCATGAATACATCTGAGTGACTTATGTGGTAAAAGTGATTATTAAAAGGGATGCCATGATAGTGCAAATCACTGTTAACTGCATCTGTATGCAGTCTGAGTCACACTTTTGTTTCTCCAGCTGATAAGGTCATACTACTGTTATTTCATAAGTTACATGAACTGACCCAAAAGTTATAAACATGCCTCATTCTAACCCCCCTAAACTACTTTTTTAAATACATCGTAGTCACTGAGCTCTCTATGAAAGCAGAATAAAGACATGTTTTAGTGCATGCTACCTTTAGTTAGGAAAAAAATGTTTTCTGCACAAAAATTTTGTTCATCTATAAATATTGGAAGTTTAATATTGGAAATATTGGAAGTGGCACAAAAGGCCCTTCATACCATGGTTTGACAAAGAGTACAACCAAATCTTAACATGTCTTTTTTTGCATCTTCTTTTTTTTTTTTTTTTGGTAAACAAATTTTATTTTCTCAGGAATACAACGTATAAAACATTTCATTCTATCAATTGTCTACCCCATTCCCAGTTCCTCCCCTCCCTCCAATGGCTTCCCACAATGCTTCTCAAAGGGTGAGGCGTGCCTTCCTAAGGAGGTGTAGGCAGCTGCTCAGGGATACATGATCTCATCCTACAAGCAGCTATCAGACTTTCATAGCTGCTCCTCCTCCCATTGACTAATGATGCTGGGTGCCATGGAGTAATCCCTATATTTTTCTGCAGGCACTGGGATTTGCATCTAGGAACCACAGCACGTTGCTTTAAACCCATAGCTTGAAAAGCTAGGCTTCCTTTGGTTTAACAAAATATTAAGTAAGTTCAAGAGTCTAGCACACAAGCCAGGAGAGCAGCCTTTTCCCTCAACAAAGATGAAGGGGTTGCGGAGAAATACAAGCAAGCAGATAATAGATAACCATCTGAAAGTCCAGTGAGAAGAGCAAAACAGGCATGAGAACCACTGAAACTGCAGTCCTGAAGGCAGAGCCCTCTGTATGAACACGACCGACCGTGTCTGCAAAATCTTTGTTGCGAAACAATTCCTGCTGTTTCTGAGTAATTAAGGCCAAGCTAGAGATGTGTTTGAGCATGAATCTGCCACAGTCATGTGGAAAGCAGGGTGATTCTGGGACATCTGATATATAAAAACAAGAACAGGAGAGGAGACATGAACCTCCCATCCTCTGCAGGGCTGCAATGAGGCAAGTCACAGGCAAGGGTGAGCATTTTGCTCCTTACAGTGGATCTCCAACCACTCTCCATTTTGTACATGACATTAACAGACCTTAATGCACAGCCATCTACTTTGGCTCTCAGTTTCCCACTAAGGGAATAATCCTTGTTCTTCACTTCATGTACCTTAACACCACAATTGTTATTGTATGAGAAGTGAAACAACTTCTTCCTAGTTTCAAAATGCAATATAGTTTAAAGGAGGGGAAATAATTATATTAGTCAGCATAGCTCTCATGTATTCTACCCCAACCAATCACAATAAGGCTATTTTACACTGAATCTAGAGACAGCAACTGTGCTACTTGACATAACACCAAATCAAATAATGTATATGCATTTGTAGTTTACCATGAGAAAAGCTACATGAGACAGCAGCTGCCATATTTTGAGGACACGTTCCACCCTGCCAAATATGTTTTTCACATAGCAGGATATTTTCTTCATCACCATGGCAATGGACATCACTCCAGTAAACAGGGATAAGGCCCAGTCCAGCGAATGGGGTTTGCTTTGCTGTGCCTCTTTCTCTAAGGGAGGAATAATAAAGAGAGGAAGTCAGGAAAAACCCCCACAGACAATTCCTCACTAATTCATTATGCAAACTAATGATTCCATGCTTCACCGCAGACTCTCCAAAGGACACCTCTGGGTCACAAGAAAGAAGCTAAAATATACTTTATGTAATGTGGGGTATAAGTATGTAAGTTTAATGTATCCAAGTTATTTTAAACATTACCCTATCAGCAGCTGATCTAGTTAAATTTGAGTGAATCACATATCAAAAAATCTTCATGTGCCCCACACATCTGCCTCTGTATTGTCAAGACATGTACTCTGATTTCAGTGCTCACTTCCCAGTTCCCAGGTGTACACATGTCTAATTCAGATCAGGACCACACCAGGTGGGAAGACCTAAAATAGCTCTTGAGATCCACGATTTACCCCACTGGGGAACCTTGCATGTACCGATGGGATACATATAAGTTTTCCTAATAGGGAAAATAGCGGCTCTCTAGGGCCACTTCAAGTTAACAAAATGGCATAGGGGAGAGACGTAAGCTCCCTCTCCCCATACACTGTAGTCCTGTTACAAATCAGGCATAAACACATCTGAGAATTAAGTTCCAAGCGTGGAACTCCCAAAGCATGTCTGCAACAGAATTAGGAGACAGAAGTAGGGAACTGGTGGACCTCCTGATGACACCTGGTATTTCTGGCCACTGTGTGACACAGAGTGTTGGACTGGATTGTTTAGGTCCACCAGTGGGGCCCAGACATTAGAAGCCCGCCCACTGTTGACCCCCCCCCAGCACCAAGAAGACAGAGCATCACTTGCCCCAGAGCCCCTATCTATACCTTGTGGCTAATAGCCACTGATGGACCTCCGCTCCATATGCTTATCTAATTCCCTTTTGAAGGTCAGGCAGGAGGAGATGTGAGAGACCTTAACATGACCCTGAAAAGCCACTTCCACTCAGCAGCCTTGACAGACCAGGGGCGATTTCGCACTAGAGTTGCCTCACGGCGCAGCCGCCGTCTGCCCCGACACAAACATGTCAATTTCACACCTGAAGCTGCGGGGCTGCATTTTGACTCGCGGCTTCACCCGATTTCCTCCGCAGTTTCGTGATCCTGGTTTTTGAGGATCACGAAACTGCAGAGGAAATCGGGCGAAGCCGCGGGTCAAATGCAGCCCCGCAGCCACGGGTGTGAAATTGACAAATAGTGTCGGGGCAAACGGCAGTTGCGCCACGAGGCAGCTCTAGTGCGAAATCGCCCCAACAGTCTGACTTAGCGCCTTCATGTGTTCAAAAACCATAAATAAGCCATTTAAGTTGAAGCAGCACAAACCAGTTTCAAGGTTTAAACACCCTGAGGGCATGGGCTTTATACTGATGAGCATAAATGGCATATCTTCCTAAACTTCTACATACATTGTCCTATACTGCTATGTTCACGAAATAATAGTAGACATCAGTGGATACTATAGCTAATACTACCTTTATGAGAAAAAATTAGTTGCTCCTTCTGAAATCCTCTTAACAGTCAAACCTCTAATTAATGGGAACTCAATGACAATCTATATTAGTTATACCTTGAGAAAGCAGCAAATAAAAATAATTTATATTTATACTAGATAAGGAAATTGCACAAAACACACAGCTGAAAGATTAGGCAAAACTCCAGCCTCCAGATGGGCAGAACTTTGATCTCACCTAATCCACATATTTGTATAAATTGATCTGGCATGGTAGATTAATATTAGACATTATAGAAATAGCTTAATGTCAGTTCAAACTGACCATCCTTTAAGCGTGGGATAATCTCTAGTTAACGTCACAGTGCAAATATTCCAGATAAACTCCTAAGGCTTAACAATCTGGGACATGAAAAAATAAAGTAGTATTTTGTGGGATAGGGCAGGGTAGTCACATTTAGTAGAGATGGGATGTCTATGCTATTAACAGAAGAACATGGGGACACTAGACAGCATTTTTTTCCCTATGATAGTGCTGCCATAGTGGGAAAACCCTTTACTTTTTAAATTCCTGTTAAAGTGTAATACTCTGTCCTGTACTTAATCGAGCTAGCATAGTGCAGCACACATTGGCTATTTAAATTTATCAAATCTTTTTGATTCAGCTTTAGACCTAACACAGTTATTTGTAACTGGAAATATGCACAAGCATTTGCCTCTCCCCCAAATCTTTTTTTAGAGTAAAAACTGCAGTGAAGGAGGTGTCAGTGACCAGACAGAGTTAGCAGATCTTAATTTAATTACCTCCTTCCAGGTGACCTTTATTTCCTAGGAAATACCTTCAAAAGTCATAATTGGTTCTTTAATCACACCTCTGCAGTGTAACCATAGCAACTTACTAAGTCTGATATTTTAATATACTGATGCCAGCTTGTCAAGTTACATGAATTCAAACGTTCGTATTTCAGTCTGTCAGGGATTATAATATAGATAATGATGGGGAAAATCTGCCTAACATTTATATAAAATTCTCTACTATTTTGCGTAATAATGAATTAGTCCGATAAGCATGTTCCTGGCCCCCATTTTCTCCAAATGACAAAAGTAACCATAGTGATTGAGAAAAAGGAGTGAGACAGACTGTGTATCAGGAATGGAGATGCAACTATGACAGTGGTAACTTCAACACAGAGCTTCACAATTTGCAGTTTGTAAGATACATTTTGGAGCTGCGGTGGCTCAAGTGGTTAAGACGCTGAACTCCAGGCTGTGGAAGGTCAGTAGTTCAGCAGTTCGAGACCCGAGTGTGCCGCATGACGGAATGAGCTCCCGTCTCTAGTTCCAGCTCCTGCCAACCTAGCAGTTCGAAAGCAAGAAATTGCAAGTAGATAAATAGGTACAACTTCAGTGGGAAGGTAACAGCGTTCCATGCGCCTTGGTGTTTAGTCATGCCGGCCACATGACCACGGAAATGTCTTCGGACAGCGCTGGCTCTTCGGCTTGGAAACGGAGATGAGCACCACAACCCTAGAGTCGGATTTGACTGGCTTTCGAGCAAGGGAACCTTTTTAAGATACATTTTAGTGACAAAGAAAGACTGGTTTTCGAGCAAGGGAACCTTTTTTAAGATACATTTTAGTGACAATGGTCAGTGCCAGAATAACATCCTTCCTCTATAGAAACTGAAACATTTTAGGCACTATGAATGTTCTAGGACAAGCAGAACTTATATATAGGAAGCCACATACAAACAATGTGTTAATAATCACATGTACATTTCTGGGACACTGCAGCCAATGATTACTCCTCTGCCTGAACAAGTAAGTGTGCAGCTAATACATATGGCGAGCTACATCCAATTTGCATGAGATTTCTACAAAGGAAATAGAAACAATGTAAGAAGTTTGCAATATTTGAAGCAACCATCCATTTCCTATTGAATCTCAAATGTGTGGATTGTGGTTAATCCTATACAAGAATTCTTCTAAGCTCGGGGGAAACTTTGGGTCAGAAACCAACAGTGAAAGAATGTGATGAAGGAATACACGGGGGCATCATAATTCTCTGGCTGACGTCTGTTGTATATCTGCAAGGCTGGTACTCCTACACTGTCAATGCAAATCTACATGTGATATTGGAACAACATTTGGCACACATGTACTGAGCACGCTACTATTTTAAAATTTCCATCAGCTCACAAGCCCATCATTTGCCAAAGAACACATTCCAAGATAAAAGGGGAATTTTGAAGGATCACAGACAGTACATACATACTTGAGCTAGGGTGGGATGAGTCAAGCCTGGGTAGGTGTTGGCCTTTGACAAGAAGTATATCCCAGTTGAACAATGGTCCTTGCAAAATTTTGACATGCTACTTTTGTTGTCTGACTTTCATGTGTTTCTCTCACCTCAATATTTCATCGCCTTGTTTGACCCAGAGTATTTCAAAAAGCACCAACAGAAACAATCTTTCCCTCCTCAGTTGAGGCATGGAATGGTAGATATAAATTATCCTAGGTTGAACTAGTTCCACTATACAAGACTCAGCAAGTAGTCAGTCATCAAAATGATCAATACTAGAAGTTTAGAGGTCAGTCCTTACAATGGCACCCACACATGAATACCTAATTACAGGTCACCTACATAGGAATGAAATTCATGTAGTAATTTCATATCTGACACCAAGTGTATTGTTCTTTGTACATGAAATGAAAAACTCTACAGGACATTCCATTCTGCTTCTTATTCAGAAATGAATTTTGTATAGAATCCTATAATGTATGCAGGATTGCTATTATCAAATCAGACCTCAAAATATGTCAGAAAATTGCTTGAAAATGGCATGAAAAGAACAACAGTAGCATAATCAAGAAATTCATCTTGCCACTTCTAACTGAGCTGAGTTGGCTGCCTATTTGTTTACAGGTCCAATTCAGTACTGGTAATTAATTACCCTTAAAACGCCAAATAGCTTGCAACCAGGAAAGGCTGCGGTGGCTCAAGTGGTTAGGAGGCTGAACTGCAGGCTGTGGAAGGTCAGTAGTTCAGCAGTTCGAGACCCGAGTGCCGCATGACAGAGTGAGCTCTCGTCTCTGGTCCCAGCTTCTGCCAACCTAGTTCAAAAGCAAGAAACTGCAAGTAGATAAATAGGTACTGCTTTGGTGGGAAGGTAACAGCATTCCGTGCACCTCAGCATCTAGTCATGCCGGCCACAGGACCACGGAAATGTCTTTGGATAGCGCTGGCTCTTCGGCTTGGAAACGGAGATGAGCACTGCATCCCTAGAGTCAGATTCGACTGGCTTTCGAGCAAGGGAAACCTTTACCTAATTAATTACCCTTAAAACTCCAAATAGCTTGCAACCAGGAAAACTAAAGGACTTACCTACTTGTCAGCTGTTTGACACACATCCATCTGTTTGACACAAAATCTTTTGGAATCAAGTGAAACACTTACCTTTTTGCCTAAAAATTCTATTGACTGTTGGTAGATGGTCTGTACTTCTCTTCATTGTCAATCCCTATTTAGCATCTTTTCACTGGCTGTATCACTGCTGCTGTTTTAATGCTCCATCTGGCTGACTTTGATATAATGAGTGTTCCTGTTTTCGTACTAGTTGACAGTACTAGACGTTGCTGGATTTCATGTGTTAATGTTTCTGTTATTTTATGATAGCATGTTTTGTGTATCATTCGGGAGGCTTACTCCTTCAGGGCGCTCCCGCCGCCAAAGCTCACGGGCATTGAGTATGCCGGTCTAGTGTGGGAAGCTGAGGAGAGTCTGGCTATCTGGGTGGTGTACCGTACGCCCAATGCACAGGTCTCTAGCCTGCTGTCCCTGTTGGAGGCTGTGTTGAGCTGGGCACTGGAGCACCCTAGACTGATAGTCCTGGGTGACTTCAATGTCCATGCGGAAGATGCAGCCTCTTTACAGGCGATGGACCTGGTGTCGTCCATGGCGACGCTGGGACTCTCCCAATATGTTATGGTTCCCACTCACTGGGCCAGGCACACGCTCAATCTGATCTTCACGGTGGGGGTTACAGTGGACCAGATCACTGCTATGGCACTGCCATGGTCGGACCACCATGCCCTGAAGGCCCGTCTGAACGTTTCACCCTGTTTGGGCGGCGAGTGTATTTTAGCTTGCCCGCGGAGCCAAATGGACCCTATGCAGCTTCAGATGGCTCTGTGGGATCTGATGCCCCCTGGTGGCTCGGAGCTTGTGGAGAACTGGCATAGATGACTCTCTGCAGCCATTGATGAGATCGCTCCCAGACACCCTCTGCATCCTCGCTCTAGGCTAGCTCCTTGGTATACCCAGGAGCTGCAGCTGATGAAGCGGAGACTAAGACAGCTAGAGAGACAGTGGCAGCGATTATGCGACAAAACTACAAGAACATCTTATACAACATTTATGAAATCCTATGAGAAGAGAGAGTTCTACGTGGCTATGATTGCATCTGCAAGCTCACGCCCGGCTCAATTGCTTAGAACTATTCGATCTTTAACAGTCTTGCCACAGGGCAGACCTAATGATAGGGAATTGGATATTGGCTGTGAGGCTTTTGCGAGCTATTTTGCAGATAAGGTCTTGTCACTCTGCAGTGATCTCCCCGCCACGGTTGAGACAGTGAGTGAACTCGAGGCTCCATGCACGTCTTCTAATCCGATTTTGGATTATTTCAGTCCATTCAGCCTAGAGGAAGTCGACAGATTGCTACATGCAGCCTTGACCCGTGCCCTCCGTGGCTAATTAAAGCTGGTCGTGAGGGGTTCCAAGGTACCCTTAGGGATATAATCAACAGTGCCAGGGGGCACTCAAGGAAGCAATGGTCCGCCCTCTTTTTAAAAAGCCATCTTTGGATCCGGTCGAATTGGCAAACTATTGGCCAGTGTCCAATTTGCCCTATTAGGGCAAATTAATTGAGAGGGCAGTGGTGATACATTTGCAGAGCTTTATGGATGACACTTCCATGCTGGACTCTTTCCAGTCCGGCTTTCGCCCGGGCCATGGGATGGAGACGGCACTGGTCGCCCTCACAGATGACCTCCGGCGGCATCTGGATCGAGGCACATGGCAGTGCTGTTGCTGTTAGACCTGTCGGCGGCATTCGACATGGTCGACCATCAGCTACTGACCCACCACCTCACCAACATGGGGGTGCAGGGGCTCGCCTTGCAATGGCTCATCTCCTTTCTCCATGGTCGGGGACAAAGGGTGGCACTCGGGGAGCAGATATCCCGAAGGCACCCGCTGATCTGCGGAGTGCCTCAAGGGGCAGTGCTCTCCCTGATGTTATTCAACTTCTATATGCGCCCCCTTGCCCAGATTGCCTGGAGGCATGGGCTAGGGTGTCACCAATATGCGGATGACACCCAGCTATATCTGTTTTTGGGTGACCAGTCCGGCTCTACTCCAGAAGACCTGGACCAGGTGCTGCAGGACGTGGCTGGGTGGCTTAGACTGAGCCAATTGAAATTGAATCCGACAAAGACGGAGGTCCTGTGCCGGAGTCAGAGCGGACCGGGGGTAGGGATCCCACTACCGGCCTTCGATGGGGCACCACTGGTGCCAGCGCCAAGGGTTAGGAGTTTGGGAGTGATCCTGGATGCCTCCCTAATGATGGAGGCCCAGGTAGTAGCCACTGCCAAGGTAGCCTTTTACCATCTTCGGTTGATCAGGCAGCTGGTTCCCTTCCCCAAACACAATGATCTGGCAACAGTGATCCACGCAACGGTCACCTTGAGATTAGACTACTGCAACGCTCTCTAAATGGGGCTGCCCTTGTCACAATTCCAGAAGCTGCAGCTGGTGCAAAATGCAGTGGCCAGGCTGTTGATGGGCCTCCCCATACGGGAGCACATCCAGCCTGTGCTAAGGGCATTGCACTGGCTGCCAATAGCATAACGGATTCGCTTCAAGGTGCTGGTTTTGACCTTTAAAGCCCTATATGGCCTGGGGCCTGCCTACCTGAGGGACCACCTTTACCCACATGTTCCTCAGAGAGCACTGAGATCAGGGTCGCAAAATTGTTTGGCCCTCCCTGGACCGAAAGACGCCAGACTGGCCTCTACCAGGACTAGGGCCTTTTCAGTGGCAGCTCCACACTGGTGGAATGAGCTCTCGGAAGACATCAGGGCCCTGCGGGACCTTATACAGTTCCACAGGGCCTGTAAAATGGAGCTCTTCCACTAGGCCTTCGATTAAGAGCCGCCACTAACAACACCAACAATACCAACTGGATTGTCAAGGCCCTTTTGTTAACACCAACTGCTGTTGGGCTGGACAACTGATGGGGGCCATACTTCAGACCATCCTATCATGGCCACAGGGACTTTGTCTTACTTGTACTGTGATTTGTTATGTTTTTGTATTTTATGGTGCTGTATTGTATTAACATACTGCTAGAGTCGGATTTGACTGGCTTTCGAGCAAGGGAAACCTTTACTATTGTATTAAAAAATGTGTTTAAGTGCTTGTTCGTTACTTCAATAAAGCTGAATCACTTTGCTGAAATCACTCTCCGGGTCTTTGTTAGCGCGATCTAACAGCCATGAGAGCCATTCAGCTGAAAGTGCAGGGAACACATACTTAATAAACAGAAACTGGGTAAAACGAGCACCAAGGTAAGAACACCAAGGAAGGGAAAGGAGTTATAGAGAACAATAAAGAAATACAATACTATCTTAGACCTCAGCAGCTGAACCTCACACATTTCCAGGTTCTCCCTATAACCATGAGTTCTAGAATGTATATTTTTTTAATGAGAAGGGAAATGGGGGAGGATGGGGACCCTAGGCAATTGCCCAAGTAACTTCCACTGATAACCTAACTCTGGATTCCGTTGCTCAGGTCACAACGCACATCAATCAAGAGGCAAAACAGAAATGTCTTAATCATCTATACCAAATTGTCTAACTAAATGTATGTTGTATATTACCTCTAATCAGATTTTCAACATCATTTTAAGCCTGAGAAAGAGGAATGAAAATCATAAAACGGTAAAAATTAGTTCTCATACATTTTTATTTTTGAGTCTCTAGAGAAAATTAAGCTTCCTTGAGTCTGAGAAGATAACGTGGGATAAAAATGTTTAAAATAAATAAAAATACACAAACGAGAATCTTATTTTATAGTTAAAAACTGCTGTTTACATTAAAAATACTTCTTTTCGAAAGTATACAGTTCTGGTGATTGATTCTCTGGAAGCTTTCTACAGGCACTAGGTTTATGCATAAGTCACAGTTACAAACAATTTGACTTACCCAAGTTCAAGTTGTTGGCATATCACCGATGCATCATTATCATCCCAATGACTGCTGCAAATCGTCCCCCATATTCCATTGAGATAAACTTCAACTGTGCCTTCAAACTCATTTTTGCCACCTCGAAGTCTCACTGACCCTGTTTCAAACAAAGAAATCAAATCTTTCTCACAAACAGATATTGGCAGCATCTACAACAATCTTTCTTTAAGTGTATCCACCAAACTACTTCAGTACAAAAGCCATATTCTTATTTCAGAACTTATTAAGAGGGGGGTTTTCCACTGGCATTCTTTGGTAGATTAGGCTAAAATAACTATTCACTGGTACAAGGTTTAGCAGCTTGGTGTTAGATCTGGCTAGCATAAACCGTAGTTTTAAGGTAGATCCACACAATTTCCCCCTTCAAACATTAGTTGACCTTGCAAGAGATATAGTACAAATTCAAAGGAACATGTTAATGTGTTCATGTGTCCCCTTAAAAAAGGAAGGAATTGCAAGAAAAGCTGCCTGGGAAGGGGCACTTACAGGGGTTATGTCCAAATGCAATTTGTACACAGGGCCAACCGGGCAGGCTGGGAAGAGGGCTAGGCCTCTCTAGACCTCTGAGAAGATCTACCAGCCACATATGCATTGAGAAATATTTACCCCATTTCTTCCTATAAACCTCAAAGCATTCCATATTAATCATTACTACACACAAAACAGCATTCACATTGAAAAGAAAATCCAGATAAAACTATACTAAATGACTAAAAACCTACTAAAAACACGCCAATAAATGCATTTGAATAAAAAACATTTAATAGCATTTTCCACAAACAGATCAAGGTTTGTTTCCTAGAGAGGTAATTCCACAGTAATGTGGCAACTACTGAAAAAAGTAAAGGTACGAATTACGGCTTGCACTTGTCTCACTGATGGAACTTGAAGGAGGAGCTGGCCTGAAAAAGGTGTTGACTGCTTTCACATCCATTGATAGTTGCTCTCTTCTCCAACTCCTGCCCAGTAATTCTCCATATCACATTATTTTTTATTTTATTATGTTATTTATAGTCCACCTTTCTCACTGGGGTTCAAGGCAGATTACACAGAGTTTATACAATCAACAGATTGGGATACCTGATAAAAATTTGTATTGCAGAAACCTGGAACCAACCAGAACGGCCGCCCCGCTTCCGGCCCTCATTCAGCCAGGAGGAGGCAGGAGAAGAGGGAGGGTAAGTTGCTTCCTCCCCGCCTCTCCCCACCCCTGCCTGCCTGGGGCCAGGGAGGGCCTTGGCGGGGCTTCCTCGCACTCCCGCTGGCCTTGCAGGTCCACCGCCGGGCCCCTGATGTCAGGGTGTGTGGCATATGCTAATGAGTTATGCTAATGAGTTCCCCTAGCTCTTTTTCTACGAAATGACCCGACTACTAACATTACACGTTAAATGATGCAAACATTACACAGTAGGATCATACTCACAACAAAAGGCAGTACACGCTATACACAATAGTACATATCACATTGTAATAAGCAATGTGATCAGTAGGATCATACTCACAACAAAAGGCAGTACAAGCTATACACAGGCCCTGGTCACACGGGAGGTTTTGGGCCGGAAGAGGGACGGATCGGGGGCACAGCAAATGGGCGCGAGCACACCGCAACATCTGGGAAGCGGCGCGCACCCGTCCCCGATCCGGCCCTTCAGGCTGAAAATGCGCTGAAAAAAAGAACCAGCAAAAGAGGACGACTTACCTGATACGGCGCAGCAAGCGCGGCCGTGGGATCGCCGGCGCGCCTGTCTTCAGGAGCATTTGAGGCTCCCAGCCGAACTGCACATGCACACACATGCGCAGCTGGCTGCCTCGCGCTCCCTTCCGTGGCTTTCTCCCCGGCATCTGATCGTGCCGGGAACCAACTGCGCGGCGGCTCACGAGATCCGTCTGATCCCGCCGCTGTGTGTTTCTTTTGGTGCGGCTTTACAAAGCCGCACTTTGGCCGCATCAATTTCCCCCCGTGTGGCAGGGGCCACAATAGTACATATCACATTGCTTACTACAATGTAATGAAAAATATGTCTTAACAGCTCAGGCAGAACATGTTAACAGTCTACTACCACAGAAATAAGCTCTTTAGAATCCCTTTTTTAAAGATATTTTTTTTAAAAAAGGAAAAGGCCACAAAATATACTCCTACATTAATTTTATATTTTTATCTTCTCTCTAATTATATCTGGTTTTAGAGAATTGGAAAACAATCACATAGATTACATAGCTTTTGCAGTGACCCATATAATATTATACATGACACAGATGCCAGAAGTTTATTTCAGGCCAGAGAATGCATTTGTTCATACTTGACCATAACCAAACACCCCTTTGCAAAGCTCATGTGAATTTATGGTCTATACTTCCTCCTGTCTACAAAAGAATTAAATAAACATCCCCCCACCCTTTGGTATTGTAAAAGGCATGACAAATACATAAAGTGAGAACGTTCTGCACATAAATAAGAAGCCTGATCATACATTTTAGCTTCACCTTGGATTTTCTATAGTAATGTAAAAGATTTCTTTAGTTTTGTGTGCCAACCAAAACTATTATACAACAAATAGATTTCAAAAAAATGAATCATGGAAAAGTCTAATAACTGGCAGAAGATAACACTAAGCATGACAAAGTTCCTACAGTGAAAGTATTCCTTTATGAAAACAAGTATGCAACACACCTGAAGACTGTCAGTACAACAATTACAAATACTACTTGTGCATTTTAGTTTGCACACTGTATTTTATATAGAAGGGCACTGTATGTAGTTTTGATTATATCCAGGGGTGAAGATCCTGGTGGGTGTATTTCAGGAAAAATACATTTTTTTGCCGTTCTTTCAGAAGACTTTAGAGGGGGAGAGCACTGAAATAAGTCCTGTGAAATATGCTCTTTTGGAATGACTGAAATGCTTTGTAAGATACGGTTTTAGTCACTCAGAATGTGTAGTATTATTTTTATGTCAGATGATAATTCCTGTGTATTCTGTAAATAGATACAACATATATTTAATGCAACTATTTTGGTCAGAATATGCTATGTGTATGAAATGATAAATATTATTGAATAGTTTTCAATGCTACGCATTTTAAGTCAAATATGCTCGCTGCAGCAGCCCCCAACACAGTCTGGCCTGACAGTGGGACAGCAGATGCTTACCAAAAAGCCCCATGCCATGAAGATGCCAACAGGATGGAGGCAGAAGCAGAAGTGGCATCAGAGCTGTGGCCAGATCCAGGTTCCAGCCTGTTGAACAGTTGGTAGCTGGAGCAGGGGAAGGCTGGACAAGTGTGCAGTTGCCCAAGGAAGTAAGCCAGTGGCAGGCTTGGGGTGTATGATGGCAGTGGTGGGCACTGGCAGGCCAAGAGGAAACATGGGAGCAGCTGGACTGGGCACTATAGAGAGGGACAGAGAAAAAAGGGAGAGCAAAAGGAGAAAAAGGGGGGACAAGGTGAGCGTAGATTCAGAAGGCGGTGGGGGGTGGAAGGAGAGAGGCAGGCAGAGCACAAGGAGGAGGACAGCTGCTAAAGCTAGGAACCACAGCATACAATTAGCCTGCAGGGGGCTGGATCTAGAAAGCCCACCCCTCCAAAATGTAAATGGTCAATAGGCCAGAGCAGCAACTAAGCACCTAGGTGATGTTAACTGTGGGCCAAAATCTTTGTTTATTATTCTTGAAATGTGACGATTGGTATATTTTATCCTTATAATGTGATGCCCTGTATCTCTTAGCAATGTCATACTTTTTAGCTATTACATCTAAATATGTTCTTATTCTGCTGTATTTTTTAATACGGTCGTTACCGTAAATAAATAAACTGTAACTGCTCTCTGGGGCTGCGATGGCTCAGTGGTTAAGATGCTGAACTGCAGACCAGAAGGTCGGTACTTAAGCAGTTCGAGACCCGAGTGCCGCATGAAGGAGTGAGCTCCTGTCTCTGGGCCCAGCTCTTGCCAACCTAGCAATTCAAAAGCAAGAAATTGCAAGTAGATAAATAGGTACCGCTTCGGTGGGAAGGTAACGGCATTCCGTGCACCCTGGCGTCTAGTCATGACAGCCACATGACCACGGAAACATCTTCAAACAGCAGTGGCTCTTCAGCTTGGAAACGGAGATGAGCACCGGCCACCTAGAGTCAGATTCGACTGGCTTTCGAGCAAGGGAAACCTTTACCTTTACCTTTTTAACTGCTCTCTAGAACTGGGTATATTTGCAATTTTGCTTGTAGAAAACTGACAAACTTCTAAATTTCATAAATCTGACAGTAGTAGAATGTCATATGAAAAGTTATACTTTATTCACTTTATGTAATTCAAGAAGAAAAATGAAAGTATATCTTCCATATATTTCAACTGTTCCAAGCATTAAAAAAATTAACTCACAGCTTCAACTTTTCCAGTTATTTTACATGTCTAGTGATATTGGAAGCAGCCTTCAATTTGACTGTTCTGTTTCATTTCATCGAAGAGATCACTCTTTTTATATCATTTTTATAAGGGCTACAGTTGCATATAGAAGAGCAAAAAATCTGTACAAACACAGCCCACTTCATCAGATGCATGATGTGTTACATCCAGTAGACAGAAATATTTTTACACTACAAACAGCAGAAGGAAAGAGGGAGAAATTATTTCAAAAAGAGCTCTGATAGACTCAGTATGTGATATTTCTCTGCAATTAAAACAGGTTTATCAGGAAATATGAACATAACCTAGTTTATTTTAAGTCAAATTGCTTGAGTTCACCTAAAATGAAAACACAGAGTGCAATTATTTCCAGTTGCCACCATGAAACATAGAACAAGACAGCAACAAACATATTTGTAAACAGAGAGACATGGCAGATAAAGGACATGTCTTTAGGTTGCACCATTTAGTTTCTGCAATACACTATTTGTCTCCCTGAATATTTATAAGATCTCATTCGAAAATCAAGACCTTAAGCAGAGTCACAAAACTCTTTAAGACTCATCTTCAGAAGAACATGCCAAGCATGCCAAATAAGTCATTATTGGATAACAGCAACAATCAAGGCAGACTCAACAATGAAGATACTAGCTGAATGATGTAGGACAGCTGTGATTCGGTATAAAAACATAATTCAGAAGAGACATGAGGGAACACACACTAGGAGAATCAAAACAATGTTTCTCAAGATATTATCATTATGGTCTGAACTTCAGCAAGGTACATTTCTGTCACCATTTCTTTCGTGAATTTCATAAATAAAGATGACTTGAACAGGGCTCCAAAAAACTTACCCAAACATCAGTCAGAAACCAGGAACAATTTTTGCTTGCAAGGAGATGGTCGTGGGACAGCAAAAGAGGATACCCAGGATACCAGAGGATATTAGAATTGATAATTTATTCATTTAGGAAATGTATATGCCACCTCTTGACCTGCTTGAGGTAGCTTACAGCTTAAACAACTCCAATAAAACACAGCTATTGTTGTGCCTTAGCTTAGCATCAAGCAGTGTAAAATACCAGGGTAAAAAAGAATGTTTTCGCCCGGTACCTAAAGGAAAGTCAAGTACTTAGGGCATTCCAAAGGTGATGTGTGACTACAGGAGATGCCCTCTCTCTAGCTGCCACCTGTCTCACCTCAGTGCATAAAAACAGGGCTTGAGAGGCAGATCTTAACTGCATGACTGGACAGTATGGGAGGAGGCTGTCCTTCAAGCACCCTGACCCCAAGTCCTTTAGGGCCCTCTTAGCAGTTTGAATTATACTCAAACAGGCAGCCAGTGCAGACCTTTGCAGGGCTCTTTTTGTAGAAAAAGCCCAGCAGGAACTCATTAGCATAATAGGCCACACCCAACAGCAGGAACTCATTAGCATATTGGGCCACACCCCTGATAGCACAGCTCATTAGCACATTAGGCCGCACCCCCATGTTACCAGAAGTGTGGTTATCCAGCCACACCCACCTTTTGCTTGTTATTCTGTTTACCTTGTTTGTTGTCAAAACCCAGGGCTTTTTTGTAGCAGGAACTCCTTTGCATGTTAGGCCACACACCCCTAATGTAGCCAATCCTAATGAGTTTCTGCTGTTGGGTGTGGCCTATTATGCTAATGAGTTCATGCTGGGCGTGGCCAACTTGGGAGCCAGCCGGAACTCCGCTCCTGTGCGTTCCTGCCCAAAAAGAGCCCTGCTTCAGTACACAGATGGTATTTGTCAAGTATCTGTGTTGGTTGTGTGTTAAGTGCTGTCAAGTTACTTCCACCTAGAGTGACATTATGAATAAATGACCTCCAAAACATCTCATTGTTAACAGCCTTGCTCAGGTCTTGCAAACTGTGGGCTGTGGCTTCCTTGATTGAGTCAACCCATCTCGTATTGGGTCTTCCTCTTTTCCTGCTGCTTTCGACTTTTCCTAGCATTATTGCTTTTCCAGTGAATCTTCTCTTCTCATAATGTGACCAAAGTACAATAGCCTCAGGTTTGTCATTTAGACTTCAGGCTTGATTTGATCTAGAACCCACTTATTCATCTTTTTATCGGTCCACAGTATCCATAAAACTATATTCCAACACATTTCAAAGGAATCAACTTTCTTCCTATCAGCTTTCTTCATTGTGCAACTGTCACACCCATACATTGCAATGAGGAATATTATGATATGAATTAAGTTGATATTGATCACCAGTGACACATCCTTAAATTTAATGATTTTCCCCCTAGCTCCTTCATGACTGGCATTCTCAGTCTCATGGCAATTCTGCATCTAGTATTCACTCCACATTTTCTTAACTGGGAGGGGAAAGTGCAGCTCAAAACCACATCCAAATACCTTGGGGCTACATCATACTGACTGCAAAGTTACCTCTGAATGGCCACAAAACAGCCATACTATGCATAAGGTACAATAAAATCTGATGATCAAAGGAAGTGAAAGCAGTATGCAATGCAGAAGGGAATTTCTGTTCCAATGTGGGCTTCATAAAACAACAGAGGGGAAAGCCAATGCAGAATCAGCCTCAATCTCTTTCTGATTTCTTGGAGTCAGTCTCCCTTCTGGTTGATGACTGAGCCAAGGTACAGAAAATCTTTCATTGAAGTATCTAGCTCCTGACAATAACTCACATTCCACGTTACAGACCAATGGAAGTTTCTGAAAAGTTTTCAAAGGCTGTGCCATGTAAAGTGCCTTACAATAATCTAATCTAGATGTGATCAGAGCATGGATCACCAAGGGTAGCTAAAAATCACACTTTTAAAACATTTACATGAGGACAGAACTTCTGCTGAAAGTACGCAAGGTTAACACATGACATGAATATACAAGACCAACACACATAAATTGGGGGTGGGGCAGGAAAGAGTACACTGGACTCCTCTCCCATTATCAAGTATCCTGAACCCACCTCTTCCTACAAACACTCATTCAAATGAAGGCACACACGTATTAGAAATACCTTGGCTTAAACTCATTGCTGTACACATATGATTGTTGTGTTCATGCTTTTGGAGAATATACCAAAGGGAGTGGGAGAAGCACAATCATTCCAGCTCCTCCTCTACACCTGTTGAACCTGTGCCCAGATACAACATGCAGGGGGCTACATGTAGGGGGCTACAACTTCCCTTACAAAGTATCTGGAAGGGAATGTGATGTGAAGCTTGCACTCAAGAGTGGGTACAGTCTGAAAGTAAAGCCCCCCCCCCTTGACATTTAATGAAATCTTGTCATTTAATGTAAAAATTATTCCAAATACTTTCTTCACATGGCTATTAGCCACTACTGTGGCTGGAAATACCTACTCTGACCTGTGATAGCAGTGCTTCGGCAACCAGATATATTCCAATAAAAGACATCCCCACCTATCCTATAGGAAACACTCACTAGCATGGCCCACTGAAATGTATGTTTTACATCCTTATGCAGTGCCATTCACATCAGTGGACCTTGAGCAGACATGTTGCCACAGAACGGGTACCCTTTACCTCTATAGGCATGCATTCAAAATATTAATATAATGTTTTATTCATGTATATGCATTTAGTACAATTAAGAGATAGGCATTTTTCAGCTGATGCACAGACAGAAGCAAAGTGCAGTTCAAGCACAGCACAATCCTATTTGGTGCAATCTTTTCAGTAGAGAAATTCTTACTAGCTTTCAACAAGAAAGTTGTACTTTAAAATAAAGGTCATCTGAAATAGTTATAGAACTTGTTTATTGTTTTTAATTATCATAGAATCATAGACTGTTAGAATTGGAAGGGACCTTGCAGGTCATCTAGTCCAACCCCCTGCACTCTGCAGGAGCATAGCCGAAAGATAGCCCTACAACATACTCGAAAGATGGTCGTCCAGCCTCCGCTTGAAAACATCCAGCGAAGGAGCATCCACCACTTCCCGAGGTAGACTGTTCCACTGCTCAACCACTCTTATAGTTAGGAAGTTTCTCCTGATATTTAGCCGGTAACGACTCCCTTGTAATTTCCACCCATTAGATCTAGTCTTGCAATCCAGAGCAAGAGAGAATAGATCTGCTCCATCTTCTACATGACAGCCCTTCGAATACTTGGAGATTGCAATCATGTCCCCTCGAAGCCTTCTCTTTCCCAGGCTAAACATACCCAACTCTTTCAGCCTTTCCTCATAAGACTTGGATTCAAACCCTCTCACCATCCTGGTTGCCCTCTTCTGGACACGCTCGAGCTTGTCAACATCCTTCCTAAAATGTGGTGCCCGAAACTGGACACAGTACTCCAGGTGAGGCCTGACCATAGCAGAATAGAGCGGAACTACCACCTCCCGTGATCTGGACACTACGCTTCTGTTAATGCATCCTATGATTGTATTAGCTTTCTTCACAGCCGCATCACACTGCAGGCTCATGTTTAGCTTGTGAT
>NW_015162484.1:611741-611973 GCF_001447785.1 Gekko japonicus | reverse complement strand
TTTCAGCACTATGCCAGAAGGTTTGCATGACTGCTCTGGGGCTGGGCGGTAAACAGCCCTCATTCCTTCCCTTGCTAAGAAATGACATCATAATGAAATAAAAGCAAGCTGCTAACTATACAGTAGCATTCTTAGTTTTAAGAAACATTTGCCAGTATACTAACAGTTAGCATTTACACAATACGGTACAGTGCTCAAAATGCTCCACATACTTTTTGTAATCGTTATGACA